>NW_027556098.1:207469129-207938485 GCF_003287225.1 Phascolarctos cinereus | reverse complement strand
TCTGCACTGCCATTAGAGTGGGAATCCTGCTTCACAATATTTTTCAACTGAACCCTCTTCTTTTCATTTTCTCTGCTTCCTCAGGATCTATGACATTTCCATACATTATATTTAAGTGATTTGCTTTATTTGAATCTATGGTTCCACCTATGATGCATATGCTCTTGACCTCCACATCTGATATATACTCAATAAAATTTTATTTTCTTCATAATTTTTTTTTCAGGCAATTAGGGTTAAGTGACTTGCCCAGGGTCACACAGCCAGTTAGTATCAAGTATTTGGTCTGAGGCCAGATTTGAACTCAGGTCCTCCTGACTTCAGGGCCGGTGCTCTATCCACTGTGCCACCTAGCTGCCCCTCTTCATAAATTTTTAGGAAACATCAATACCATAATAAGATATATAATCCAAAATACATATTGCTTCTTCCTTAAATTTCATTATCACGCTTGAATGAATTAAGTATAACAAGTGGCTAGCTGAAAAAAAAATGAAGTGAAATTAAATTACAAAAAAAGTTATCTCCACAAGACTCTTATTAATGTACTATTACTTTCTGGGCTACTAATTCCATTAAAAAAAATAAGAAAACCAATCACTTATAACCTTGCAAATCCAGGTCAGGTCTCATCACACTGAATCATTTAAGCTCAAGTGTTATATTTCAAGGCAAGCAACCAAGATCCTTGACTCAGCTGAGCACTGATGACATTTTCATCTGAAAATTTAATCTCTTTGGAGGTGGCTGGCCTTGTCTGTATCTCCAATTAACGCACAGTATTTCACCGAAACAGGATATGCATTATAATGTTCCACTTTTTCTTTGAGACCTAAAAAGTGACTAATTCAGTTGTATTATCTAAAGAGACAAAATACAAGTTACCTGCTTTGCACTGATTGGCATTTGCCCTGGAAAAAATTATGCCTTTTATTTCTTTACAATTACTAAAATAAGCACTGCAAAAATGTTAGTGGGGAGAGGAAGAGAACCACATTTTACTTAAAATGTAATGTTCAGCTTTTTGAGAATCTACATAACCGCTATGAATCCCAACATCCTTCTGTGACAGCACGTCTCCAATCAGCTTTCCTCTTTGCAGCTAACTTCCCAGCTCCCTGGCAGATCAAAGCAGCATTTGGACTTTTAATGACCTAGGCAGGGTGGAATGCCAGGGGATACACATCCTGTCCATTTAGCCTCAATGCATTATCCCCACTTCTGGCTTTACCACACTTCATCCCCCTTGGGTATAAAGGGAGTTCAGTTTTAACTTCACAAGTTGCTAGATAGCTGCCAGACTATATTTAGCTCCAGGGGTCATGGGGAATGGGCCTAAAGGTGAGAAAGTAAAGGACTCCAAGCTGCTAAAATTCTCAACTTGACCCTTACAGCATATATCCTAGAATGCTAAATTGGTGGGCTTAAGGGAATATGAAAATGAGGTGGGAAATAGTTCCCTTCTTGGTAGTATATAAAGCCTATGAGAGCAAACAATTTCATTTTTATCTTTGTATCCCTGGCACCAAACGCTGTGTCTGGCACACAACGGAATGCTTAATAAATACTTCTTGATTGTTTAAACTGTCTTCAGATTACCTAAACTATGAGTTCTACTTCCTTCATTCTTATAACCTCCCAATTAGTTGCCTCTGTTGTTTCTTTGGAAAACCTTCCTATCTGGGAGAAATTAGTAATATCACATACCAACCTCCCTGAACTTTTATTCTAAGTTGCATTTTTTTCCTTTGAATACTCACCCTCATAGCCTATCAAGATTATTCATCCCCTCCATTGAAGACTTTCCAGAATTTATTATTTCTAAAAAAAATGCAACTAACAAGACAACCTCTTTTACTTGTTATCCTTGGTGATTTATACTATAAAGTTTGCCTCCTCCTTACCAATATTGTATATATTTCTACCATTCCGGTCTAGCAGAGATAGACTAGTATTCTAATGCTTCTTTGGAGCCAAGGAAAGGAGGAAAAAAATGTTGCATCTTAAGTTCACTCTTATTCTCTGCTTAAAGTGCACTTATACTTCATTAAAGAAAATAATTCATTCATTCACTCTCAACTAGCCAATGACCTCTGTTAGGGCCACATGGTATAATTTCAGTGGTGTTGAAAAACTTCCCTGCTCAAAATGATCCCCCTTTTTGTCTTACCAGTTTCTGAAATCCTTACCATTACTATCTATGTTAGTAACTAACGGTTGCAATTAAGGCCAGTGGTGTGGAAAGAGTATTAAAATATAAATATTATCTGAGAAGAATAATACGTTAAATCATCGTTCATCACTGATACCTTAATTCATACTTAGTTTCCTTGATCAGAGCTGGATTTTATTGCTTTAAATCAAATACTGTTAGCGGATTTTCACAGACTTAGAAAAATAGATGATAAAGACCATAACAAAAGAAAATTAGACCATAAGAATGTCTTTTAGAGTTGATCTCATACAAGGAATAAGACCACACAGCATCATAGGGTGGTTTTAAATAGTTTCTGAAGCAGCTTTCACTCTGATTTTTTACTCAATCAGTATAGGAAGCCCCTAAGACAGATATACATAACCACGGCAGTCAGTAATTTGCTTTTTCTGGCACCGTTCTTAGACTGTTTCCCAGTTAAAATTACCCCCAAGTAATGCCATGGTTCTAGATACACATGACAGATGAAAAGGTTCATATTATGCCCATAGATTAAGGGGTAAAAGGGACCTAACACATTATCCAGATCGGGGATGGGGAACCTGTGTCCTAGAGGCCACATGTGGCCCTATAGGTCCTCAAGTGTGACCCTTTGACTGAATCCAAACTTTGTAGAACAAATCCTTTTATTAAGGATTCTAGTCCAACCTCTTCCTTTCACAGATGAGGAAACTGAGGTCCAGAAAGGGGATGCTCAAAGCCACACAGGTAGCGACAAAGGTAAGATTTCTACTACATTAGTCTGTCTCTCAGTTTCAGGAAAGATCCTCTAACTCAGAAGCTCCAAACACAAGGGAACAAAAACAGAATAGGTCTAGTGCCCTCCACCTTTGACCCTGTCAGAGATCATGACCATGGACATGGTTTGGAAACAAGCCTCAAGACTTATCTGACCTCAAGAAAGACAAAACTAAGTCAAGTAGATATACTGTAATCACTTTCCAAACACACTTATTAAATTGGCCAGCCAGTGACACAGCAGGATACAGGAATTGGAAATGGGAAAGAACAGGTAAATTTCAAGGGGAAAACATCAGAATAAGGGTTCACTGGGGGGGGGCAGCTAGGTGGCACAGTGGATAGAGCACCGGCCCTGAAGTCAGGAGGACCTGAGTTCAAATCGGCCTCAGACCAAACACTTGACACATACTAGCTGTGTGACCCTGGGCAAGTCACTTAACCCCAATTACATAAAAAAAAAAGGGTTCACTGGTATTCTTTGTCTGCCTACACAGGGTAAGTCTTGTGGGGTGCCAACCTGGACAATCAGGAGTTAGTGGAAGTGTTGGGTACTTGAGAGAGGGATAAGCATGGGGTGGAGGGTATACCTTAGGTAAATTTCACCTACTTAGCAACACTCTCTGAGGCCAGCCCTGACCTCCATAATCATTGGTGCCAACACTCTTCTAAGCTAATTTTATGTGCAAAGAGAGAAAGTGTTAGAGTTGGGAGAAGAGAGGGAGTTACAGGGTATGAAGGAGCCACTGCTTCCCACACCTTGGAGGAGAGCCAATGTTGTATTCTGGTGTCAGCGGGGCAGTGCCCTCCACATAATTTATTATCAGAATAGCAGCACCCAGATACCGTCTTTTCCATGATTGTCTTCTCTCTATTCTTGGAAATGACTGTAAAAAGCTGTACTCTGAAACGGATACATACCATCCCTTTCTCCAGTTTGAAAATCAAAGTCATTCATTCATCATTCATTCATCATTTATTTATTAATATCATTTACATAACCATAACCATTTGCAATTGTTCATATGTTTTGTTTTGATGCTGTGCTATGTCATAAATAGTAAGGTCATGGAAGAAAAAATAACTTGTTTTGTACTTCATTTTATCTCCAGTCTAGCATATTACCATGAACAAATAGGCACATCCTAAATGTGTTTAGAGATGACAACAAAACTTTAGAGTAGATGCCTATTGCATGGGTTTGGACCATCACGTCCCACCACCAGAATTTTACATCTGAGTAGTATACAAGAAGTTTTCTCTTTAATAATATTTTTAGAGGCCTGGATTTCATTAGTAGAGAACTTAATTTTTTTTTAATAGGGAACTTTAAATGAGGGAATTCCTACAGATAATCTGTAACATCTAACCTTCCATGGTTGCAAGGGGACACTAAGAGGTTTTGCTGATGGTCACCCCATTATTATGTATAAATAGCAGGACCAAAACCCATGTCTTCTTGACTCTTGGACTTGTCTTCTACCCACTATTTCATATTGCCTTTCTAATCATTGACCACTGCAAAATGCTTCTAAATCATCACTGGGCCTGTAAGCATCTATGTGGCCTGTAACATCTCCATAGGCTCTATCATTTGCCAATGTCAATCCTTTCCAGTAGGGTCAGACTTACACAGAATGAAAGAATGTTAGAACTGGAGGCCTTGAAGAGTAAGCTAAGGATGACAGCATCACAGATTTAGAGCTGGAAACAATCTTAGGGGTCACCAAGTCCAAATGCTTAATTTTATGATGAGTTCAAGAGAAGTTAAGTGAGTTGCCCTAGGACACAGCTAGTAATTGTCTGAGATAAGATTCAAACCCAGGTCTTTCTGACTTTGAGTCCAATGCTCTATCCATGATACCAAGCTTCCTCTTCCAGGTTAAACACCTTGATCAAGGTTCCATGGCCAGTGAGGAGAAGAACTGTATTAGAAGCCAGTTGGAACTAGAACAGAGGGTTCTATTTTAGTATGTTTCCCACTGTACCACAAAGAAGAAAGGCAACCATCTACATGCTGTGATTTCAGGTGCTACTTTCTTTAAGATTCTTACCTGCTCAGTGATTCCTGCTACACTTTGAAGAGAAGGTAATACCTTTAACTCCACAATTAGAAATACAATTCCCAATTTCAAATCCCTCTGGGAAAAGTGACACATTGGCCTAAACTACTCACCTTATAGTGTAAATGACTGACATGGTGTTTCTCCCTGCCGTGCCAGGCCGTGCCCCTCCCAGTTTGGGGAAGAGAAGCACACTATGGAACACCTGAAGGAATAGAGATTTCACAGAAGGGAGAAAAGAATCCCTAAATGGAAGGCTTTATCAGTTCTTCCTATTTCACAGCTTGTTCCAGGGCTGGCCCTGGCACCTGATTTCCATCTTCTCCTCATATCAGATGACTGAGCTCCTAGGCAGCAGCTGACACTTTCAGTCGCTCAGTCAGCAGCCATTTTTAAAATTCTTTCTTTGTGTCAGACATTGGACTAAGCAACGCAGATACAAAAAAAAAAGGCATAAACAAGCCCCCAGCCCCAAGGAGCTTACATTCTAATAATGGGGGAGTTAATATGCAAAATACTATTAATGCAAGAGAGATATGGAAATGGAAAGTAATCTCAAAAGAATGTACTAGAAATGTCGGGTGGAAGGGGAGCTAGGAAAAGAAGAAAATCAAAGAGAAAGGCAGAACATATTCATTTCCTAACCTTTGGTTTAGTACCTAATTTCACTTCCATATTTCCAAGTATTTTGTCTTTCTAGAGCATTCATTTCTTTATGGTTTTATATCTATGACAGTACCTGCTGCATTTCACCATTACCAAACCCTGTAGAATTAAGATAGGCAATAGACGTTTATTTTATTGAATTGAATTATAATTGTCTTTATTTGATTGATCTCCAGTACATAGGATGGTATTTATTTTTGAGATAGCAATATTAGTTAGTGTACCGCAGATAGTAAAGGTATATTTAGGGGTGGGGGTGGGGAGGGAATAGCTGGGATTTGCCTCACCTTATGATCTCGCAGCATTATACTAGACAGCAAACTTCAGTACAGAATCAGGATCAGGGCCCAGGCCGAGGGCAGAAATGGGAACAGGAAGAATAGGATCAAAGCTCTAGAGCCAGCAAAGATTTCAGAGGCCATCTAGTCCAACTTTACAAGGTAGGAAACTGAAGTTCAGAAGTCAGTCAATCAATAAGCATTTATTATCTACTATGTGCCAGGCACTGTGCTAAAAATGGGAATATACAGAAAAGCAAAAGATGGACCTTGATCTAAAGTAGCCCACAGTCTAATCAGGGAGACAACATATAAATAACTATTTACATACAAAAAAAATCAGTCAGCACCATCCAATCAGTAGGTGGAACCACTGGTTACAGCAAATGGAGAAGTTTTAAATGCTATGGATAAGTTTACTTACCTTGGTAGTTTACTTTCCAGGGATGTACGCATTGATAATAAGGTTGACATATGCTTTGCCAGAGCTAGCTCGGTGTTTGGGAGGCTCCAAAAGGAAGATGTGGGAAATAAGAGGTATTAGATTGACTATCAGACTGAAGGTCTACAGTGCCGTTGTACTGACCTCATTGTTGTATGCCTGTGAAACCTGGACAGTCTACCAGCACCATGCCAGGAAACTGAATCACTTCCATTTGAATTGTCTTAGGAAGATTCTGAAGATCACCTGGCAGGATAAGATATCAGACACTGAGGTCCTTTCTTGAACTAAACTGCCAAGAATTCAAACTCTACTTCAGAGAGCACAACTCTGATGGGTTGGCCACATTGTTCCAATGCAAAATGTATGCTTGCCAAAAAGACTATTTTTGTTGAGAATTCACACAGAGCAAGTGGTCACATGGTGGTTGGAAAAAGTGATGCAAGGACACTCCCAAGGTCTCTCTTAAGAAATTTGGAATTGATTGTGTGACACGGAAGACACTGGCACAGAACTGCCAAGTATAGCATGCCCACATCAGAGAAAGTGCTGTGCTCTATGAGCAAAACAGAATTGAAATAGCTCACAAGAAATGCAACATGCACAAATTTAGAGAATTCCCCCCAAATATTCACATGGACTATTTGTGCCCAACCTATGGTAGAACATTCAGAGCTCATATTGGGCTGATCAGCCACAGTCAGACACTGAAATTTGACTCTAGCATAGTGATGTCATTTTGGTCCTCTTCAAGAAAGGACAACCATCGATAGATAGATAGATAGATAGATAGATAGATAGATAGATAGATAGATGGATGGATAGATGGATAGAAAGATGGATGGATGGATAGACAGATAGTCAGAGGCAGAATTTGAACTCAGATACTCTGCCTCTATAACCAGTCCTATTTCTACTGTACCATGCTACACGTCTGCCCTCTTTATCATGCTACTCCTGGACAAGTATACCTTCAATCTAAAATAGTTTGCAGAGTTCCTTAAGCAGCCACAATTACTTTGGGTTCTATATTTTGTTCAAATTGGAAAAGAGAACTTCAGTCACTCTGAACATGCCTTATTGAAGAAAGGTAGAAAGACTATATAGATTGATGTTAGGGATCTGTAAGGATGTTGAGGGCCACAGGCTGTTCGTGAGGTCTCACTGATGGGCGGAGGCGCCTCTCGGGTGCTGATCTATGAGCAAAGGTCGCCTGGTTTGGTGCTCCATTATATGGATCTTTAACAGTCTTTAACTCCCCTAGTTATTGTATGGTCATTAGCAGTTTATCTGTAATTGGAGTCAAATAAGTGCACAGGACTTGCATGCACTGTCCTTAGCACAGCATGAGCTCTATGTTATCGTGACTTGAGAAGAAGTTCCTGTTATTTTACTACTTAAGTGAATGCTTTGTTAAAATTAAAAGGAGTTGCTTCCATCTTGTCTCCGCCTCATCAATGCGCATTCGAGATAGAAGGTTAAGCTGGTCTTATCCCTTCAAGGTTAGTATAGGATCCTTGCTCTTGTGGTGAGCTGAGCCAGTCGCATGACAGATTGATGTTCAGAATTAGTCAAACAATCTATTAGATTCTCCAGAGACCAGCTTAATGTGATATACATAGTAAGAATGATACTTTCAAATTTGGGCTGTCTGTTATAGTCAGTTGACATCATTTATTAAGCACTTACTGTGTGTCAGGTACTGTACTAAGCACTGAGGATAAAAAGGTATATTGATCAGCTATAGTTAAGTTTAAAAAACTGAATATTTGTAAATGAATGTTCTGAAGCAGTATAGTACAGTGTTAAGAATGATGGATTTGAAGTGAAAGGACACAGGTTTGAATCGGGGATTTGCCATTTAATATGTGACCTTGTATAAGGCACCTCACCTTGGTGTATCTTCGTGTCTAAAATAGAAGGGATTGGACTAGATGAGCTCTGAGGTCCCTTCTCACTGTAAATTCAAGACTCAATTTTGCCAAGTTTATAGTACTTGCCAACAAGTCTGTTGGCATGTCATCTACATATAACCACATATATAGGCAATCCCATACCTGTCATGCAACCATACACAAAGGCAGTCCTAATTTGACTAAAGCTACATTACAATAATTCTCCTTGTAAGTTGAATGCTTTTAGCTATTTGGTATACATTAAGGAGAGAGACAAATGATTTAGATTAGAAATAATCTTTGCCCTCATGGAGTATATAGTTTAAAAGAGTCATATGCTACATACACAGATAGTACCATACAATAAAGTGCATTATAAATGTGCAAAGTGTTATGAAAAATTGGAGTTGGAAGAGTCTGTAATAATCGAGGAAAATCAGTGAAAAGTACTTGAAATAGCATTTAAGTTAGGCTTTAAAGGATGGGTGAGATGTCAGTAGGAGGCAGCTAGGTGGCTCAGGGGATAGAGTGCTAGGCCTGGAGTCAGGAAGACCCGAGTTCAAATGTGGCCTCAGACACTAGCTGCATGATTCTGAGCCACTTAACTTTTATTTGCCTTAATCCACTGGAGAAGAAAATGGCAAAACATGTTGTATCTTTTCCAAGAAAACTCTATGGACAGTACTGGCATGCTATGGTCCACAGGATCATAAAGAGTCATATACAACTGAACAACAACAAAGAAGTCAATAATTGGGTTTAAAATTAAGAATTCTTTTTTCCCCATAGGAAAAAGTAGCTCAATAATGTATTATTACTCTAATAATTAGAGGTGGCAGCCATTTGGGGATAGGTGCTAAAAACTTTTGAAACTTGATCCAGTTTTCTATGATTTACTTTGTTAGACTGTTTTATTAAATGTTTTCCCCCCTCTGATTTCATTATCTGTTTGGTCTGACCTTGAGACAGAGTTATGAATTGCATAGTCATGGGCTCCAAATAGCTGCACCATGACCCTGGGTGTAGCTGACACAGCTGCCATATCAAAACATATATGGGGAGGAGAGGACTTGCTGAACAATAAATCTAACCCCCAGATATAACAATGTTGCTAGTGAAAAATATGCTCAGAGTTTAGACTTTGTATGGGAGAAGGTCACTAACCTTTTGTAGTTCATAGGCTTATAGTTAGAGCTTGAAGGGTTGCCTATTGGAAGTAATTTACCACAATACCATCCTCATTTTTACAGATGAAAAAATTGACACCCAGAGGGATAACTGATTTGCCCAATGTCACGGAATATTCCTACAGAATAGAAAGATGAGGATTTCTGACCTTTTCTTCTCTTCATCTTCCTATCATTTCTTTCTTGGTACCAGCTCTGGCCATGAGGCACTAGGGATGCTGGGAGAGAGGAGAATAAGGGTGGTGAGGGTAATGAGCTCGCTATCCATCTCATCTAGGGAGACAGGGTCTGGGCTAGCATAGAAAAGAGGAGAACATGGGGAGAGGAGTCAAGAGGTCACTGGGGTCAAAAAGAAGTTTCTACTAGACTGAGTTATATGTTAAATACGCGTACAAGTTAAGGACTTGTCTATAAATATCTATTTCAAATTCTTATTTTTAATTTGGATATTTCTATATTTTTGTGCATAGAATCTATAATTCTAAATTTGTCACTAGTTAACTGCCATGTAATTATCTAGGAAGTTGGCTCTTGTGAATTTTTTTCTCTCTAGTGTATATTTGGTTAGAAAAAAATTCTTCAGAAGTAATATATAAAAATAATTGGAAAAGGTTATTACTCAGGATAATTTAATTATTCTCAAAGAAAATTTTATTGCCTTTTTTAGGATCATATATTCATATAGCATTTTAATTAATAATAATGTTCACTCATACTTGTAATATATCACTTATCTGACCTGAGAGCTTTAAAGATATGGAGGCATATATAGCAATGGATTCATCATTACTTTTAACAAGTTTCTTTCTATTTTGCACAGGACAAAACAGACTTTGAGGTCAAATGATTTCTACTGAGGCAAGTTGGTGAAGAAAAACAAGTTCTCAATCTCACTATTTACTCTTCTTCAGAATAGTAAAGTATGTTTGTTTGATGCTCAGTTGCATTTGGTTTTGGTACGCTAACAAATAGTTATTAGGACTTCAAAGTAGGAAGAACTAGGACCTCATATATACATCTTTTCTGAGTAGATCTTAGAAAAGAGAACTGGGAAATATTCCCATTGGGGGGAAATAAGAAAGCTTTGTCATAACAATCAACAAATATTAGGAAGCATGATCTATACGGCAGGTACTTTCCTAGACACTGAAGATTTAAAAACCAAAATGAAACAGACCCTGCTTTTAAAGAATTTACATTTTATTGAAGAAAATATCCTTTTAAAAAATACATGGACACACAAGATAGACATGGTAAATGCAAGCAGCTGAGTGATGCAGGGGCTAAGAGGGTTAACCTTGCAGTCAGGAAAACCCAAGTCAAATCCTGCCTCACTTACTAGATTGTGACCAGGGGTCCAAGTCACTTGACTTCTTCCTGCCTCTGTTTACTCATCTGTAAAATGAGGATAATAATAGCACTCCTAGGTTGTTGAGAAGAGCAAATGAGATTTCACACATGTGCACGCACATTTGTAGGTATATACACATTATTTTATATATAATATATATGTATACATAAATGTTTTTCAAACCTTAAATTGCAATGTAAATACTAGATAGGACTGCTGTTATTTGGGGAGAGGAGGCACTAGAAGTTGGGAAAGGGGGAGGTTTCTCATGATAAGGCTAGACTTGATACAGGAGATAGCACTTGAGATGAACTGTGAAGGGAACCAGGTATTCTCATAGGCGGAAGTGAGGTGGTCATGGATATGAAAGGACAGACTATGTAGAGGCCTGGGCAGCCATGCAATGGAGTGTCAAGTTCAGGGAATAGTGAGTGAGCCATTTTGACTGTAAGTGGGAGTAATGTGTCACAGGTCTGAAAAAGAAGTTTGCAGCCCAATTGTGAAGGCCTTTAAGGGCCAATGAAAAGAGTTTGTAGTTTCTCCTCAGGAAATCATGGAAGTCCTTCTTGAGCAGAGGAGTGACATCATCAGATCAGGTGGAGCTTTCAGAATACCACTCTGGCAGTTGTGTGGAGGAGAGACTCAAAGTAGGAAGACCAATTAAGAGGCTGTTAGAATAATCCAGGAGAGGGGCTGCTAGGTGGCACAGTGCATACAGCACTGGCCCTGAAGGCAGGAGGACCTGAGTTCAAATCCAACCTCAGACCAAACATTCGACACTTACTAGCTGTGTGACCCTGGGCAAGTCATTTAACCCCAATTGCTTAAAAATAATAAAAATAAAAAAAGAATAATCCAGGAGAAAAGTGATGAGGCACTGAATTACATCGTGGCTGTATGAGTGGAAAGGATGGGAATGAATGGTAGAGATGCCACATAGGCAGAAATGATGACCTTTGCCAACAGATTGAACATAGGAATGGAGGAGGCAGTTAAAGGAAAGCTGGGGCCACAAGGTCACAAATCTGAGTGACTAGAAGGATAGAAATTGGAGAAAAGACAGTCAGCTTAATCCTGATTGTGTTGAGTTGGAGATACCTGTGGAGCATCTGTGTATGGAGAGCTGCATGAAGCCTTTATCTCCCAACCACGAGGACGTGACTCTGCTGTTGCTTCTGTCTATCGTATCTGCTCTGTCCACTGTCAGATGAAGGAGCATTAAAGAGGGCAGTGACCTTGTGAGCCTTGGAAGTTCAGAAGAGCCAAACCTCCAAAGGAGCAGGAACAAGAGAGCACACAAGAGTTTATCTGGGGTGGATAGAGCTCCAGCCTTGGAGTCAGGAGGATCTAGTTCAAATCTGGCCTCAGACACTTGACACTTTCTAGCTGTGTGACCCTGGGCAAGTCATTTAACCCCAGTTGCCTCACCAAAAAGCAAAAAAAAAAAAAAGAGAGAGAGAATTTATCTGGAGCTGAGTCCAGTGTGCCAATGCCATAGATGGCTAGACCAAGCTTCAGAGGGAATAAGCTGCAAGAAAAGTAGGCTAAGAATAAATTAGAGAGGAAGTAATAAAAAAGGGGGGGAGAACGCCTAGATCTGGAGAAAGAGAAACCAGGTCTGAACCTCAGCTCTGCCACTTACTTCCTGCGTAGCTTTAGACAAATCCCTTAACCTCTCTGGGCCTCAATTTCCTCATCTATAAAATGAGAGGATTGAGGTGGTTTTAAATGACATCTAAGATCTCTTCCAGTTCTGAATCCATAATTCCATTATAGGAAGAGATATTTGAATGGACGGTGAACACTACTGAAAAAAGAAATGGCTTAGGCATTATGAACGGGATGCTAGGAAGGACTTCCCAGTTGTAACCGAACAACAGCAAAGTATTAAGAAAATCTGATAATGGCTAGAGATTAGACATGAAAGTGTTTTTTTTAATTTTTATTACTTATCAATTATTATTGTTAGCTATTATTATTTTAAATTAATTTTTAGATTTCTTTAAAGCAAAAATTTCTCCCCATAATTTTCTACTCCCCTTCAACAATCTTATCTACTTTTAGGCATAAAATATCTCTTGAATTTTGTATTTGATCCAGGAGGTGATATGAAGACAACGTATTTTATAGATTAGAGAAATGACATGGTTAGCACTGTCTAGACGCCCTCCGTAGGAAGCGGCTCTTGCTCTCATTCTGTCTGTTTGCTATCATGCTTCCATTTCCCACTCTACAAAAAAAAGAGAGAATGTTTACAATCATATATCTCAGGCTTATTCTGAAATTCTCTGTGAATATAATACAGTTCAAGGGAAAAAAAATTAGTCATGGGCTCACTGGAAAGGCAATATCTTAGATAGCAAAGATATTCTGTTACATTGTCCATATTTGTAAAGTTTAATATCTACTAGCTGTCAAAAATGAAATAATACTCAGATACAACAATGGATCCATGAGCTCATTAATTTGAGTTTGTATTTCTGATGTTATAAATTACAATCTACCAATGCATGTCTATCCTGGATAACTCTTACCCATATTATTGAATAAAGTCACTACAGTAGGTCTACAAAAAAAGAGAAAAAAAGATCTGTCAAATAAATATAGTAGTATAGGCAAATAATTTTTTACCTGGAAAGAAAAATACTAATCTTGACTAAAATGCTACTTTTCCTCTTTTGAATGTTATGTGATTTAGGAAAGACTTGGAAACTTGGGTGTATGAATGAATGAGTATTTGTTAAGTGCTTATTATGTGCCAAAAGCCACAAGAAATGCTAGGCAAAGCAAAGATAATCCCCATGTCCTCAAACTGCTTACATTCTTTTTTTTTTTCTTTAAGGCAATTGGGGTTAAGTGACTTGCCCAAGGTCACACAGCTAGTAAGTGTCAAGTGTTCGGTCTGAGGCTAGATTTGAACTCAGATCCTCCTGACTTCAGGGCCAGTGCTCTATCCACTGAGCCACCTAGCTAACCGTGCTTACATTCTAATGGGAGAAACTACATGCATAGGACAGTAATGCCTGGCAAGGGGCATCTTGGTTGGCAACTGGGATAGGAGGACCAGGGGGAGAAGATAATGACTGATTTGATTTAATTTGAATGATCATGTTTCATGGCTCCAAAACTGGAAGTGAGTCAAGGGTATAGGTGGAGCCAGGCAGTTGGAAAGGAGAGTGTGGAGGAGGTGTTGGGTAAAGAGAAAGCAAAAGTGAAGCATAACTAGGGCTTTCCTGAAATAGTTCCTCAAGAGGAACTGGAGAGGCAATCACCAATAAGCAGAGTAGGGCTCCAGGGCAGAAATCCTCCCAGGAGTGGTCTCTGGCATGATTTGCTAGGCAGTTAGAGAAGAGGCTTTGCAGGAGGTGGTGAAAAAGGATGGAGCATTTGCAGATATATGGTATCTATATGGCATGCATATGTACACGTAGCATTATCATAGTAGTAACATCCTTGAGTTTGAAGATACCAGCTTACCCTCTATACTTCATTTCATCTGGACAAATGTCAGATTCTTACCTTCTCTTTGTAGTTACCTTATAAGCCACCATCACTGTTTGGGAAAAGAGATGAGTTTATAAGAGACATTATGTTCTGGGTCAAAGAGCCCAATAACTGTGAGAACGCTTGAGAGTAATATTAGCAGAAAAATATATCCCCAAAGATCCTTGGAGAATTGAGAAGACCAGCTCAGAATTCAAAGCTGGCAGTTCGGTGGGTACAGGGTGGTAGAGGGGAGGGCTGCTAAGAAATGACCCTGCAGCCCTCTTTGAGAAATTAATCCCAAAGGTACTATGGCCAGAAAATGATCCAATTATTGTGAAGAAGGTCAGGTATATTAAAAAAATGATGATGAAAAATCTACCCTACAAAGACTCAGACATTGGAAAGTCCATGATTGTCAGACATTTGATTGTAAGAGTCAAAATCAGGGCAGTAAACTGCTCAGGATAAAAAAAAAAGGAAAAAGAAATGCCTTGTTCAAAATCAGTGGCATAAACCTCTTGGGGGCAGAAGACAGGACCCCTAGTTTTCCAATAAAAAAGGATTTTCACGTACATAGCTCGTTCATTATTTTATCAGGCTGCTAACAGTCTGAAAGGAAGATGATCACTGCCTAAGAGGACAAAAAAACGAATGTGCAAAAAAGTATTCTTAAATACGGAAGACAATTTTGCTTAATTTTTTAATTTATTGCCTCCTTTCTGCCGTCTGATCCATATAGATTTTCTTTTAAGTTATTTTTTGCTCTTTCTAAACTGAGCTGAAAATATGAAGTTCCTTTGTCAAGCATTAACTCCCACTCACAGTGCCTATGACCAATGACATTTAGAAGTTTACATTCTTACTTTTCCCTGGAAATAATCAGGTGCTTACAACCTTGCCTCCTATCAGTGTAATCTTCCAACTAGTATAAGAATACAGAAAGCTATAGCTGTCTGTAATGCTCTCGAAACTAAAATTCTTTGCTTCTAAAATGTGATGGCATCACCAAGCCCTTACTAGGAGGTATGGTGCTGTTAAGATACTGCTTATTTGGTGTTTAAGGTATTTTTTATAGTGTGAATTTTTTTACAGTGTGAATCATAGTTATATCAAAGACACAACTAGCAATTTTGGCACAAGGTGCAGGTAAAATGGCACCTCAAATCAATGTTTAAGGACCAATTTAGTTGTGGGGAAGGGACAAAGTGATGGCAGGGCATAAGGTCCTGTGGGGAAGTTAGTTATTGCTGGGCAATGGACATGTGGATAATGTTAGCCCTGAAGTCAAGAAGACTCATCTTCCTGAGTTCAAATCTGACCTCTGACACTTACTGTGTGATCCTAGGGTCACAGTGGCAAGTCACTTAACCCTACTTGCTCAGTTTCCTCATCTGTAAAATGAACTGGAGAAGGAAATGGCAAATCACTCCAGCATCTTTGCCAAGAAAACCCCAAATGGCATCATGAAGAGTCAGGCATGAGTGAACAACAAGAGATAAGTAGTCTGAGATGCAACCAGGAATGAGTTCATCCGAGGTGTGGTTATAGGGCAATTCCTATTCTAATTGAGGCAGCCAGGTGGCACAGTGAATAGATTGCTAGACAGATATGTGACTAATTTTCATATGTTAAATGATACAGTGGAAGGATTAAGAATCAGGTGATGACCTTCAACAGTCAGTTAACCTAACTGAGAATCAATTGCTGCATCCACTAGATGCCTACTAACTTTCAATTAAAAAATTAATGATAGTGTTTTATGTTGCATAAGAGAAGAATATTTTTTAAATAGATCTTCTCTATAGCCTATCACAGAACTGGGAACAGAACAAGGGGGAAGCAGTATTTAATATCTAAACGTGTATTTAATTTTGGGGAAAGCCTTTTTCTGATGACAAAATAAATTTAACTGATAACAAAAAGTAAGTTCACTAGCAGTCCCATATGTAAGTAGGTAGCAAATCAGGGCTAGGATAAAAAAATAATTTTTAAGCTTCCACATGATACATATTATTTGGCAACTAAGGGTTTACTCCACAGTTCTGTCCTGGCCCCTCTTAACTTTCTACATTCATTTTTGATGATTGCTCATATGGGTTTAATTATCATCAACCACTGTCAGTAATATTTGAAAGAACATTGGAAATGGAAGACACTACAAAATGAGAGGACAAATTCTCAATTTTCAAAAAGGGGAACAGAACAACCAGGTAGGTAATACAGTGGAGAGAACATTGAACCTGGAGTCAGGAAGATCTCAGTTCAAATCCAACTTCAGACAGTAGCTATGTTATCCTGGGCAAGTCACTTAATCTCTGTTTCAACTTCCTTGTCTATTAAGTGGGAATGATAACATTATTGCCTACTTCACAGTGGGATTTTGAGGACAAAATGCAATAATTTTAAAATGTTTTCCAAAACTTGAAGCACCATATAAATGCTAGCTACTATTAGTATTAATAATAGAGCCTTCAAACTATAGGCCCAGAAACTTGACCACAATACCTCGAAAAGTTATAGAATAGTTTGATAAAGAGATAGATACTAAAGATCTAGAAAGGGAAGTGATAAAAAACAAAGAAGTATTGTGGCTTTATTTTTTATTTTATTTACTTTTATTTTGCTGAGGAACAGATCATGTAACCTCATTTACTTTTTTTTAATGGGATTACTAATCCAGTACATTTGAGGACAGAATAGGTAAATGCTGTGGATTTTGTTCACCTAGATTTTAGCAGATCTTTTGATAAAGTATCTCATACGATTCTGGTGGAATATGAAAGATATGTATTATATAATAATACAATCAAGTGGATTTAGATTGGTTAGATGGCTGGACCCAAAAGAGTAGTTGTTTGAATTAGCAGAAGGTCTTCACTGGAGAACCTTGGGGACTTGGGCTTAGCTCTATCCTGAACTTTTTTTTATCAATAATCTGGAAAAAGGAATAGATGGTCTGTTCATCAAAATTACAGATAATAAAAGCATCACTCAGCAACTTCTACTCTGAGGTTCATTCACTCATACTTATCATTCAATCAAGATCTGGTAACTATTGTCTAACCATTCCTAGGATACTCTTCTTCCTTCCTCAGTGAGACTGCTTCATAGTCGATCTCCACCCTAACTTCTGTCCTCAGAACACAGATATTCCTATTTCCACCAACACTCCAACAATGTCATTTCCTTATCTTATTCTAGGGAACCACAATACACTGATATTCTCACAAACACCAAAACTTCCTATTTCCTGAATTTACCCATTTCCCAAGACGTACTCATCCACTCAGCTTCACATAGGGATGGGCATACCCGTGAATATGTCATGATTCGTAAATGTTTTACTTCCATGCTCATGACTCTGAAAGTCATCTGATGACAATTTTTTTTAATCAATTTTTCTTTCCATTTGCCTTACCACCCTAACTTTGTTCTTCATCTTCACTACAATATCCAGTTCTTCATATGCCCCTCAGTTCCTTCCCAGGCCATTACACCTGAACTGGCTACATTCTCTTTCTTTCCCCATTTGACCCCTTGAGGAGATAGTTCAACTCTCCACTATACTGTATACTCAAGTCCTTTGCCCCCTTACCCTATCACCTAACATGCTTTGCCAAGCCCCCAACCTGGGATTATTCCCATCTTCACCCCTTCACTCCTGTTCATGTCTACTGAATAAAGCATGATAAAATCATGATGAGTGAAGTGAGCAGAACCAGGAGAATATTGTACACAGTAACAGCAATATTGTGTAATGATCAACTTTGATAGACTTAGCTCTTCTCAGCAATACAATGATCTATGACAATTCCAAAAAACTTATGATGGAAAATGCTATCCACATCCAGAGAAAGAACTATGAAGTCTGAATGAAGATCGAAGCATGCTATTTTCTCTTTTTTTCTTTCTCATGGTTTTCCCCTTTTGTTCTGAATCTTCTTTCACAACATGACTAATGTGAAAATATTTTTATATGATTGTATATGTATAGCCTATATCAGATTGCATGCTATCTTGAGGAGGGGTGGAGGAGTGAGGAAAAAATTTGGAACACAAAATCTTATAAATGTGAATGTTGAAAACTATCTTTATATGTAACTGGAAAAAATAAAATACTATTAGCTGGGGGGAAAAAAGATAAAATCATGAAACTGTACTGTCTGGGTTACTAAAAATTTGTTATATAATCTTAACGGAATCCTCATTTCAGTGAGCCAATAATTGGTTCACTACTTCACCCCAGCAGCTTTTCCCAAACCTTTTCATCCCTCCTCAAACCTTTCACGGCACTTCAAATCCCCAATCCTCTCAGATGAGAACCTTGTCTTATTTTTTTAATGAAAAAAATTAATGCCGATGCCAAAAGCTTCTTCTGTTCCTCTTCTCTTCCCCTCTCAATGCTCAGTTGTCTTCCCTTACTATCTCCTCATTTGCCCACATCTCACAAGAAGGTGGCCTCTCTTGCCAAGAAAAACCCCTCTATGTGCACAAGTGATTCCTTTATATCCCATCTTCTCCAAAAGATTTTACCCACTATCTCACTAATCTTTAATCTCCATTCACTGCTCCCTTATAGCCTCTCTCTTCCCTATACTTACAAAAAACCCCAAAATACCCTTCCTTCACTTTATCTTACCATCCCTGCCAGTTACAATACATGCCTCTCTTTCCTTCCATGGCTAAACTCCCTGAGATATCCCTCTACACTTGGCACCTCCTCTTCCTCTCCTCTCATTCTGTTCTAAATTCTCTGAAGTTTGGCTTACGACCTCATCATTCAGCTGAACATGTTCTATCCAATGATTATAATGGTCTCTTAACTGTCAAATCTAATGGTCTTTTCTCAGTCACCTTTCTTCTCGACCTCTTGACACTGTTATTACCCTCTTCTTCTTCTTCTTCTTTTTTAAGGTAGTGGGGTTGAGTGACTTGCCCAGGGTCACACAGCTAGTGAATGTTATATGCCTGAGGCCGGATTTGAACTTAGGTCCTCCTGAATCCAGGGCCAGTGCTCTATCCGCTGTGCCACCTAGCTGCCCCACCCTCTTCTTCTTGACACTAACTTCCTGCTAGGTTTTGGGACACTGCTCTCTTTTAGTTTGCTTCCTGCATATCCTACCACTCTTTCAGGTTCCTTTGCTTATTCTTCATCCTGGTCATGTCTACTAACTACGAGAGTCCCCTAAGCATCTATCTTTTGACCTCTTCTTCCTCAGTACTATTTCACTTGTGATTCATCAGCTCCCATGGATTAAACTATCATCCCTATACAAACGATTCTCATATCTGTTTATCCAGGCCAAATCTCTCTCCTGACCTCCAGGCTTCCATCTCCCACTGCTTATTGGCCATGTCAAACTAGTTGCACTGTAACATCTTAGATTCAACATGTCCAAACTGAATTCATTATCTTTTCCTCTATACTTCCCCTCTTCCTAAGAAAGAAAGAAAATAAAGCATCTATTATGTAACAGGTGTGGTGCTAAGCACTTCACAAGTATTATCTCATTTCATCATCATAACAACCCTGGAAGATGGATGCTATTATTATCCCCATTTCACAGTTGATGACACTGAGGCTGATAGAGGTAAAATGACTTGTCCTGGATCACAAACTAGTAAGTACCAGAGGTTGGATTTGAACTCAGGTCTTCTTGACTCCAGGTATGGAACTCTATCTACCATGCCACCTAGCTCAGTAATAATTGTTTCATAGTTTGTATTTGTATCTTTGACATTTAGCGGAGGACCTGACAAATACAATAAATGTTTATTGATTAACTGATCCCCTTAATTTATGAGTTTCATTTTCCACTTTCATGATTTGGGCAATCCTGCATCCTCAGGTTAGTGTTTGAAATAAAATTTTGAAACTGAGTCAAGAGCTAAGCAAGAAGCACATAAAATTAGCTTTAGTTATATTTGTGTAGAGAGCTTTGTAAACCTTAAAACCTATGCAAATGTTAGCCATTCACAATAGCATCACCTAGCATTTTAAAGTTTAAAAATACTTTGCAATGATGTGATCTCATCTGAGCCTCCCAATAACCCTCTGAGGTAGGCACTACAAATATTTTTATACTTATCGTTCTTTCATAGATGAGAAAACAAGTTTGGCGAGGTAAAGTGACTTGCCCATGGTCATCCAGACGGTAAAAAGTGGGAGGTAATAATTGAACACAGGTTTTCCCAATTCTCAATCTAGCACTCCTTCCATGACATCATATTGCCTGGAAAACTTAGTCATAGAATTTTAGAGTTGGAAGGGACCCCAGAGGTCAACCAATGCCTGAAAAAGCAACTCTACCACCATATACCCAAGAAATTCTGGTCCAGGATTTGCTCAACATTTGGAAGATTTTTCTGGGTGATAACCTTAGTTTACCACACCTCAATTTACCTCTGTATAATGTCCACCCATTGGTACTGGTTCCACCCTCTGGAAACAAATAAAAATCCAAACTCTCTTCCACATGACAGCTCTTCAAACACTTGAAGATAGCACGCGTGTTTGTTAAGTCTTCTTCCCAGATTGACCAGTCCTAGTGCTTTCAAGTAACACTTATGTGGTATGACTCTCCACAGTTTGCGTTAGCCTCTTCTAGTTGCTCCCTAACTCAGGCTCTTGCCTACACAATGATACGCAGAATCAAAGCAAATACTCCAGATGTGCCAAACGCAAGGACACCATCATCTTCTTTCTCGTTCATGGGCTCTATTCTTCTCAGTGCAGTCCAAGTTGGCATTAACTTTCTTGGCCTCATAACACTTTTAGCTCATATTTTATTTGCAATCCATGAAAACCCCTAGACCTTTTTCAGATCAACTGCTACACAACCAGGCCTTCCCTCATCTTGAACTTGTGAAGTTGATTTTTTGAATCCAAATGAAAGATTTTACATTTATCCATATTAAAGGTAACAGTATAATATGACTCAGAATAGTTTCCTACAGGAAGTCATTTCTGATCTCCTTTAATTCTACTGTCTTTCCTCTCTTGATTATTTCCCATTTATCTTGTACACGGATTGTTTGTACATAGTTATTTGCATGTTGTCTCCTCCAACCGACTTTAAGCTACTTGAGGGTCAGGCCTCTCTTCTACCTTTCCTTGTATCCCCAACACTTAGCATAATGCCTGGCCCATAATAAGGGCTTAATAAATATATACTGGCTGACTGATTAGTTTTAGAGGAATTTGGCTTTTTAAAAATGATGTGTATTAACAAAGAAACACAGAATATTAGAACAAGAAACACCGAGCCCCTTATTTCATAGACTGTTCTAGCAATGTGAAATTACTTGTCCAAAGTCAGCCTGCTAATAAATAGCAAAACCAGAATGTGAATCCTGTAGTGATTTTAATTTTTAATGGAATTTAAAATTCTCTTTGCATGCTTTATGATGATCATTTTAATAGTACCCTAATGAACTAAAAACAGAAGGTTCATTTCCATTCATTTGCAGTCACAACCCCACTGCCTCAACTTTTAAACTGAAATCACAGGAAATATACATTTTGTTCAGGCAGTCACTCAAAGTACTTCTTCATTCAATATAATAACATGGTTATCAGTGATTCCACTAAACGTCAAAAGGAATGTTATAACCTGATAAACTGGGTTATCACCCAGAAAAATTAAAGGAACAGAGAGGGGAGTGAGAGAGAAAGAGAAAAGAAAGAAAAAGGAAGCAGAAAATCTAGATCTCTGTACTGATGCCAAATGACTTTTGAATTTCTAATGAAAGAATGGGGAAACTAGTAATCAAATACACAAAATACGACCTGGCAAGGGAACTGATCACGAAGGTGATTTTTTTTTATAATTAAATGTCAGTACACATTTTAAAATATTGCCTGATACCTGCCACTCAATCACCCAGTGAGAAGAAAGAGAATGTTGTCTACAAGAATGCAGAATTGACAGCATCACTTGTTAGGTACTCCTTAAGGAAGGAGATGCAAAACAGAAGAGACAGCTAACATATTCAAAAGGAAACTAAATTTCAGCATTGAATTGAGTAGGATTCTCATTTCTTCCTACTCTTGAGTGGTTTACTCAACAATTTGTAGAACAAGTGAGTGATACAATCAAGAATTGGTCTATCATCATGCTGTTTTAGAAGGCTAAGGCAGTGGCATAAATGTCTCCCAGGTCAGGAATTAGGGGTGGAGAGAGTTATGAGATCTCCTATATCTGAGAACAAGGTCAACCTTATATATAAGTGAAGTAGGTCTCTGCCTACATGGTATGGAACAGTAAGAAATTCTTGTACCCCTTCCCCCCAAAACAAACCTACCCTATGCCTCTTGCTATCTAAAATCCTACATTAGCTATTCACTCCATTAAATTAGACATCAACCACTTATAAAAAGGACAAGAGCTCTTTACCAAATCAATAGTCACTATGTATAAATTAATTCAACATCTTTTCCATTGTGATAGATCTGAGGCTAAAGCTTGAAAGGATAGTTACAGACCTAGTAATAGTGGTTGTTGTTACTGTCATAATATCATGAGTAGTTAATTGTCTTAGTAGTAGCTGACATTTACATAGTGCTTAAAGGTCTACAAAGAACTCTGCCTATATTATCTCATTTGACACATTAACAGTGCTATGTCGAGGTTAAAATAGATCATGGGATCACAAATTTAGAGTGAAAAGGGACCTCAGGCATCACTCAATCTAGCCCTCTCCTTGTACAGATGAGGAAACAAATCTTCCAAGGACTTACATGATTTGCTCAAAGTCACTCAGCCAATAAGTGTCAGTGCTGAGGCTTGAACCCATTTCCTCTGAGTCCAAATTCAGCATGCTTTCCATATACCATGTTGCTCTATGAAAACTCCTGCTGAGCTTAATATTCATTGTAAAGTAAAAGGTAAGATCAACGGTTGATAGAGCAGGAAAGAGAGAAGGAACAGGGAGTTTTTTGAAAAGCCCAGAAAGTTTGGAAAAATTGCTACAGAAATTGTGCTAGAGTATCAATGATATATCAAATCATCTATAGCAGAACCATTGCGACATTATACGCTTATTAAAACCAATTATGCACTAGGAATGATACAGAAATTTTTTCAGTTTCTCCATCAAGATAATAAACCTGGACAGTATAAAGGCTAATCTTCCCTTTGCCATTTAAAGAAAAGCAAAGCCTACTTTTTATCCTTTTTGTCCCCATTTTCCATAATTCTATGATTTGGGAGTCATCCAGTTCATTGGACTGTCTTAAGATGGTCCAAAAACATTTTGTAAACAATAAACAATGGCATCAATGATGGGGTCCTTAAGGTGACTTAAATGTTGTGACAAGAAAACAGATGTTCAGATGCCCAATCCAGTTCAACCAAGCTTTACTTTTTGGTCCAAGATCCTGTACTTGTAATTGCCACAAATGCAAATCTTACCCAAGTAGCTCTCTGCAGGAAGAATGTATGGTTTTTTATTTTTTGTTAAATTCATTGCTGAAAGCAAAATAATCTAGTAAAGCAACCAAGGATGAAAGTTAGAATTTATTACAGCCAATTTACTCAGCTTACAGGAATGTGGAACCATCGAATGCAACATCTTTAGCATAAAAATGGATCTACTCATAGAAAGCCATTTTCTTACTTTTAAAAAGGTTTCATTTTGTTATTGCTATTGCTGCATAGTTGGGTTTCCAAAATATTTTTTAACCAAAATTCTAACATATACAAACAGCTTCATTCGTAATAAGAAAAATCTGGAACCTACATCTATGCCTTATGATTGAAGAATAATTAAATAAATTGTGGCATATTGCATCACAGACTTAAAGTTTGAACAGATCTCAGAAGCCATTGAATCCAGTCTTTTCATTTTAGAGATAAGGAACCTGAGAGGGTTACCTACATCAGAGGTGTTAACTCCCAAGTGAGCCTAACCAGATCAAAATGTGATTGGAAAATATTTAATAAAATAAATAAAAATACAATAAACCAGTGTTGTGATTGAGATTTTAATAAAAGGGTAAACTGAGGCAGTTCTCCATGCAAGATAATATTTATTAGCAGGGGCATGCTACCTGTCAATAAATGGATTGCCTCCATTAATGCCAAAGAGCCTGGGCCAGAGGACAGAGAACAAAGAACAGAGTAGGGTAAATAACATCATGGAATTAAGGGCAATATGACTGATTACAGAGCTGAGGTGCAGAGAACAACACAACTGGTTAGAAGTTTGGTGACAGGGTCTAGCAACAAGCCCCCTTCTTCATGAGATGAAGAAGTACTCATTGTCTGAGTGCAGGTTTGAGATAGTGGCCCAGACTTTGGACAGCAAACCAGACGTCCTTGAAGGACAGCTTGGTGGAATAAAGATATCAGGTCCAACCCCCCTTGCTTTCTCACACATTCTACCAGGTCAGTTAAATTCCTTGAGGTAGGAGAGCTGGATATTTAAACTTGCCCTATTATGGGACAGATGAACTCTGAACTAAGTTCAGAGACAAAGAACCATGACTTATGCAGATACAGGGCAAAATCAATTACTTGTAAAGGTCAATAAGAAAATGATCCAGGATCAGTTTTAATTTTCTCAATAGACAATGTTAATATGTAGTTTTCTAAGTCAATATGCAACCCACAGGGACCTTGAAGTACAACCATACATGTGGTACACAGTGGTCCCTGTTTCTATTTGAGTTTGACACCACTGATCTAAATATGAAGTAGCAGAGGTAACCAGGATTCTCTAAATCCAAAACCATCCCTGTCCTGGACCATGTTTTCTCTTAATCTTTGTAAAAATAATACTGCTGTACTACTAACAATGACAAGGAATGAACTTAAAGAAATATGGGAAATATCTATGAACTACCACAAAATGAAGAAAACAATACTATTATATATGACCACAGGAAAATAACAAAACGTTATATTCATACAAGCAGAAAAGAGATTGTAAGGAGATACGGATTGAATGATTTGCTTTAAGTTTAAAGGTTTGTGGGGGTTTTTTGGTATAAATCATTCTGAATATATGAATATGTCTGCTTTTTCCTACTTTGCTTTTGTTCGGTTTATTTATAATAAAAATATAGTAATTGCATAATATAATAATCATAGGTAAATTCTCATAATAAAGTTATGTAAGTTAAAATGTTGGTAGGAATTTAAATATCTCTTTAGAACTTGAGTTATTTAGGATTTCTGTGAGACATAAGCAAATAGATCTCATGTATTGATAAGACAAAATGGTGAATTTATATTTGAATTTAGGAATACCAGGAAAAATTAATGTGAAATTAATTCACTTAATATCTAAAATATTCTCCACAAAGTTACTTTCAAACAGTGAATTTCCTATTTCAATTAAACTCTATGAACATAATTAGCATCACTAACTAAAAGTCCTGCTCTGATCCATCAAAGTGGATATGATGGAAGCAATATTGATTTCTTAAAAGACTATGTCAGTAGAACAGAAGCTGCTACATCGTACTGGGCAGGAAAGGCACAGAGTAAAAGTCTGGTAACAGACAAGATGTCTGTCATCTGAAGACTGTCTCAGTCAAGTTTAGAAAAGCTTGTTACCAGGTAATTTTTCTCTAGCCACAACAACTCCAAGACAATCATCTCATGTCCAGAGGTATTGTGATCTGTATCAGATCCACAGATGAAAATCATAGATTTTTGACATATTGCAGCAAACAGTCCTAGATTTGCATGGAATAATCATAAATTTGACAGAGGATATTTGTGCAAATGGGGAATAGGGAAGAGGGGCAGGGAAATAACACATTTTATTAATTTCTCTAATTTCTATTACCTCTTGCTTTCATTTTGTCTCTAAGGAGAGCCGATACTTAAAACTCTTTTTGAAATCGTGCATAAGTATTCTGAAATGACTATTTGCAAATTCAGAAGATATATACATATATATAAATGTATGTATATATAAAAGCAATTCTTATCAAGTATAAGCAGCAACTGGACAGAACTCCTGGGGTTCTAATGTGACCGTTAATCAAATTGGAACATCCAACTGTGGCCATACCATTAACTTTCTTGAGGACTGCATTTGCCAAATATCAATTTTGCATTTCACCTTTTTTACATTACATTTTACATGCATTGCCAAAACTAGCTCAGTGTCTGGGAGGCTCTGAAGGAAAGTGTGAGAGAGAAGAGTATTAGATTACCTACCAAACTGAAAGTTTACAGAGCCATTGTGCTGACCTCGTTGTATGCCCGTGAAACCTGGACAGTCTACCAGAGCCATGCCAAGAAAGTGAATTGCTTTGATTTGAATCATCTTAAGAAGATTCTGAAGATAACCTGGCAAGATAAGGTACCGGACACTGAAATCTTTCTTGAGCTGAACTGCCAAGAATTCAAACTCTACTGTAGACAGCACAACTCCAATGGCTGGCCATGTCTGAATACCAAACCCACATTTGCGTAAAAGGCTACTTTATGGAGAACTCACATAAGGCAAGAACTCGTATGGAGGTCAGAAGAAGTGAGACAAGGACACTCTCAAAGACTCTCCGAAAAACTTTGCCTCAGTTTCCTCAACTGTAAATGAGCTGGAGAAGGAAGTGGTAAACCAATCCAGTATCTTTGCCAAGAGAACCCCAAAAAGGGGCCATGGAAAGTTGGACGTGAGTGAAACGATTCAACAACAACTCTTCTTCAGGATTCCCAGGACCTAAAGAGCCAGAGATTCCCATCCAAACAAATTTATAATACCAATTATTTACGTTGATTATGTATTTATATAAGTTTAGAAAAACAATTAGCAAAAATTATATATTTTAAACATTTATGAACAATGCCCTATACAAAGTAAAGTATGAGAAGTCCATATTGAGTCAGGACTCAGGTTCAAATTCCATCTCTGCAAGTGTGACTTTGGGAAAGTCCTTTCACTGATCTGGGCCTCAGTTTCCTCATCTATAAAATGTAGAGAGTAAATTCTCTGATGATATCTGACCTCTAAACCCTTTGATGCCAAGTTCTTAACAAGATAATATGGTTCAATAAAAGCCCTCAGTCCTGCCTACCCCCTTCTCTCTCACCTCCAGAAGCTCAGAAAATTCCTCACAGCACAAATGATGGTCAAAGATTGAACATCTCAGATAGGACATGGTCCCAAGGTACAGTCCACCCTAATCTTACATATCAGATACTTTGTGACCAAGGAGGGACTTCAGACTACAATCTGTTATGATCTCCTTTTACAGATGAAGATCCAGGGAAGTAAAGCAACTTGGGAGTTCATGGTAGATATGATTCCAGAACCCAGGTCTTCTGCCTCTCATTTCAGAGTCCCTTTCTATTGCATTTTGCTACTGATTAGTATCTCCTTTCTCCATATAGCAGTACCAGATCAAAAGTGCTTCTTTTTTCCAGGATTTGAGGTGGAATCATAAAACAGCAGAAGAAATCCATCGACTCACAGAAAGAGAAGAAACGAACCAATCCTGTCAACGAATTGGGTAGGATGATTTGGATCACTCACAAGGCTGGTAACAAACTGTAACAACTAGTTTCACTGAGCTTCTCGAAACGATTATATCATTAGGACCATAAGAATTCATCTTCTTTCCTCCCTCTCCCTCTCTCTATTTCTAGAAGCAACAGTTCTCCCCTTCCTCAAAGAAGGAAGTAAAATACATCTGAGTCATTAAGAATTCTCAGGTCTACTGGTCTCTGTAAATTTATTTAAACAATATGTCTACTCCTGGCCACTGTAACATAATCCTCTTACTCCAGCCATCCTACAGAGTCAGTTACTTTACTGATAAAGCTTCAATTAGCATCACAAATGCTATTTGCTCTTTGGAAAGAATGGGTGAGGGTCATTTTATAAGAACAAATTTTTACTAATTTGAGGTTTTTAACTTAATCAACACCAGTATTACTTACCCTCAAAGCAAACCTGATGGTCTATACCTCATCTTTCAGAAGAATCTTATAAGCCTTGCCAGCTCCTAGATGAGGGAGTTGCTGTAGGGGGAGGTGGGAGCCCCTTGTATCAGAGATCGATCTGAGGGATCCTTTAATCTTAAGATGTGCACCTGCTTTACTGTGGTTCTTTTTCCGTGTGTGTGTGTGTGTGTGTGTGTGTGTGTGTGTGTGTGTGTGCTAATGATATACTTTTTCATTAGGGACCACCATCCTAGCCCCAGGTAAAAGCAGCAGCCTGCCATATGAATGGATTGAGCAAGGAGAAAGGGCCTCACAACGAATGATTAGGTATAAAATTAAAGCTCCAAATAATTTTTATCGTTGTTGGGTGTTTTTTAACCTTGTGCAGAAGCAAAACAGCTCGTCTCATTAGAGATTCAAATAGTAACCGGTAAGGCCAGGGAGCAGACTGACTAGTTTCACAGTCTTAGCATCTCTCAACATGCAAATTCCAATCTCTCATCCCAAAAGGGCCCAAGTCTGGGAAAACTGTACTGATTAAGGAAGTGAACAAAATAACAAGCAGTCAGGTTATCCTAAAAAAAACAGAAACAAAAAAACACCCCCTCTCATTTTCTCTTCTTATTTTTCTTTGAGGATTTAAACCTCCAAAACAGCAGGCCTTCAAGCATAAATCTGCCAGCCTCAGAAATGCAGACATTCTAATTAGGTTATTCTTAAGTCAACAAACATTTATTAAGTACCTGCTCTGGGCCAAGTACTCAGTGCTACCATATCAGAGAAACCCCGAACTGACCCAAATAAGACGATCCCATTGTTAGGAGCAGTACAAGATCAAAAATCAATCAACCAGGCTCTTATACCCTGAAGGAAGGTTGTACTAGAAATATGAGTTTCCACACACAGTGAATAAATAAAAAAAAGAAAATTCCATGCTTCACATTGGATCCTATCAGAGGACTGACTATATAAACTTATTTTTAGCTATATGGGAACTGGAAGAGAGTATAATGTCTATAGCAATAGCTATTATTTACACAGCATTTTAAGGTTAGCAAAGAGCTTTTCATATATATGTGTGTGTGTGTGTGTGTGTGTGTGTGTGTGTGTGTGTATAAATAATTTAATTTGTTCTTCTTAAAAATCCCTACAAGCAGAGTAGTACAGGTGTTCGGTACCTCAATTTACAGATGAAGGACCTAAAGCATGGAGAAGTGAGGTGATTTGATAAAGGTCACACCAATAATAAGAGTCAGAGATGTCATTCAAAGCCAGGGGTTCTGAATCCCAGCCCGCCATCCACCCCTCCAACACTATCCAAACTTGAACATACATACATACATACATATCTGAAGTTTATATATGTATGCATAGATGATATCTACATATATGAGTACCATAAACATATTTATGCAAATATATAAAATACGTATTTTATATATAAATTAAATATGTAATATATGGTTAATAATGTACAGAGTCCTATATATCCAGATCAGTGACATCAATCTTAAATAGAAAGGGAACCTCTACATCATATACATAAGGATCCCTGAGAGCACATATTGCCTTAGAAAACCCGATACTGACATCATCTTTGCTTTACTATATTTTTATTTCTTGGGTTAAATATTTTCCAATTACATTTTAATTTGGTTAAGGCTGCATGTTTGACAACTCTACCATGATCATGATAAATCATGATATTGTAGAGCTGGAAAGAATGAAAGACATCACCTAGATTAGTCCTGTCATTTTACACTTGAGAGAATCAGTACTGATAAAGTGACTCCTTTGAACCTCAGTTTCCTCTTTTGATATTCAAATAACTTAAAAAGCATCATTTAAGCATGGTCAAAAAGCAATGATTAAAATGAAGCAATCTGTACATATAGACTATTACTTTATCAAACACATATGCTTTATAATTAAGTTTGACTTTTTTGGGGGCCAAATCCCAACCCACAGTAGTCTAGAAAAATAAGAGTTATAATTATGATCTTTGTGAGTTCGAATCCGGCCTCAGACACTTATTAACTACGTTGCCCTGGAAAAGTCACTTAATCCTGTTTGCCTCAGTTTCTTCATCTGTAAAACAGGCTGGAGCAGGAAACCCCAAATGGGGTCATGAAGAGTTGGACAGGAATCAAAATGACTGAACAAATAGTTATGATGTGCACAATGAATCTAAAGTTATCTCTCTCTGTTTTTATAAATGCATGTATAAAATATGTGAGAAATCTAGTCAATCAACACGTACATTTCTGTTTTGGGGATCTAAAGAAAATAAACATAATTTATCATGGTCTATGCTTTTCCATTGAACTATTTTTTAAAAAATTTCCACATATATTCATTATTTCTTCTGTCCTGGTTATAGTACAATGACAGAGAAGAAAAGAGTTGGTATTTAATCAGTTACCTCAACAATGAAAATCAGAACTACGATCACTCTCCAGGTAATTCCAACTGGACACCAAAATAAGCACATGTTTGACTCAATTACCTATATTTTATGCAAAAAGTGAGGTCTGGGAATTGAATTCTATGAGGGAGAGTCAATAAGATAAATGTTCTTTTCTTTCTGCTGACCGTATTTGCCTATAAAAGATGTATTCCATTGTCACACACTTTACTTGCTATGCTTGAATACATATTAATCATAGTTCCTAAAATGTTGAATCATAGGAACCTTAAAGGAAAAAGAAAGAAGGAACCTTAAAGATCTTCCAGTCCTCACTCATCCTCAAATCTCATTTTAGAATAAGAAACCCAGAAAAGTGAAGTAACTTGCCCAGAATAGTAAGTAGCCAAGACTGCTTTCGAATCCAGGCTTCAGACTCCCAATTCTGGGCTCCTCTGCCCACACCACACTGCTGCTCCTACACCAATATCCCATTTTTATTCCTATGTCTGAAATAAAAAATGTGAGAAAATGCAGATATGTATCTAAGTTATTGGCTTCTGCTCAGCGGAATTGATACAAAGCAGGCACTTTTTGATAAATTATTGTTTAGGTTTTCTTTTTTTTTTTTATCTGAACCTGTGATTACATCAGTATGGAGAACCCCTGGCATGGAAATCCCCTCCACTGATGCCACTGAAGACAGACAACTGCTCCATAAGTTAAAGAGCTGTCTGGCCCCTGAGAAGCTGGAACATGTTACACAGCCACCATATTCCAGGCAGGACTAGAACTCAAATTTTCCTAACTCCAAGACCAGCTCTACAGTCATTAAATCACTATTTTCCCCCTAGGGTAAACCATGTTCATTATTGCTTAGTTATTTTTCAGTCATGTCCAACTCTTCATGATCCCATTTGGGGTTTTCTTGGCAAATATACTAGAGTGCTTTGCAATTTCCTTCTCCAGTTCATTTTACAGAGGAGGAAACCAAGGGAAACAGGGTTAAATGACTTGCCTAAGGTCACACAGCTAGTAACTGTCTGAGACTGGATTTGAACGCAGGACTCCCAGACTCTAGGCCCAGAACTCTATCCACTGTGCACTTAGTGTCTCAACAGTAACTAAGTATTACTCTGATTATGAATCTAACTGAGCGTAATTAAGAAATGCAGCTACATTTGGCAGGAACCATTCATGGAACCTGATGAAATAAACTACTATAGGCTTAAAGAACAGTATCTATTCTAGTTTTTTTAAATGATAAAAAAAAAAGTCAACGTACTTTAGCTTATACTTAAAAGGTCAGTGTTAAAAAAAAAAAGATGTTAAAAAGTAAAAGGACCGATGAGTAAAATTATGCTTTCTAAAAGTTGTTTATTTGCAGTAGATTTGATTCAGTTTTCTGCTCTCAATAACATAAAACCTGCCTCTAATGTCACAAGACTGCTCCTTCTTTCAGGCATTCATAAAAGCAAAATTGAGATGCCCCAAGAACTGAAGTATTGAAACACATTTAAGGAATTAAAAAAATGCACAGAAATCATTTTTCCCTTTGATTTCCATTGGATTCATTGCCAATCTAATGAATGTCAGAAAACACAAAATGAACTGTATGATTTTTATTTTCTTTTCAAATCTAGATTTTTGCTCCCACTTTCTAGTTTAAATCAAGGACTCAATCAGCCCCTATAGCCAAGTGAAACCTAGATTCCATGCGATATCTTACAAAAACTGAATCCTGACCCAAATATAACAATCATAAACATGGGTCTTTGGGATTTGAGATCCAATTCTGATTTATTGAGTGATGCAGCAGAATTTTAACTCAAAATCTAAAAGCTAAAACTAAAAAAAAGAGATGAAAAACTTTTTTTTGGAGGGCAGGGGGAATGGGAAGCAATTTGCTAATCTCAAGTGGCTTTTCATTTCACTCTGAGTATTCAATTTAGAGTACACATCTTCCAGATGGAACTTTATATCTGCAAATTCCTCTCCCAAAGCTTTTACATAATTTAATTTGGAAAGGAAATGCATCTGTATTTTAGTTGAGGGCAAAAAAGAAACCTCCCAAATTACTCAATTTTTCTTTCAAAAAAACTTAAAGGGCAAACACTGCATTTAAGAAACAAGGTCATAATCTGTGACCTGTTTAATATGACTCAGCAAATAAGACAACAGCAGGTATAAATAAGAGATTGATGCTGCTGCATTAAAAATTGACTGCATTCATAGATGCCCTGTTTGAACTTAAGAAATCATATTCACTAAAATTCTCTATTCTTGCCAAAGAAATCTGAGCACAGTCTCTCTGTAATTGAAGATGAAACAATCTGTCTTCTCATTTACTTTGAAGCAGAAATATGCTTTGGAAAATGCACACTAAAGCAAAATCTACAAACTACATACACAAAGTTAGTTAAAAGCAAGAAATTCCTTAGATAAGCAGGTATGAAATTTATCAGAATTATTTGGCTAATTTCCTCAATTTTAAACTCTTCAAGTGAGCATCCATCCTTAGAGTAATGCAATGCTTTTCTTATTGCTAAAAGGAGGGGAGCAATACAAGATCTTCAGTACAGCTAGATACAATTAGTTCAAATAATGAATCCTCTGAAGTGGAAGCATCATTCAAATTCACACTGCCCATATGTTGTTGTTCAGTTTTTTCAGTCATGCCTGTCTCTTTGGGACCCATTTGGAGTATAAGATACTGGAGTGGTTTGTCATTTCCTTCTCCAGCTCATTTTACAGATGAGGAAACTGAGGCAAAAAAGGTTAAGTGACTTGCCTAGGGTCATATAGGTAGTAAGTGTCTGAGGCCACATTTGAACTCAGGAAGGAAAGTCTTCTTGACTCCAGGCTGGGCACTCTATCCACTGCACCATGTAACTGCTCTTAAGTTACATAATTACAATTTCAAATACCGTGAATTCAAGTACATGTCATCCCTATTCACACTAATAAAGACCTGCCTACTATAGCAGAATTTTATCATTATGAAATTAATAATAGTTTACTGTTTTCAGGTTAAATCTCATAAGGTCACAGTAAGGGAGCTACTATAGGAATGATAGCCTCCATTTTATAGAGGAGGGAATGGAGACTGAGAACAGCAAGGTGACTGAGGTGATCTGAGCTCAGAGATCTAGTAAAAAGCCATCCATCCCCCATACCTGAAATGTGCTCCCTCCTTCCTTTATGATTCATCTTCTACACAAGAGCCTTTCCTAATCTCCCCCAAAGGTTGGTGGCCTCCCTCCCTTAATTACTTTTTAAATTATTTGCATTTATTCAGTATCCAATTACACATGTACGTGTAGGTCTTGCCTGATAGAAGAGAGTGGTCAGTCAACTAGCATGCATTGAGGACAATGTGCCAGACGCTGCCCTAAGCCCCAGGGATACACAGAACTGCATCAGACAATGAGTTCATGATCTAATGGGCGAGCCAACATTCAAACAATTTCATATAAACAAGATTACAAAGGATAAAATGGAGGTGATGAACAGAGGGAAGGCTCCAGCACTAAGGGGGATCAGAAAAGGTTTCTTGCGGTAGGTGTGACTTTAGCTGAGACATGAGGGAGGCCAGGAGGTGGGAAAAGGAGGAATAGCAGCACAGGCTGCATTGGGAACAACCAGTGAAAACCATCAGCCGGGAGGTGTCTCGCGCAAGGAACAACAAAGAGGCTAGTGTCACTGGATCACAGAGTGCATGGCTGTGTTTAAGAAGGCTTGAACAATAGGAAAGGGTCATGTTATGAAGGGTTTTAAAAGCTGGAGGATTTTATATTTAATTCTGCAGTCAACAGGGAGACACTGGAGATGACTGAAAGGGGATGTGTGTGTGAGAGAGAGATAGCTAAACATAAGCACCTACATAGGCTGGGTGATTGATGATTGTTGTTCAGTCATTTCAGTTGTCCTGACTCTCTGTGACCCCATTTGGGGTTTTCTTGGCAACCACACTGGAGTGGTTGGCCATTTCCTTCTCCAGCTCATTTTACAGATGAGGAAATGGAGGCAAACAGGGTTAAATGCTTTGGCCAAGGTCACAAGCTAGTAAGTGTTTGAACCTACATTTGAACTCAAGTCCTCCTGACTCAAGGGCTGGCACTCTTTCTACTGCAGCATCTAACTGACTAGGCCCAATATAATAGATTATGCAATCCGAGCAGCTTCAAGAGATGCATCAAAGCATTAACCACTTAATCTAGATAAATGGCAGCAGAAGGTTCAGGATATAGGCATTCCCTATTGTAATTTTATTTTTGAGGCTTATATACAAGTTTTTAGTCATACATATAGATCAGATGATTCTAGTTCTGTGCATGCACATATAAGCTCCTTAAAGACATGGACTCTATTTTTATTTTTTTTTTAAATCTTTATGTCTCTGGTGCCTATAAACTGAAAATACATGGTAAGACATGTAAGGATGTGGGCTTAGCCTTAATCATGAGTGCCATGAAGGATTTGCAAACCTCTGAAATGGGAAAATAATAACTATAGAGGAAGTTGTAGAATTTCTCTTGAATTCCACACCAATAGGAAGACTTTCATGTTAATTTGTATTTTGCTGTGCACATGGCATTGTTACTGAGTATAAGCAATTCTCAACATGAGGGCTGCTTTAGGAACTTATTTACCACATGCTGACCCCATAGTCATTTACTATTAGGCTATGGTATAAGAGAGCTAAGACACCAAGTACATGTAACTATCTGACCAAAGATACCTTGTTTGTTTTGATGTCCAAGCATTTCATCAATTTAATTTTTCTGTTAGAAGACAAACTTCTTCAGGTGAACTGGTTCGGTGTCTCAATCTTAGCGGAATGCCACTACCTTCTCAACACCCTTCCTACCTCCTTCTAAGTGTCTAGTTTTTCCTTGAAAGACATACTAGGAGATAGAGTGATGACTTCCTATGACTAGTACAATTTCCTATAACCCATTCTGTGGATCCTGAGTCCTTGTTAAAAGAATCTCCTTCATCAGAAGCGTTGCAGCTGCCCTCTTGCAATGATGAATTGTGTTTTCATATTATATAATCACAATTGAATTTCCAGCAATAACAACTAAGTAATCATTATAATCTTGAATAATTCATGTTAGTCTCAAAAACTTTGACAACAGAAAATATTACAGAAGGCATCAATAACAATTAATGACATTGACATCTGGTATCAACTTTCAGCTTACACGCTTACCCATTTGTAAGTAATCTCAAAAAAACCCCTGCAGAATCATGAGGAATCTTTGTCATTGATCCTATCCATACATAGAAGTCCTATGGAATTCACTGTCATGTGAATAATTAAGATCAGCTGATGCCAGGTGAACTGAACATCTATGTCTTTTTCTTGACCTTTTTCCTAATTAATTCTGAATAGCATATCCATCCAAGTTAGCTCTTCTTCCCATAGAATCTGCACTGTATGTCCTCAAACCTGCAAACACAACAAAGATGTAACCTTCTTCGGCCTAAGCAAAGATTGGTCTGTGTGTGGAACATGCATTTCCTACATTCTTTCTGACCCTATTGTCAAGGTCTTGCTGCTTGGGCCATCATGAACGGTAAAAATTGCCCTTTTAGCTTTTGGACGTGTTGTGATGCATTGAATTAATCGGTTAAATTGCTGTCCTAAGCATTTTTACATATGTCAAAGTTAGTATGATCAAGAGGAGCCATTGTAGGGCTTCACCTTAACTCCACATGCAAAGGAAATCTGCAACATGCCTACTAAGAAATCATATATATTGTAGTATTGTGACTGGTGTAACAATCCAATTTAGGATTTCATTTGTGAAACATAAGTATTTGAATAACTGATGGTGCTGGTGAAAAGTAGGCTTTCAACAGTCCTGCAATCTCACCTCATGTCTTAGTCTCAGATGATGCAGGGCAGTAAGTGACCTTATTTGTCAAGAGAGCTTTCACATTCCCATATAAGACCCAATCGTCCCCCCATCTTATCTGCTTCAAAAAAGACCAACCCCTTTTATTAAGGCGATTTGTTCTGTGAAGTTTGGATTCAGACAAAGGGCCACACTTGAGGACCTAGAGGGTCACATGTGGCCTCAAGGCTGCAGGGAACCTGGTAGAGTGCTAGACCTAGATTCAGAAAGACCTGGGTTCAAATCTGGCCTCAGGCACTTAGTAGCCATAGGGCCTTAGGAAAGTCACTTTCTATTTACCTCAGTTATCTCATCTGTAAAATGAGGATAATAATAGCCCCTGCCTCCCAAGATTGTTGAGAAGATAAAATGAGATGTTTGAAAATCACTTTTCAAACCTTAAAATGCCTTAAAATTGTTATTGTTCTTATTATTATTATATTAAGAATATTCAAAAGTAAGATTTCCTTCAATGTGACAGAATTTTATTACTGTAGAAAAACTTTGGAAACCACTTGCAGTGTCAACTACAGAAACTCCAAAATTACTCATTCAGGGAAATGAAAAGGACTAATATCACTTTATAGTTTACAGCATCATTAGGCTTCCCCCCTCCCCCAGAATAAGACAATTTCAAGAAAGAGTTTGTACCAATTTACAACTATTTTATATATCAGCTTATATTTATTATATATATTATTATATTTCAGCTTAAGCACATTTCCTTTTATTCTATCCTCAGTGGAGATGAATAGCCAGTTATCCTTTTTACAACTAGCCATGGACCATACTACTCAAAGATGCACTTTTCATTTTACCCTTTAAAACATGTCCTACTCATTATACTCTGCCTTATGCGTCTTAATGTGAATGGCCCTTTATGCACCGTACTATCTTGTGTCATCTGCTTCCTGCTAGATTCTCTAGGTCTACCTCTATAAATGCATCTCATTAAACTTATCACAAAGAACATTCATTAATTCCTCTCCCTTAACCAGTCTTCACCACTTAACTAGAGATTTATGTTGTTCAGTCATTTTTCAGTCCTGTCCAACTCTTCTTGACCCCATTTGGGGTTTTCTTGCCAAAGACACTGGAGTAGTTTGCCGTTTCCTTCTCCAAGAGCTTTATAGAAGGGTCTATTTCAGACAATAACCCATCTTTTATACCATTCTTCAGTCTCACAGTACCCAATGATAATAAAATAAAAATAGCAACCTGTAGGGTCGTGGAGACAATTTTGAATGACTCCCTGTGTTGTTGCTGTTTTTTTTTTACCTTCCTAATGATCTGTTGATGACTCTTTAGTACAAATTAAATCACATAGAACCGCCTTCACTTAGTGACAGTTCAAGTCTGTTTCATTTCTCAAGTCCTCCAGATGCTCTCTTGTCTCCAACAATTTACTAAAGAATTTTGTTGTTGTTGTTGTTAACTGATACCTGAAAGGTTTGGCAGCCAAAATGAGCTTCTGTTGCTTAAAAATTGGTAAAAATTAAATTCTGGAATACAAATGCAACTCACTATATTATGCTGCAAGAAACAAGTATAGAAATGTAGAGAAAGATGAAAAGACAATATATGAACTGATTCAAAGTCACATAACAAAAACAGGAAAATTATGCTTAATGACTAAAATAATGTCAATAAGAACATGAAAATGAAGCTAATGTTTTACAAAGATTGTGGTGGGGAGGGGACTGGAGCAATTTCCTTGAAGTTGATCATTGGTGGGGCTTCTTTCTGTGCGAAATGTTCTCTGTCTCTCTCTATCCCTATTAAGTTTTCCTGTTGACTGCCAAGCCCTTCTGGTATCAGTTACTAACAATCAAAAAATGCTTGAGTAAATTGTGGGACACCAGAGAGCATCTAGAGGACTTGAGAAATGAAACAAACTTGAAATAATACTGAGGTGGTCTTAGAGAAAGGAAATGCTTTTATTCACACACACACTGGCCCTGAATTAACTAGGTAAGTTTATTTTGATAAACTAATTTAGATGATCTTAAGATTGAGAAAGAAAGGGGAGCATGGAGAACATCTAATCCAACTCTCTAGTCTTACTGATGAAGAAACTGAAGACCAGAGAGGTTGTGTAACTTGACCAAGGTCATATAATTAGGAAAAAGAACTAGGATTCTAACCCATGTCTTCTTTCACCAAATCCAGTGCATTATTACATGGCTCAATGAAGAGATCAGTGAACAAGTAAACATTGGAGGGCCTAGTACATGCAAAGAAGTATGACTGGATCTGTGAGAAAGACAACAATCTCTTGACTCTTCCACTTCCTCCATTTGTAATCAGTTGCTGCATTTTTTTTTCTTTTCCATTTTGCAATTACAACATCACCTGCATCGTTAGCCAATCTTATTCTTTCCAGCTATACCACTATTGCTCTCATTCAGGGGTTCATTATTTCTCACCTAGACTATTCCAACAGTCACTTTGTTTTCAGTCTCACCCTTTTCAAATCTGCCCTCTACAAAGCTGCCAAACCAAACAGGTCTGACCTTGTCTTTTCTGCCACTCAAAACCCTTCAGTGACTCCTTATTGCTTTCGTTGTGGATAGAGCGGTGGGCATAATCAGGAAAAATGTAGGTCAAATTCAGTCTCAGACAGCTACTACTAGCTGTATGACCCTGGGCAAGTCATTGAACCTCTGTTGGCTTCTGTTTCCTCATCTGTAAGATGGGGATGAAAATAGCACCTACTTCCCAGAGTTGTGAAAATAAAATGAGATAATATTTGTAAAGCACTTTTTAAATTCTTAAGCTGTACATACATACTAGTTATAATCATCTCCTTTCCTCTTCTTTCTCCTCCTCCTCCTTCTTCTTTCCCTTCTCTCTCCCCCTTTATTCTCTTCTTCCTCTTTCTCTCCCTCTCGTTATACCTGTAGTATATCTTATGAGATTTTTGTGAGGCTCAAAGAAATAACATCTATAATGCTCTTTGAAAACTTCAAAACAAATAAACATCTATTACAATCATTATATCATTTAGCTGCTTCTCTGTAAGGTATTATTATTAGTAGTAGTATTTTTATTGATGAGGTTACTGCATTTAGAATTTTCCCTATAGTCCAAGTAACTGTTAATTCTAATTAAATACAACTTTTTCTTTTTACTGTGCCTTGATTTAAGGGTTTCTATTTCCAGGTATTTTACTAGATAATGCCAAGGTATTGACCCAAACAGATTTGGAATGCAGTAGGCTCAATAAAAAATAGTGGAAGACAAGGGCATAGAGTTTATAAAACATCTCTTCTTCCTCTCTCAATAACACAATTAAACTAGAGAAATTCATCTGGATTAGAAATAACCTATCACCTCTAATCAAGTGATCTGAGGAAGTGCATGGCTGAATGCTTTCCTGGGAGGTCAACCAGAATTGGACTGGTATTGTGAACAGAGAACATTGAATATTAGCCTGTTCATCACATTTAGCTATTTTTATTCCTATTTTCTTATTGGGAAAATATAACTGAATTTCTTCAGAGTTCTTAGGATGAGAATTTAGGGTGCAAACTTTTACTTCAGGAAAGGGAACAGAAAGGAATTGAGATATTCTTCTAAATAAGGCATTTTCCAGGATGCCACAGACTCTTCTGTTGAATCAAGAAGAGAACAGACTTTTCCATTCCTGCCATTACCATTATATTCAATAGTCAAGTTGTAATAGATGTTGAAAGCAATGGGGGATGAGAGAAAATGTAGAGAATACAGGAAGAAGATTATGTTGATCCTTGCTATTCCCCATGTGAACTGACCAAGGATATCAACTGAATCATCTTTTCATAACCAAACTCGCAAAGTATAATTAATATAAATGACTTTAATTTCTAGATCATAATATGCAAATTTGAAACAAAATCAAGTTTCCATTTTTCTGGTCATAATCATATCCAAAATAATATACCAATTAAAATTCAAATATGGGATGTTTCATTTTGTTGCCTTGTAATTTCTGAAACATACTCACATGATGAGGAATTACATGGTTATTAATTATTTTGATGAAGGTTAAAAGCATTTGTAGTATTCTAGTTCTGCATAAAAAGTTAAGGATATAACAATGCTTAATTCTTATTTAATATAGAGTATCTTATTTAATATACAGTATTATTATTTAACATATAATATGTAACTTACAGTAAATAAGAGAAATAATATCTTATTTAATATACAGTATATACTTTAATATATTAATATATCTTATTTAACATACAGTAATAATATTAGTATTATTAATATAATTAATAATTAAAATGTCAATATATCTTTTTTTCAGTAAAAGTATGAGTGATTTGGAGAAGAGAAAATTAAAATGTATTAATATCTGGTTATATTTTTGTTAAACTCCAATTGTTCAGTCAAGCAAAATAGAAATAATTACATTACAGACAATTCAAGTATATAAAATTAAAACAACTTGCAAAAACAAAATTAATGCATCAAGAATAAGAGAAACCATTAGGTGGAGGTGAAAATCTTTGCATTAAATAGTGCCTATAAAAGGGGAAATAAAGCTATAAAGGGAATTAATATACATAAGTGCTCAAAGGAGAGTTTTCAAAAGAATTGCTAAAAATAAATGACCAAATGAAACATGTTCTAAGTCACTAATAAGAAAAACACAAATTACAAATACACCTCACAGAAAGAAAACTGACAGAAGCAGTCAAAATGGGGTTGGGGGAGATGGAAAGAAGAAAGAAGCACATTCTGCTGGTAGACCTATGAATTGGTTCAGTCATTCTTGAAAGCAATTTGGAATTACGGAATAGCTGTCACTACTTTTCATGCCCTTTGACTCAGAGATTCCACTAGTAGACATACATCTCAAGAAGGTCGAAGACAGAAAGATCTAATATATACCAAAATATTCATAGAAGCACTTTCTTTGAAGACCAAAGAATTAGAAACAAAGTGGGTGATTTTCAGTTGGGGAATGGTTGACCTAAATGCAGCATCTGAATGTAGTGAAATAAAAATGAGGAAAGGAGAAATGTATAGACATCTGGGAAGATTTTTATGAACTGGTACAGCATGAAATAAGCAAAGCCAAAAGACAGTGACTATAGTAATGAAAATAAAAAGAATACTAAAAGAAAGTCAAACTAATTAGAATAACAAGTTTTGATTAGCTGATTAAAAATTACTCTGTTTGGCTTTTTAAAAAATATTTTATTTTCTCCCAATTACACGTAAAAAACATTTTTTAACTTTAAAAAAGAAAAGTTTTGAGTTCCAAATTCTAACCATTCTTTCTCTCCCTTCTCCCCTCTCCCTGAGATGGTAAGCAATCTAATATAGGTTATACCTGTGCAATTATGTAAAACATTTCTACATTAGTCATTTTGTGCAAGAAAACTCAAACACAAAAAAAAGAAAAGAAAAAAGAAAGAGAAAGAAAGAAAGTGAAAAATGGTATGTTTTGATCTGTATTCATATAACTTCAGTTCTTTCTCAGTCAGTGGATAGCATTTTTGATCATGAGTCCTTTGGGATTGTCTTGGAATATTAGTGTTGATGAGAATAGCTAAGCCATTCACAATTCTTCATTGTACGATACTGCTGTTATTATGTACAATGTTCTCCTAGTTCTGCTCATTTCACTTTGTATCAGTTCATGTAAGTATTTCTAGGTTTTTCTGAAACCATCCTGTTTGTCATTTCTTATAGTACAATAATATTCCATTACAATCATATACTACCACTGTTCAGACATTCCCCAATTGATGGGCTGGCCCCTATCTTTCCTTTCCTCACTATCCTACACTTATATAGGAGCTGCAAATGGCCTTGAATGTCTTCTTCATGCACAACACTTCCTCTGTACCTTTGAGTGGACAACAATCCCTTTACTTGGAATACCTCTATCTTCACCTCTACCTATCAGAATCCCTTTTGCTGTTCAGTCATTTTTCATTCATGTCTGACTCTTCATGACTCCATTTGAAGTTTTCTTGGCAAAGATACTGGAATGGTTCACCATTTTCTTCTTCAGTTCATTTTACATATGAAGAAACTAAGGCAAACAGAGTTAAGTGACTTGCTCAGTGTCACACAGCTAATAAGTATCTGAGGCCAGATTTTAATTCAGGAAAATGAGTCTTCCTGCCTAGCACTCTTTTCACTGCATCATCTAGCTGCCCCTGGTTTCCTTCAAGTCTCAGTTTCAACAATACCTTTTACATCAATCCTTTTCTGATCCATCCAGATGTTAGTGTCCTGTATCTCTAACTATCTGTATTTACTTTGTATTTAATCTGTATATACTTATTCTCTAAGTATTGTCTCCCTGGATGGAATGTAAGCTCCTTGAGGGTAAGGATTGATTCTTTTTTTTTCTTTGCATCTCTAGGGCCTAGCACACTATAAATTTTGCCAGTAAGATTGAGGTTAAACAACCACTATCTCCATTATGATTTGATCTATGAGGTGCAAGAAATACTTATTTTACAATAAGACATGAAAACGAAATGAAAAGAATCAGCATAGTCAAAGAGAAGGCAAAATTGTCCTTGCAAATTATATGCATGTTTACTTACATAATGTTATAGAATTTTTTTAAAAAGTTGAAACAATTGCTTTAGTAAAGTAGTACAATGGAAAATAAATTCTCAGCATATCTACACATTACTAACAAAAACCAGGAACAATAGGAAGAGAAATTCCATTTAAAATAATAAAGAAATAGTAATATAGTAAATATTTTGGGATTGGATCCCCACCCCGAGAATTTATTATGAACACAATCAGAAGACAATTTTAACAGAAATTTCAAAAGACCCAAATAATTGGGGAGATAGTCAATAATGCTGTCTGGGACATGTCAACATAGTAAAAACGATGATACTAATCAAATTACAGATTTAGTACTATACTAATCAAGTTACCAAGAGGATCATTTATATAACTAAATAAAATACAGCAATATCTACATGAAAGAACAAAAATTTGAGAAAATTGATAGGAACCATGAAAACAAATAGAAAGGGGAGCTTGGTATCTCCAGATGTCAACCTGTATTACACAGCTAAGACACTACCCAAGATTGTCCTCCAAGGTTCTGGACTCTCCTTTTACCTCTTGGTAATATCATCATCTCTCATGGTTTTAATTATATCTTTATGCTGATGATTTATTTGTCTAAACCTTATTTGTCTCCTAACCTCTAGTATTTCATCTCTAACAGCTTATTACTCACCTCAACATGGATGACCCCCAGATATCTTTAAACTCAACATTCCCAAAATTGAACTCATTTTCTTTTCCCCAAAACCTTTGCCTCATCCTGACTTCTGTGTTATTGCCAAAGGTTCCATTGTTCTTCTAGTCATCCCGGCTCTCAATGTAGGTGCTATCTTCAACTCCTCAGCCTCTCATTCTCCATATTCAATTAGTTTTCAAGTCATCTCAGCCTTGATAGTATCTTGCACATATGCCCCCCTCTCTGCTCTGACACTTCAACCACCACGGTAGAATCCATCATCGCCTCACACCGGGATTATAATAGTCAACTAGTCTCCCTGCCTCAAGTTTCTCCCTACTCCAATCCATCCACTCAGCTTTCAAACTGATCTTGTTAAAGTTCAGATCTGACTATATGATAGACATTCCACCTCACTCTTAATAAACTCCACTGTCTCCCTATTACTTACAGAATCAAATATAAAAGCATCTGGCTTTTGCAACTTCATAACCTGACCCCTTCCTACCATTCTGGTCTTCTTTATACTTGACTTCCCTCCTATAAATTTGCAATCTGTTGACAGTAGACTTCTTGCTATTCCTCACAAAAGAAACTCCATTTTCAAACTCTAGGCATAATTGATTTAATCATGGTTCCAGAACTGCAGATGGAGCAGTGAGGAGGATGTTGCAGTTCTGGAGAAAATAGCTAAGGATTAATTAGTGAAGAATGGTTACAGCCTGTCTGAAAAGCTTGGACGAGGTAAGGCAGTCACCAGTCAGGATAGTGGAAACCCAAGGGAGAAGTGCTAGAGATAAGATGAAAGGGTTAAAACCTCCAGAGGTATCTAGTCTAGCTGGAAAGACAGTGGATCTAAGGAAAACGGAACGAAGTAAAAAGTGAAGATGGCCTGTCTGAAATAGTGGGCCAGTAGAAGCAGCCACTAATCAGGACAGAGAGTGAAAAAAAATTATTGTAAATATAACCACAGGAACTTTTTTCTGGGGGGAACTTTTAAAAATGATAATGTTCCATTTAGCATGAGGGGAAAGAACTCTATACATCTCAATAGCATTTGAAAGTATTGCTGTATTATAGTGCCTGACACATAAGAGGTGCTTAATAAATGGGTTTTTTGATTGATACAAAAACTAATGTTCATAATAATGATTCCAATTAACTAAGACAAGGATATAAAATATGCATGCACAAGATAATCAGTTGACTCCCCTTCTAGCCTATTCCAATGTCTTTTCATAGCACAGAGGTCATTTTCAGTTCTCAAAGGCTTTTCCCGAATAATACAAGCTTAGGTAGGTCCTACCACAATGGACAGTGTCAGGATGAGCCCTGCCATGGCCTCTATGCCTCTGATCTGAGACACCATATAATTATAGTCAGAGGATTTTGGGTTGCAAGTTGGCCACGTGGTGATGGACTTTTTAGCCACAGCAATTCCCAAAGCCCATCTGCTAAGTCACTGACAGACTGGGATCTGCATGGAGGGAACAACCCAAGAAACGTGAGCACAATTCCTTAATGCATTGAAATATATTTTTATAAGAAGGGAAGGACCTTGGTGGCACATCTTAAAAATATTTCCATCAAAATCAGTTAAAACAAAAATGTTTTGTGTTTGAGGGATATGGCTTCAGTAATCTAGAAAATTTATTTATGTGGAACATTTTATTGCTCAATGATGCTATATAAATGAGATAGTTTTGTACCCTAAGACAAAGCAAGGAATTCAGAGTTTGAGCTAATATACAACTTTGCTTCCCAGAAGATAAATTTAGCAACATTCTTTGTATACTGATCTCAAAAGTAGAATGCCCAAGAATGATTACATAGGATGTCTAAACTGAGGCTCTAAAATAAACATTTGTCTGCAAAACAAGTTCTCTATTTGTACTCTTCCCTCCACTGCCCAAGAAAAGAGTCTCCAGTCTTTCCTCATATCTTTCCAGCTCTTTCTCATGTAGGTAACACATTTATTTTACAACCTAAAATGTGACTAAGGAAATTGATCTTTAAAGGACAACCATAAGAAACCTTCTGCTAGAAAATTTCCAGAGAAGAAATTTGAGTAACAAGACTAACAGCGACAACTTCTCATGACATAGTCCTTTACCATTACAAAATGATTTCATATATATTATATATTATTTGACCTTCCACTATATCAGTAATGTTCCAAATGCTATTCAATTATGTGTGTATAATTTATAACGAAATTATATATGGGTAGCCTTTTTCTCTCCTTTCAAGTTTTACACGAAATGCACCAATAAACTGAGTGCACTTCATGCAACTGTTGTTTCCATCTTTTTTTCTTCATCATCAGTAGCAAAGTCCCAGAAGTATGATTTGGAGATTTTTTTTTGAAGAAATAGGAACATACGATGTGTCCCAGATGGTGCATTCTAATCCTTTAAGCTCAAAAATGAATTTTATATTGCAAGGAGCAATGGGCATTTTCAACAGAACTGAACAGTATAAAAATCTCCATGTTTACCAAAGAATACAATTGTGTGAATATTAAAAGAGATTCCAAGATTAAGTGAAAAGTCAATCAACAGATTCATCTTTCCACTGTCTTTCTAAAATTATTAAATTATAAAGTCTTATTGTTCAGTTGTTGTTGTTCAGTCATTTCAGCTGTGTCTGATTTTCTATGACCCCATTTGGGGTTTTCTTAGCAAAGGTACTGGAGTGGTTTACATGCTTCAAAACTAAATGAGTAACTCCTCCTCCCCCCAATTTACAAAAGTACACAGTTTTTTAAAATATATATTAATATAGATCATTTTCCACTTATCAACAACATAAAATGTAGAGTCAAACGTTCTTAGCTTTCTTGGGGTGCTATTTTTTAAGGCAATTGGGGTTAAGTGACTTGTCCAGGGTCACACAGCTAGTAAGTGTCCAGTGTTTGGTCTGAGGTCAGATTTGAACTCAGGTCCTCCTGACTTCAGGGCCAGTGCTCTATCCACTATGCCACCTAGATGCCCCTTGGGGTGCTATTTTTCCCATATCTTTCATCGAGCCAAAGAGACTCTACAGTCATTTGAAAGAGTAAGGTACTCTTCTTACTTATTCATGCAATCATCTCTCTACCCTTCAATTTCACATATTTAAATGGAATTAGCTCCTGTAGTTCTCTTCCTTAAACTATGTTCAATAGGAAAAGTGAGCCATTAGCTAAATTATCAGTCTCCTCTAGAATCAGGAGTCTGATTAATCTACATTTGAAGGTCAGAGATCAGGTAGGGTAAAGTTGTAGCCTGGATCTAGAGAAAAGTTTTTGGGGTGGGGGTAGGGTATGGGCAGGAGAGCTCTGTTATGGAAGTTTTCTTTTTATAAATTAAATTAAATTTTTTTTGTTACATTTTAAGTTCTGAACTGTCTCTGTTCCTCCCTCCCCCAAAGGCCACTATTTGACACAGAGCACAGATGTGTGTGTGTCTTGTGTGTGTGTACTATACACTTTGTATACTTCTATGTATTAGTTCTTTCTCTGGAGGTGAATAGCGTCTTCCTTCACAGGTGCTTTGTGATTTATTTGAGTATTTACAATACTCAGAATAGCTTAGTCATTCACAGTTATTCTTTGATCAATACTGATGATGCATTTTACAACGTCCTTTTGTTTCTGCTCATTTCACTCTTCATTATCTCATGCAAGTCTTTCCATGCTTTTCTAAAGGCCAATAAGCTCATCCTTTCTTGCAGCACAGCAGTATTCCATCACAATCATACACCACAACTTGGTTAGCCATTCTCCAATTGATGGGCATCCCCTCAATTTCTGGTATTTTGCCACCACAAAAGAGAGCTACTATAAATATTTTAGAACATATAGGTCCTTTTCCTTTTCCTTGGATCACCTTGGGAAACAGATTTAATAGTGGTATTGTTGGGTCAAAATGGATACACAGTTTTATAACTCTTTGAGCATAATTCCAGATTGTTCTCCAAAATGGCTGGCTCAGTTAACAGTTCCACCAACAGTGTATTAATGTCCCATCTTTTCTACATCCCCACCAACATTTATTATTTTCCCCTTTTGTCATTTTAGCTAATCTGATAGGTGTGAGATGATATCTCAAAGCTGTTTTAATTTGCATTTCTTTAATCAATAATGATTTAGAGCATTTTTTCATATGACCATAAATAACTTTGATTTTTTAAAAAATTTATCTGTTTATATCCTTTGACCATTTATCAAATGGGAAATGATTCATATTCTCTTAAATTTGACAGTTTATATATTTGAAATATGAAACCTTCACGTAAGAAACTACCTATAAATTTCCCCCCAATTTTCTATTTTTCTTCTAATCTTGGCAACTTTGGTTTTATTTATACAAACGCCTTTTAATTTAACGTAATCAGAATTATCCATTTTATATCTCCCAATGCTCTCTATCTCTTATTTATTCACAAAATTTTCTCCTATCCATAAGTCTGAGAGTCAATATATTCCATGTTCTTTTAATTTATTTATGATCTCTCTCTTTATATCTAGGTCATGTATCCATTTTGACCTTACCTTATAAATGGTGTAAGATATTAGTCTATACCCAAATTCTGCCAGACTGCTTTCCAGTTTTCCCAACATTTTTTACCAAAGAGTGAAATCTTATTTCACAAGCTTAAACCTTTACATATTATGGAGGTTTTCTATAAGGAATAAAGAAATTGAAAGGCTTTTTAAAAATTTGGCTCAAAAGCCTTTCCATATATAGGATAATCTCTAAATCTTTTAACTAAACTTAACAAAAAAAGTATGAAAAATAATATGTAAGTGGTTTTATTGCCTACCCCAACACCCCAGTGGACCTGTGATCTCTTCTATGAGAGTATTCCCCCCCAAGATGAAGATCAGAACCCAACAAGGCCTGCCCATTCTGGGCAAATCTTGGTCACGTTCTCCCACAGATTTATAACAGGGGACTCACACCAAATGCTAATGACCTTGAGTTCTTTTTATATCAAGATAATACTAATTGAGCATGTGGACCAAATGTTTGTTTTCCCATACTCTTGCAACATGATCAAACTATCTTCCTTTCTTATCATTTCTTAGATAACATTCTTTATTCTCCTCCTTTGTTACTTAATGCTGGTATTGTATTGTACTGTAGTCATTTATGTCTACCATATACCTCTCCATTCCCCCTTGGGTTATCTTCAACTACAAGTGTTCAGTGACTTACAAAGATCCAACCACATTGGAATAATACTTATATTAAAAAGACTGGCTTAAGGGAGAGATTTGGGTTAACTAAAAGAAATTCACAAATTTCTAAAGATAATCCCACATGCTCTGTTTATTCCTTTCAATTCTGCCCAGCTCATTGTCTTTGTCATTGTCATTCCAAACTCACATATTGATGAATGAGCTCCATAGGCTGTCAAATCAATTACATGTTAAAATCTGTACGATAGGCATTCTTCATCCATTTTTTTTTCTCCAAGGATAGCTCACTTTCTTTGTGATTATGATCTCATTTATGAGGTTTTGTAACATCCCGGAGCTTGACATAATCAACACAATTTCATCTACAAACAAGAACATCTAGAGCAGGGAAACCTGAGGCCTTGAAACCACATGTGGCTCTCTAGGTCCTCAAGTGTGGCCCTTTGACTGAATCTAAATGTCACAGAACAAATCCCCTTAATAAAAAGATTTGCTCTTTTCTCTTTTGTTTTAGATTCTAGAGAATACTTTCATCTGCAGGGGATCCCTCTTCAACTTTGATTCTCTACCTGATTTCTCCCATGACTGTGATGAATATCTTTGGCAATTCTGTCTTCCTATTTCATGACTCATTTTCTTTTAATGAAGAGAGGGTCAAACAAGGTTATCATTGTTATTCTGTCTTTCAGGGAATCTTATATAATTTTGACAAAGGCAGGAGAGACACCGTGTTAGAGAAGAGCAATTAAGGAAGTTTTACACAACCAAATCAAATAATTTTCAACATTTAACACACAAGAAGGGGCTTGTATTATCCATACATTTCCATCAGCTGTGAAATGGTTAAGATATAATCTATTGCAAAATATCACTCAGGACACACATACCCCCCCAAATTCACGAATCCCAGTTAAGAATTTCTACTCTAAAGCTTTTAATAACTCATGAATGCCAACAGCTCATCAGTTGGTTATCCATCATTGCTACATGGCTAGCTAGCCCATTTAATTTTATGGCCATACATCTTGATAATATCCTTTATTCCACTTCTAATAATGTTAATATTATCTCCTGATATTTTGCTAATATTCTGCAGCCTACTTGTGGCCACCATGCACCTCTTCATTGTCCTCTGTAATTCTTCATAGTTTGGGGCATGCCCTGATTTCCAGTTCTGACATTATGTTTATTGAATCAAGCTCCAGAATTTTATAAAGCTCCCTCAGTGATATCCAAAATCACTCAACAGTTAAGTATAAATATCCACAGGGGAAAACCAAGCAGATGAAAAAATACTTGTCTGTTCTATGATACACAGCTGGACAGAAAGCCTGAAAGCCAGTCCTTCATCACATCTACCTTGGATATATAATAAAACTGACTAAGAGGTTAGTGTGCTAGCTCCCATTTGAAAAATTGTGTAGTGGTTTTAATGATACCATGGTCCTCCCTGAAACAAAGGTCTATCTATTTTAACTTTTCTACTATGTTTATTTAACAAGACAAAACATAGTATCTTAAACCACCTATTTCAGTAAATGAATTTAGGTTTCACTTAATAACTGTTTATGATAATTTTGCAAGTGATTAAAATGTTTTTGATTCACTAATACTATTATAAATTAAAGTTTGACAACTAAATGATAACTTCTCAGCAACAATCACCATGAAGTCCCTTGACAACCTACTGAATTTCACACACACACACACACACACACACATGCCTAAATATAAATATACACATAATCATGACCCCTCCTAGAAATGCTTCAACTTTTAAAAGCTAAATACTATAAAGAATCCTAAGCAGTATTTGTATTTTAAATTATAGAACTTTACATATTACATACTTCATATACACACACACACACACACACATATGAATTTCAATATAATTAATCTTTTGTAATTCTATATATTTTATGCATTTAAAAGCATTATTTTGAGAAGAGGTTTCACCAAAATGCCAAAGGGACATAAACACCAAAAAGTTAAGAACATTTGTTCTAGAGATATGTCCCTAGCACTTTAGGTAGACTCTCTGTCTAGAATTTATGGGAATAAATAACTGTGTAAGATGAGAAGTGCAGAAAGGCTGCAAACTGCATTGTTGTAGTGACATTATAGACTCATCGAAGTACCAAAGTAAAGGTATATTACTTTGTTTTGACAATACTTTCCTTGCCATATTATTAAGCCACCAATAACTGACAGGTCAAATGCCTACCTTCCTATTTGTCTAAATTTTTTTTGTTATGAACTATGCTGACAAAGAAATTGTAGATGTAAAGAATTTTCTTTGTTAGTTCTAGAGGGAAGTCAAGCCTGGAATGCTTTGTAATTGATTAATATTGCCAAAATGGTGAAGAAGTGAGGGTGGGAAGTGGGAAGAAATATGTAGCTTTCCATTGGTGTTTTAAAAGATTTCAGATGTCATCTAGTCCAGTCCCCTCATTTTACAGATGAGGAAACTGAGATTAAGTGACTCCCATGCCCTGGAATGCTCTTTCTTATTCTCCTGGCTCCCCTGGTTTCCTTCTAGTGTCATCTAAAATCCCACCTTCTATGAAAAGCCTTTCCAATCCCCCTTAATGCCAGTGCCTCTGTTGATTATCTCCAATTTGTCATACCTACATCTATACATATGTCTGTCTGTCTATCTATCTATCTACTACTATATTTGTTTTCATGTTGTCTCCTACAGGAGACTGAGCTCCTTAAGAATAGGGACTGATTTTTTTTTCTTTCTTTTTAATAACAGTGCTTACCACAGTATCTGGAACACAGTAGGTGTCTAATAAAGGCTTCTTGATTTCTGAATAGTAAGTACCAGAAACAGGGCTAAAATCCAGTTCTGATTCCAAATGCAATGATTCTTCCACTACACCAACCTGCTATCTTTGTCTCAGTCCCAGAAATTTGTATGGAATACAACCCTCTAACTCATCAGTTTTTATAAACTTCAAGCAAACCTTGCAAAAATGCAAAATATCTCATGGTAGAAATGATACTCCTACTTGCTGAGTGAAAGGCTCCTTACTACTAGGTGAAATGTGAAAGAAAATTAAAGCTTGAATTTCTACCACTGTGAAATTCTATGGCAGAAGAACTGAAGTCATTATCTCCTTCAACGAAATTGCCCCTGTACACAACTTCCCTCTTTCTGTTGGTCATTACCAATTCTCCCAGGCATTTCGACTCAAAACCTCAGTCATCCTTATGTCTTCCTTATCCTTCACCCACTATTTCCAATCATTTGCCAACCCCTTACAATTTCTCCATCACAACAACCACCACTGCCATCAGTCTTCAGATTGTTAGCATTTAAATAGTATTTTAAAGTTTGCTTTATGAGTAGTTTATCCTCCCAGTGACCATGGGAAGTAGGTGCTATTATTATCCCCATGTACAGATGAGGAAACAGAGGCAGACAGAAATCGATTGACTTGCCCAGGGTCAAACAATGGTAATTATCTGAGGCCAGATTTGAATCTATGTCTTCCTGAGTCTAGGTCCAGACTGTCCACTATGTCAACCAGTTGCCTCTAAAGTTCTCCTCTCTTCTATACTTAGACTTCCGCCCTCCTCCCATGGTCTCTCATCTCCTAACTGATTTGTCTGACCCTATCACTACCTTAATTAAAAACCTTCAATGACTCTCTTCCTGCCTGGAGGATAAAATCTGAATTCCTTATTCCAGCAGATAAAGCCTGCCAAAATATGGCACTAACCTACCACCTCCCCTTCACACTTTTGACCAGGCTGGACCTCTTCTATAAGCTCCCTGATATTATCCTTCCCTCTCTCACTTCCGTGAATGATTGGATGAAACGTATGAATAAAAAGACACTTATTAATAAAGCTTACTATGTGCTAAACACTGGGGGAGGGGGTACAAATAGAAAAACAAAGCAGTTCCTGCTTTCAAAGAGCTCACATCCTAATGGAGAAGACAAAACACATAAGAGGTTCCCAGAAGAAGGGTGGAAGGAAATCCCCAGTGGTGCTTACAGCAGCAAAGCTGTGATGCTACAGTCACGTACATGATAAAATCATTCACAAATGCCTTTTTTTTTCCAGCCCTGGAAACCACCCTTTTCACAGCCCCATCAGTTGAATTATTATTTTTTTTTCTTTTGTCAAGGAAAAATTCCTGAAGCCTTCCCCATCCTCCTGGCTAACATGATTCCTCCCCACTGAAACGAATTAATAGTTCCTTGAGTCCAACAGCTGCATCTATTTCCCTAAACCTAGAACAATAGGTGCTTAATAAATGCCTGTGGATTTGAATTACGTTGAACATCAGTGGTTGACCTTTTGAACACAAAAATGTGCCCAATATTCTTCATTAATCAGGTTTCTGGCCTCTTAGAACATTTTACTGAACAAGGCATTCATTTAGCATGTAGGAAAATTCACATTTTGGGTATATGAAAGTATAATGTTTGCTCCTGCCACTCATGAGATATAATGACATAAATTAAATTGGGGGCCAGCCCCCAAGTGAAAAATAAGGGGTCTTTCTCTCTCCATTCCTATTTCCCATGCCCTAAAACATTAGTCGTGTACTCTAGGAGATCCCTTCCTTTGTCACTATCCAAGAAAGGAAGGGGTTATTTGGTTGGGAGCTATGACATATAAACACTGATGTTAACAATCAACTGTTTCTTATAATTTGATTTCTGTAAGTTGTTTTAAATGGATGAAAATGTGTGTTCTATTTAATGGTTCACACTCACAAAGATCCAGGTCTTCATGCCATAGATGCTTTCTTCCTTTCCCCACCAAAACGCTGAACTGAGGCATACTAGGAAGGACCCTGGATCTGGAGTCTGAGGACTTGGGTTCAAATCCCACTTTTGATGCTTATTACTTAACGTGACTTTGGGCAAATTATATTGACTCAGTTTCACTAATTATATTGACTCAGTTGGACTAGTTGGCTTTTGAAGTCCCTTACTTCTCAAGAGTTATAAAGAAATAATCCTTGCCTCTAAGTACAAATTGTGAGCAGACGAACTCAATACAGGGAACACAACTTTCTTTTAGGCTTTACTTCCATCATCTTCCCTTTAAAACTCAATTCACTTCCACTCAACTAGTATCTTCTCAGTTCCTACTATGCAAGTATAAGACATCTTGCTAGGTAGGTAATAAAGTTGTCAGAGAGACAGTCATTTGTCAAATAACACAACACATCTCAGGATAAAAACTGTGAAAGTGAACCTCGCAAAATAAACTACCTAAACTTTTCTTTTAAATAATTTAGAAACATTTAGAGAGCCAGGAAAAAAAGGAGAGGAGGGAAGAGTAAGTAAAACCTCCACCTCAAAATGCATCTATTTTTACATTTTCTACCTTCAGGTTTGAAATTCACATGAGAAGGGAAAAAAATTAGCCTCTTGTTAAGTGGCTTCGGGTTTTGGTGAGAATATTATACAATTTTACATGAGGTCCTACAGGCTTTCCAGAGACCAAAATAAGAAGCAATTTGAAAGTCATTCTTGGTCTAGAATTTTTAACTAAGGTAGTCTCCAGCAAGGGGTTGAAAAATGCCCAACTTCGTTCTCTTCTTTTGACACATTCCCAATGAAGCTACTATTCTCAGTATTTCTTTGGGGGTAGTTTTCCCAGACTGTGATTAATGAAATGCTGCTGGCAGATGTCCCCAAGGAAAATGTCTCTTAATCCCTGTTGTCTCCATAGCCTGGAATGCTTTGCAATTGATTAATATTGCCAAAATGGTGAAGAAGTGGGGGTGGGAAGTGGGAAGAAATATGTAGCTTTCCATTGGTGTTCAGAACAATTAGGCTAAGAAAACTCATTTTAGGAATGCATATGCTGGAAAAATCCCTTTTCAATTCAGAAGGGGGATTTCTAACAATAATGACAGTAAATCATGGGTTTGTTTTTATATAAAATGACCACTGTAACACTAACAAGCAGAATTACCACAGACAGAGAAATCCTTGGTTTAATATTCTATCAAACAGAATCCTTACATGTAATTTCTGAAATGTGTACAGGAAAAAGCTTGAGTGAAAACCCTTGAATATGGTGATTTATTCAAGAAGAAGAGTAAAGATTGTGAATTTTTGCTTATCTTACTATTGTAATGCCTAAAGAGGAAAAGAAGTAAGCTTTTGTCTTTATCAGGCTTTTGTATATGGACTTTGTCACAGACATCTGCCTGGGGCATCCTATTCTTTAAGGGCACTAAACTGAATTGATGGATCTTACTCTATTTATGTTAATTGAGTTTTTGCCTTAAGTAAAAATAGAAAAGGAAGTTCATAAAGTACTTTGATGAAAAACAAAAGGCCAATTTTTGTCCTTATTCATGCTCTTTGTTGTAACTATCTTACTGTAAATTATTACTATCATTATATTTACTATCATAGCATTAGAATGTTTCGCATGAATATTGTGCTATTTGGGTCCCAGGAATATTTATAGAGGTATATAAAAGCATAACTAATTTCTGGGAGGAGGCTTCCATCTGGGGCCTGAGGCATGCCCAAAGGAGGAAACAAATGCCTGTTAATCATTTTGTATGGTTGTGACCCTGATTATTATACACGTGGGTAGCCCAGGTATTTGTTTCAAGTATTTATATATATACACACACACAGACACAGACACAGAGACACACACATGCACACACACACACACACACACACACACACACACACGTGTATATGTGAGTGTATTTCTAGCAAATCCCTCCTACAATGTGATTCTTTTATGTAAAAATAAAATGAATTCATAAACAGAGAGATTCTGGATTGTTCAAACCTTAAGTTATGTGCTAGCTACATAGAGTAACTACACAGTACTAGTTTGACTGTTAGGCTTTTTTTTTTAAGCCATTTGTCAAATACAGAAGGAACAGCTTTCCCCCCAAAGAATTGTAGGAGATAATTCTAAATTAAAAAAAACCCAGAAAATAAGACATCTAGACAAATAATATAACCCTCATTTTCCTTCTTCTCCTAGTCAGTATTTATACAGTCCACCAACACAGAAGGGCCTGGGTACATGACACATAGCTGAGGAATTGACCCAAAGGTCAAGTGGTACATTTGGTCAAATATCGATGTGTGAAATTTGTATCTGGCTGGTCTAAACTGCCTCCAAGTACTGCATTCTTTATGGACTCTAAAATGTTGTACAGATTTGCTATGTCCTGAAGAGCAGTTAGAGAGAAACCTAAAAATGGGCCCAACTTTAATAACTCATTTTGCTAACTCACACATTGTTTTGGTCATATCTCTTCATAGAATTTTTCAGTGGCTTCCTAAATGCTACTTTCAAGTAATTTTTTTTTAAAAAGATGTACAAAGTGGGACAACTAGATGGCGCAGTGGATAGAGCACCAGCCCTGGAGTAAGGAAGACGTGAGTTCAAATCAGATCTCAGACGCTTGACACTTACTAGCTGTGTGATCCTGGACAAGTCACTTAACCCCATTGCCTAGCACCAAAAAAAAAAAATGTACAAAGTGCCCAATAGGAGCTTTTAAAGAATTGTTTACCCCTCTCCTAAAAATATAGTACTCTTCATGCACAGAATCACTGATTTAGAAGGAACCCTCAGAGGCCATATGGACCAATTTGTACCTATAAAGAATTCCCTAAAGGATCATAAATATGAAGCTGAAGAGATTTTTCAGGTCAATAAGCCAAGTTCCTAATTTCTCAAATGACACAACTGGGGCTTATCCAGAAAAGAGAAAAGACTTGGCTAAGGTCACACAGATAGTAAGAGGCAAAGCCAGGATTTGTTTCCTGACAGGTGATCATCAAACTTTCTCTTGGAAGACTTTTCATATGGGGAAAATCTCCCAAGCCCATTCATTCCATTTTGGGATTTCTCTATATTGTATTTAAGATATTTCCTTTCATAATAAAGAATAAAATTTTCTCTCTGATATGCCCATCATTTGTTTCTAATTGTATCCTCAGGGAGAAAGCAGAAATATTTTTATCACTATTAATAATAATAATTTAAAATAACTAGTACTGACATAGCATTTATTATGGGCCAAGCATTTATAAATATTATCTCATTTGATCCTCACAACTCTGGGAAGTAGGTGCTATATCATTCCCATTTTGTTGTTGAGGAAACTGAGGCAGACAAAGGTTAAGTGACTTGCCCAAGGTTACATAGCTGGTAAGTGTCTGAGACCAGATTTGAACTCAGGTCTTCCTGAGGTCCAGCACTCTGTCTACTGTGACAAATATTCAATCTTTTTTCCAGGAGACAGCCCTTAAATTCCTGAAGACAGTTATCGTATTTCCCCCGGGCAGCTAGGAGGCACCATAGTGCATAGAGTGCTGGGCCCAAGTCAGGAAAACTTACCTTCATGAGTTCAATTCTGGCTTCAGACCTTTCCTAGTTGTGTGACCCTGGACAAGTCACTTAATCCTGTTTGCCTCAGTTTCCTCATCTGTAAAACAAGCTGGAGAAGGAAATGGCAAACCACTCCAGTATATCTGCCAAGAAAACCCCAAAATGGTGTCATGGAGAGTCAGATACCACTGAAACAACTGAACAGCACCATACCCACTATAAGTTTTCTCCTCTCCAGGTGAAAGGAAGAAAAGTCCATTCTTTCAATTTGATTTTTTTAGGGTTCCTTTCACCCTCTCAAAAAAAATTAGCTGGTAACTTGATACAGTCCCTTTGATGATAACTCTTGAGATGGATTAACTAACCTACTTACCTTCCTTCCTACCTTCCTCCATCTCTCCTTCCTTCCTTCTTTCCTTCCCACACACAGTACATAGGACAGTGCCTACCAGGGTATCTACCAGATACCCTAAAAATGATGCTTGAGAAATATCACAGAATGGTGGGATCACCAAATTAGAGCTGGAAAACCTCCTCACTTTACAGATGAGGAAATTGAGGTCCAGGGAGATTTGGCGAGTTGCCCAAGGTCACACAGACAGTGTCACAGATGAGATTGAATCCAGGTCTTCTAACTCCAGAGCTAGTGTTTTTACCACTGTGCCCTGGTGGCCCATCTTGGTCTCTAGGATTCTACAAAGGGAACATTTACAAATCATCATTTTAAGTACATAACTCATCATTTCTAAAGTACCATTAAGAGTGTCCTTACCTCCAAACACCTGAATCACACTTCTAGAGGACATTTGTTTCTCAATTATTATTAATAAAGAGTGGTTTTGAGGTTTTAGTGGGAACAGAAAAGAAAGTTTAAAAAAAAGCTTTTAAAGTTCATACTTCAGTATGTTGGCAACATCCACACTCCTCTATTGAAATTCTAAAAACAGAATTGATGTAAGAAACTGGTACCTAATCAGGTAAAATGAAAACCAAATAGCCTGGCTCATTGTATGAGGTAAGAATAAAACTGTAATTAATTATAATGTAAGAAATGTAAGGTCAAGTGTCTCAAAGTCTGAGGTAGAGCTCATTTGAAAACTGCAGCTGTTATGGTTTAGAGATTTGGATTACATTCATTGCTTTCATTCTGTTAATACTTTTCCCTGGACCAATCAGTAGTCATATGGTGTTTACCATCCCTGGACACTTAACTGACTTGAATGGCCTTTGAGCTATTATTTGTACCTCAAGAGAATCAGATTACTTTTAATCTAAATGCTGTGTGTCCTTTATAGGACAGATAAAGCCTAATCCCCAGTTTCCTAAAGCAAAGCCAGTCTAGTGCCTGATAAAACACAAAGGAGGTTTTGTTTTACTTTCTCCCTCCCCCTCTTTTTTTGTAGAGCACAACTACAAATAAGATATTTTAAATAAAATGTTATTTGTGCTGTACTCAGTCCACCTTTAACTTTAAAAAAAATCTAGTTGGGCTTTGAAAGTTTTCATTAAATTTAATCCTTCCTGAAACAGTTAAAACAACTCAGCACAAAAATGCAAAGAATCAAACTAATCATTCTAAAGCAGAAGAATTAAAGCAAAATTTAAAAAAAGTTCAGTCATTTCAGTCATGTCCAACTCTTTGTAACCTCATTTGGGGTTTTCTTGGCAGAGATACTGGAGTAGTTTGCCATTTCCTTCTCCAACTCATTTTATAGATAGGAAACTGAGGCAAAACAGGATTAAGCTAGTTGGCCAGGGTCACACAGCTAGTAAGCGTCTGAGGCCTAATTTGAATTCAGGTCTTTCTGACTCTAGGCCTCATGCTCTATCCACTTCACCACCTAGCTGCCCAAAGCAAAATAAAAGACCTTTAACATGTTTCCTTCATATATCATTTCAAATCAGCGACAAAGTTCGTATTTCTTGACATGCCTTGTCTTAAAGCGAGGCTAGCCTTGAGTAGATCACTAAAAGATCTGGAAGCCTTCCCTGACAGATGCCCACAGCAGTTTCAGTCCCCACTCATCCACCGCTATATGCCACATCCCCTGTAGCATTAATTGGGAGGGCAACCTACACAGCAGCTCTCATTCCCTTGCCCTGCTTTGCTCAGGGGCTTGACCATTCTCACCTGGCAACCTTTCCCTATGAAAACTTAACATCAGGCCCCTGAGCCTGCTGTGGGACCTTTAAGAATAACTCCTTATCACAAAGTATGAGGACCATTTATTTTGAAACTTTACCATCAAACCCAATTGGCATCATATTGAATAGGAAATAAGAATCAGCAATAGGAAAACAAAGGTAAATTCAAAAATAAATGAATCCATAAGTTTTAAAAAAGCATCACAAACAATATGAAAATCTGTTATGAAAAACTAGTGGCCGCTGCTTTGACAAATGACAGTTTTATTGTTAAGAAAACATGCAGGAAGTCAACTCAGCATTCAAATTCATGAGAAAGAAAGCTTTCAAGAATTATTCTGGGCTGAGGTGAGGGTATGTTATGGGCAAGTAGTGTTCTATTTCTTAAAATAAGCCTAAGACAGGTGTACTTAAGTTTTCTAGAGTTTGGAATTTGGTAGGGGGTAGGGGGTAGGGGGTATGGTGGGGGAGGGCAAATATAGGAGAGATGAAAGAATTATTTAGCAAAGAATTAAAGGTAAAATATCCTCATTAACTAGGTGAATGATTCATCCTTTCAGAAACTGCACTGAAAACACTGGAATGACTCTTCAACTCTCCATTTCTGTTATGAAAGATATGCTACTGTAGTCCTGGGCAAGCCACCTAAACTCTCTTATCCCTACTGTTCTTATCCATAAAATGGGATAATAATAGCATGACCCTCACATATAATTTGATCCTCATAAGAATCCTGCTGTAACGTTCATGCTAATATAGATATAATTATAATATATTATGTAATTACATATATATAATATACATTGTTATATGATATATTACATATAATACATTACACATAATATATCAGATAATATATAAATTTATATTTGTATATACACATTATATATGTATATACATATATATGAGGTTCGTTATATATATTATACCTATATTACATATAATATAGAGTATGTATAGATATGTATGTGCATATAAAATATACCATGACATATAACAGACACACATTGTATACATATACATAGTAATGCATATGAATACATATTATATACATATAAATACTTTTTACATCTTAAAATTGCCAAATAAATGTTAGCTATAATTATCATCACGATTATTGAAAGCCCTATTAAAAAAGTATTCCTGAGAAGTGAACTTAAATGAATGTAGCATCTGTCACCAAGGATTGAAGCCAATAGAAAAGAATGACTCTAGCTGTCACAAGATACCACCATGTAAGACTGTATATCCTTGCTGTTCGTCCATCAAGACCCTTCATTTCCTGACACCATGCATTTCCACTGCTGTTCCCCCTGCCTGGGATCAGGCATTTGCATCTATTGGCTTCCCCGACTTCCTTCAAGACCCAACACAAAATCTACCTTCCATAGGAAGCCTTTCCCTCCCAGTTCTATGCCTTCTCTCTGTTGGCTATTTCAACTTATCCTGTACATAGCTTCTTTGCAGATGGTTATTTCCATGTTGTTTCCCTCATTCCACTATGAACTCCTTGAGAGCAGTGACCATCTTTTGCCTTTCTTTGTATCACCATTGCTTAACACAGTGCCTGGCACTGAGCAGGTATTTAACAAATGTTGATAGACTAAGAATACATATAAAACAGGTTCTATGGGACTAGCAGAGCTTTAGTGTAATATGCACATGCTGTTTTATGGTTTCATCATCAGCCAGAACCAGAAAATCAGAGAAACTTAGGCTGATCTATATAGCTGATCTATATACTCATTCTATAGGTGAAAAAAAAACTGAGGCCTAGGGGTGGGTGGGTGAGGGTGGGTTGTAATGATTTGTTCAAGGTCATGTGATTACTAAAGGTCAGAGATAGGATCAGAATTCAGATTTCTTGACCACTATCCTTTCCCCTCACCCCAGGCTAAATAAATTAAATGGCTCTCTTATGTCTCAGGGAGCAGGGAGGAAAGGGAAGGAAGAAGGGAAGCATAGAATTTGGAACTCAAAACTGAAAAAAAAAATGTTAAAAATTATTTTTTAACATATAATTGGGGAAAAATCAAACATATTAAAAATAAAATTGAAAAAAAAACCTATTGACCTTGAGTTGAACATGGGAGAGACATCCCTAAATAAAGATGTTTTTCCTCTATAAATTTTGCTGTCAAAATCTAAGAGAGTTTACTGTGTTCTAAGGGTTCTCTATATACCGTCTGGCCACATTTAATAGATTAAAATCTTTCCACATTTCAGTATATTTTTAAATGGCTTTGTCCTAATCACTGAGCTATGTTTCAACAAATTAAGCCTCCCTTGCAAAACTCACTAATTCAATTTAACCAGCATTTATTAAGCATTTTCTAAGTTCCAGGACTAGGCTAGAGATACTGGAGACACAAAGAAAAAAAGAGGAGATAGTACCTACCTTCAAGGAGCTTACTTACATTGGGAGGAGACAACAGATACACAGATACATAAAAACTCTACACATTTAAAGAGCAAATATAAGTTAATTTGGGGAAAGATGAAGCACTAGCAGCTGGGTAGGGGGAGATGAGGAACACCCAGATGATGACATTTTAACTAAGCTGTGAAAAGAGCTGGAAATTCCAAGGGGGAAGTGAGGAAGAAGAGTTATTTCAGGCATGAGACAGAACCTATTCAAAGGGATAGACACAAGAGATAGAATAGCATGCACAAAGAATACAAAATAGGCCAGCTTGGCTAGAACCTAGAGTATATAAGGGAATAACATGAAATGAGTCCAGAAAGGTAGACTACAAATAGAGGGGGCACAGTGAATAGTGTTGGACTTGGAGTCAGGAGGACCAAAATTCAAATCTAGCCTCAGACACTTAATAGTTGTGTGACCTGAGCAAGTCATTGAATCTCTGCCTGACTCAGTTTCCTCAACTGTAAAATGAAGATAATAATAGCACCTACCTCTCAGAGTTGTTGTGAGGCTAAAATGAAATAATCTTTGTCAAGCATTTTGCAACCTTAAAGCACTATATAAATACTAGCTATAATAATATTTATTATAATTCTTATAACTATTACTGATATGACTGTTGTATTTGATCCTAAAGGCAATAGGCATCCTGTGAAGTTTTCTGAGGAGGAGAATGACATGATCAGATCTGCTTTTCAGAAAGAGCAGTTTGGCACTTACGTGAAAAGGGTTTGGAAAGGGAAGAGACTGGAAACAGTGAGACAAATTAGCAAGTTATTACATTTGTCTGGCTAAGAAATAACATTGACCTGAAGTAGGGTGGTGGTCACCTAAAGAAATCTGAGTCACTTTCAAAATTGTATAACTCTGAAATAAATATGAATTTGGTTTTATCATGAGGTTAATTTATGCTCCTATCAAAGTAAACATTTAAACAGAGGAAATTAAATAAATATTCAAGATACAGATGTCTCCCAATCCACCAGGTGAATGAAGGTAAGTAGACTTGGCAGTCAACTGGACCTACTTAGTGGGTAAAGAACAGTGAAGCATTAGGTTGCAAATACTCCTCTGGGCCCATAGCATATATAACTACTCTCCTCCTCTACGGTTTTTAAAAATCACTCGAGCGGCCATCCGGTTACACCATAACTCTATTCTACAGAGAGAAAGACATATTCCTTCTAGCTCAAATTCTGCCCTCTCTCCCCCACCCCCAAATCTAACTAAAAATCATTTTAAAGCTGAGACATTTAAATGTCTTAAACTGCTGGCTAGTTTCCTTGGTATCTTCCCCTGGTTTCCTACATGACCTGAGCCCTCCCTTATCTTTATATGGCTGATTCAATAAGTGACATGCTAGTATCTTCTCTACTTGTAGATAAACAAAAACCCACCAACAAAAGTGCCCAAAGAATAGATATAAGCACCTAAATTTTTATGTTACTTCTTTAAAGATTCATCAGTTCTTTAACCAGGCACTCAAGACAGACTTTATAAGTATCACTGCACACATCTTGTTGTATTAATGGCCATTCTAAGAAGTTCAATTAATCAATAAGCATTTATTAAATGCTTATATGCCAGGCATTCTTCTAGGTGCTAGAGATACAAATATAAACATTAGGCAGTTCTTTCCTTCAAAGAGTTTTCATTTTAATAGTGGAAGAGAACAGAAAAAAGATAGTAGAAATATTCAAGATTTGTAAATCTTGAATATTTACAAAACCTGTACATATTATCTATTACCAAAAAAAATCAAAGATATTGAAAGTAAAATCCCAAAGCCTTATGCCAAGTAAGGACCTCACTAGAGAATCAATGAGACCCACAGAAGGTGAAAACAACCAGCCCCATGAGCTAGGACAGGATTTAGAAACTTCTCTAATTTCCCTCCTCATCTATAGAAACTCTGACCTACTGAGAGTCCCAGTCACTTTCCCTGGCCTAAAATCATGAAGAAAATCTCTAAGTACAGCCTCTGGAAATTGCCTCTCCCAAACCAGAGATTTATATAATTCAGAGTCAGAAGAAGCCCTAGAGAATCATGAAGTCCAGGTGACTTACTTTAGAGATGAGGAAACTGAGGTCCATAGAGGTGCCATTTCAGAAAATAAGTTTATTGTTCAGCCAGGATTTGAACCCGGGTTTTCTGATTCCATATTCCATATTCTATCCATTACATCAAAGTGCCTCTTTCCTAGGGGCATTATAATATAGGCAAACATCAAATGCTCTGGCTTTAAGGGCAGGTTTGAAAACTTCCCAAAAGAGGATCTTTACAGAAAGATTTCAACACGTATATGATCCCACTTTAAAAGTACATTCTGAACAATTTCTGTTGTGTATACTCTAAAAAGAATAACACCATTGTCAAGTGTAATCTTTTAGATAAATTAGTGCCACGTTAGGGAGACTGTCATCTCTAAGTTACATAAAATAAATACTAAGAGAAAGTTTGAAAAAGGAAACATTGGTGAAATCAATGGATTATTGGCTTTGGTGAATTTGTGAGTTCAAAAAACACAATCACTTTAAGTACAAATTTTAAAAATATCTTAGACACATCTACATGGCTGAAACATTTGTAATTGTATCTTTGAAAATGTTTCATGGGATCTATGTGGCAAGGAGGACCGAAATAAAATTCTGCTTGGAAATACAAGGTTTTCCTGGGAAAATGTTTCCCCAGAGACACATAGTCTCAATCTGCCCACACCAAAGTAGCAACAATACCAGAAGGTTTCAGCCGGTGGAGGGAAAGAGCAGGAAGCACAAGATTCTATCTGTCCTTAAGTCAAGAGTCAGCCAGTCAGACAGTGCACACACCAGAGGTGAAGTGACAGGAAGAATGAGTTGAGTGTTTCCAATGTCTCAATGACAACTAATTTTTTTTCTGATGAAAAAAAATCCAAATGCCTGAAAATAGCAGAGCATAACATATTCTACAAGATGGTTATATCAAACACTCCATTGGGCAGATATGGTTTGATTAAGAAACATCTGGGATCCATATGCATCATTTGATACCCTGTCAAAATGTTGCTTTCCAATTCTGACCTTAATGGGGTTATTTCTTATAATTTTCCAAACTATGATAAAAATTCTAAGCATCATAATTCAATGCTAAAGGACACCTCTATGCTCATGAAAAAGGAATTAAAAGCTTTCTTGTATAGTTTAAGGGACTTATATGTATCAAAAGAACATACTGTTCCTCATTATGAATAATTAAGATACCTCCTTACAAATTCCTTTAAAGGAATGAAGTTTATTCACTCTATAGAGTCAGAGATAAATGAGCTAGTTTTTAATGGTCAGGAAGTTAAGATAATCCAGAAAATGTACTGCAAGTTTATAATAAAAAAGGAAACACAGATGATGCAAGTTAACTCAATAACTGAAATATAAAGATTTTCATAGAACTGTTTAAAAAAAAAATCTCACAGAACATTTGTAACTTTGGATTAAAAAAAATCTATTTTTTCCCAGAGACTTACTACACATGATGTTCAGAATGTCCAGAGATAATACCTTCAACAAAACCTGATAGGTATTCCCTAGCAATTTTTAAAATTTATTCTACCAAGAGAAAGAAACTCATTTCATTCTTCAATGGTCATCCTTTTTCCCCATGGAGAAAAAAATCATTTAAATGCTGTCAGAGTAAACAAAAATCTTCAATATCCCTAAGAAAAACTGACCTGATTTACAGAATAATCTTTAGCTGAGGTACGTCTGAAGCACCTCAGCAAACATTTTTAATCTTCAAATTCATCCTACATCCTCACAACTCAGAGCTCAATTAATGTTCCATTCCAACTTCACCGAACAAAGTTTGGATTCAGTCAAAGGACTGCACTCGAGGACCTAGAGGGCCACATGTGGCCTCCAGGCCACAGGTTCCCAATCCCTGAACTACAGCTTCTCATGGGAATTTTAGGGACATGGGGGATAAAGTGATTTAGATCATATTAGATAAAGATTAGTAAAAAGAACTCTAGAATAGAGTCAGTAAATCTGACCTCTATTCCTACTTCCACCGCTAACTAGATGGGTGATCTTTGACAAGTCATAGAAACAGAAGACATTTATAGATAGAAGGGAACATAGAGATTGTCTAGTTCAAAGTCCTTATTTTGCAGATGATAATAACAACGAACAGTTATATAGCATTATAAGGTTTACATAGTGCTTTACATATATCAGCTTTCTTGATCTTCTTAACAACCTAGTGAGCTTACACAACAGGTATTATTATCTCCATTTTATAGATGAGGCAACCAAGGCTCAGAGAGGCTTAATGGCTAGTCCATGGTCAATACAATTTGTATCAGAGAGAGAATATAAACCCAGGAATCCTTTGACTCAAAGTTCAGTGTCCTGTCAACTTCACTGTGTTCTATCATCATCATCATCATCATCATCTTTTTTTATTATTTGCCTCATTCTTCTCATCTTTTTTTTTAAATAGAGTTCAGATAGAAATAGCCTTGGAATTGTTATTCTGTTATTATTCTTCTATATTTAATGTTATCCTAACTACTGCAGAACATTTTTCATTCACCTTCATTTTTCTCTATATCCCTCACTTCGTGATCTCATTAGTACCCATGGGTTCAGTTATCATCTTCACACAGCTGACTTTCCAGTCTTTATATCCAGCCCTAATCTGTCTCCTGAGCTCAAGTTCCACATCACCAACTGCCTATTGGATATTTCAAAATGGATATCATGTAGACATTTCAAACTTAATTTGCCCAAAATAGAACTCATTATCTTTCTCCAAAACCTATTCTTCCTCCAAACTTTCCCATTACTTGCATGCAATGTTATTATCCTTGATTTCTCTCTCTCAGTAACCCCCTCCCCATCTAATCAGTTATCAAATTCTAGCACTTCTACGACTACTACATCTCTTGTATGTCTCTTCTTTTCCATCACACAGCCAATACTCTTGTCACCTGTTGCCTATTACAATGGACTCTTATTTGGTCTCCCTGTCTCAAATCTATCCTCCCTTTAATCTATTCCCCACATAACACCAAAGTGATTTTCCTAAAATGCAGGTGTTACCATGTCATCCTCCTACTTGATAAACTCCAGCAGTTTCCTATTACTTCTAGACTCATATATAAACTCCTCCAGCTGGCATTTAAAGCTCTTCACAAACCTGGTCCCTTGCTACCATTCCAGTTTTCTTACACAACACTCCTCCCCCTCCTCCTGCTCCAGAGTCTAGTCATACTGGTCCACTTGTCTGTCATACTTGACTTGATCTCCCATCTCTATGTCTTTGCATTGGCTGTCCCTCCATGACTAAAATGCTCTCCTTCCTCCCCTGTGCTTCTTGGAAACTTTGGTTTCCTCCAAAACACAGCTATAGAGTCACCTTCTACATGAACATTTCCTGACCCTCCCAGCCACTAATGGCTTCCCTCATAAAACCACCTTTTATTCAGATTGTGGATACATACATATACATATATGTGCATCTATATGTATACAGATGTGTGCATGTTGTGTCTCCTGTTAGAATGTGCTATTCTTGGGGTCAGGATATTTCACTTTTGTCTTTGTATTCCCAGTGATTAGCAGAATGCCTGGCATAGACTAGACACTCGGTAAGTGCTTATTAACTAGGTAATTTCACAGGTGGATAATATAACTTCTTTAATTGAATAAAATTGAATGAAAACATTGGAATGCATGCTTATCATCAGGAGGCTCACTGAACGCACCTTCAAGATGACCCTAATGGCAGGCTGGAAATTGAGGTTATGTGCCTTTTTTGCTCACAAATGATTTTGATTTTTTCTATCATTATTGTCTTATTCCCATTTATTTTAATGGCATTCAGATGGCCTTGGAAAAAGTGGGTAGCCTACTGTTCCTTTGTATCCAATGTTCTATGTACTATTGCCCAGGTAGATAAAATAGCTACTTTTTGTGGTTAGCCCATTCTCCACAGGCTTATTAAAAGTATCTTCTGTATAATGCCAGTAGCAGATAAGGCAACAGGAATGTATCCCTCATCCTCTTCCCCAATGATTTTGATCTCCTTGGCCAGGTCTTTATATCTTGGAAGTTTGGAAGTTCCATGTAAATTCCATGCAAGTTCAATGTAACAAGGAGACATGTGTTTGGGATAGCAGCATTTATTTAAAAAAATTTTAAGTTTTTAATAAATCAAATAGAATAATAGCTAGCACATATGTAGCACTTACAATGTACTAGGTATTATACTAAGTAAATAATTTATAAATATTACCTCATTTGAATCTCACAACAACGCTGGGAAATAGATGCTATTATTATCCCCATTTTACAGAGAAGGAAACTGAAGATGACAGAAGTTAAGTGAGCTGCCCAAGGTCACACAGCTAATAAATGTTTGAGGCTGGATTTGAACTTAGGTCTTCTTGACTCCAGGTCCAGCTCTGGATCCCCTGTGCCGCCTAGCTGTCTATCTCAGTGACTGTGACCACCAACAATGAGTTGATTCTATTCTATTTCCCAGAATATTTTGAGGTCTCTTTCCATAATAGTATGAGAATTTGTTCTGTCAGAACATGAAAGATAACAAGTTTCTACTGTATAATTCTAGCCATCGGGTCAAGTAGTGCTAAGTATTATTACTGTCATCATTATTATATAGGTGAGTAAAGGGAGCCTGAGAGACATCAATAAATGACTTGTCTCAGAGATTATAAAGTACCTTAAGGTTTGCAAATGCTTTATATAATTAACTCATATGATCCTTACAACAATGCTCTGAGGTAGGTGCTGTTATTATGCCCATTTGACAGATGAGGAAACTGAGGCTGAAAGAGGGTAAGTAACTTGCCTATGAAAACACAGCTTTTAAGTGTTTAAAGCAGTATTTGAACTCAGGTCTTCCTTTCTAGTCCAACATTATCTAGCCGAGGCAGAATTCAGACTCAGGTCTTTTCACTCCAAATTCTTCTGGCATGCTGTAAAATGAGTCAGATCAGGCAACCATAGATTTAGACCTCGAAGGAAACTTAGAAATCACATATTTCAAGCTCTTGACATTACAGATGATAAAACTCAAAGATGATAACCTCTCAAAGAGGTTAACTGTTCTCTCCAAAGTCACAAGAAGGTAAGCAGCTAATTTGGGATTGAAACTAGGTCCTCTGACTCTGAATCCAAACTACTTCCCAGTGCTCCAGATCAGATATAATAAGTGAGAGAAGCAGAATTGGAGCCCAGGTTTTTGGATTCCAAATCCAGTCCCTAATCACAGTGTCTTATCTCTTGGGACCTTTGGTTCCTTGACAGCAAAATGAAGGGCTTTGAAATAGATATTTTCTAAAGTTTCATAATTCCATGTTCTTCAGTTTTTGAAGATTAATCTACCTGTGCTGTGGGGTAGGAGTAGTCTTACATCAGGAAAAATGAGAGTGAATTATAGTGTCCTATATAATGGAACTGTCTTGAAAGCATATAAACTGTAGTACTTACAGAATAGTCTGGCCATATAGATAAGGCATTGGTGAATCAGACTAACAACTATTTTTGATCCTGTTCTGGCTAAACAGTACGAGAGATGAGTTTTAGTCACACCAATGGTATTTCTTGCTCACCCAAAGACACTAGACAAAATCATAAGGTGAGTGAATTTTGTCTTTATTCCCTACCATCTTTTCCTTCACTCTTCATTTATTCACCTTCTATTTTTCTATTTGCTATGGTTTGTCCTTGGTTCTCAAAGAGGACCATGACATCAGAGAGGTGATACCATGACATGCAAGTGAATTGGATTTAAGTGAGGGAGGATTGTGCAAAGTCATCAGCTTCACTTTCGCCTCAGGAATTATCTGGGTCCAGTGGACAGATATGGATCAGGATTACTGGAGACAGTTCAGGATGCAGTGGAGGAACTTGGCCTTTTCAAGCTAAGGTCTTTAATAGATCTCAGTTTGACTGAGGCAGTGACCATTCAGTGATTAAGGCTTAATAAAAATGAGGCAAAGAATGGCCTCTAAAAAAAATAGATTGGGGAAGGAAAGACCCTCAGGTTTTCTGGTCAAAATAGAAACAATTATTATTTGCATTCATTCTGAGCCAATTAGGGTCCAAACAGTGACCAAGTAGGGCTTGGTCTGGGACCAAAGTGATTCAGGGTTATATATGGCCTGTAAGAGAAAAACATCAAAACAACAACAAAAAAAACAGAAGTTTCAAATTTTAATCTCTGAATTTTTCCACTTACCTCATCCCCCAAGTTCCTTTGGGTTGTTCTTTAGCAAGCGAAAGGTCTCCACCATACATCCAACCCAGATCTCCCCTTGTTGAAATTTCCTTTTGTGCTCAAATATAGTCATTCTTTCAAAATTTTTGTCCTTTCCATACAAACTTCCCTTTAAGGAAGACTGAAATAATTCATACTAGGATATAAGTGAATGCTAGACAGGTTTAACATTTCCTGTTAGCTACATTTTTAAATGGGTTGCTTGTTAACACAAATCAATCTTTAACTGGTATAATATATTAGGGAACAGATTTTTGAATACAGGGACTTTCTCAGTACCACTTGCCAAATTTGGCATCTCCTTTTTCTTGGCAAAAGAACAGGGATAAGTAACTTGGCTTTTGAAAGGTGGCCAAACACTGTAACTTGACTGACTCCCCCATCAGAGTTAGAATGAAACATGAAACACACACTCATTTTGGCAAAAAACATTTTAAATGCCAGAATGTTGTCAGCAGAAATGCTATGTAATGTTTCCTCATCATGATGGAGAATATTACATCTACTATGTTTAAATCAAGATTACTAAATCATTAACATCTATGCACAAGAAGAATGTTATACTTAGAGGAAATGCAAGTCTTCAAAAGTCAAAAACTTCAGAATTTATAGCCTTTTAGGTGGTTATTCCCTCAATTACTAAAGTTTGATACACTGTCATCCAAGAGGAATTTCCCCTATGTCATCAAACCTCATTACTTCAAGTTATCCTAACAAACAATGCTTTAGAGTGATCACCAACATGGCCATTGACCATCTTTATCCAGCAATTAAATATCCATCTAAAATGTGAAAAATTAATTCAATCGTCCAGATGTTCTTTTCAAGAGAACACCTAGATATTTTGAAACAACCAACGATTAACTCAGTTTTTTACTTCCCACATATAGGTAGACACAACCATTTATTTTAATGCTCAAGGAATGCAAATGATATCAATTTTATTTGTGTTGCCTCCTTTTTTACTCAGGAATGAATCAATAAATGAGCATGTTAAATGCTTTCTATGTGCAAAGCACTGTGCTAAAATACTTTATTTTATTATTTTATTTATTATTCTAAAGACTTGCACAAGTATTAATACTCATGATAAATATTCTAAACCAAAGGTTCAGTAGGGGAGTGCTAAAGAAATTATGCTTAAAGACTTGTATAAAGAAGTAATACTCAGGATAAATATTATTAGACAAATATCATATTTGATAAGTAAAGAAATGGAGGGGAAATGTCTATGAGAATATAACCATTTGGGATCCTCAAAAGGAGTAGATTAACAGTGAAAGTGGAAATAACATGTTTCTGTTCCACTCCCTGAACGCTTAGAGTCACTCTACACATTCATCAACAAAACTTCCAGTTTGTAGCAGTTCAAAGTCAAAATATGCCAAAGCACAGTGTTTCAACAATTTTGAGCAGCAGAGTCCTTCCATGTGTGTTTTTTGCTCTGGAACACCCAATCTGGATGCAACTAGGAGGTAAATGAGCAAACACAAATTAAACATGCTCCCTATCACCACATTTTCCCATCAGGAAACACTAGAGAAGCTTTAAGAGACAGTGGCATTCCATACAACTATGGTTCAAAACCAACCATGTCGAATCATCTATATTACTCAGTATCTTTTTTATTTGCAAATAATTTTATTTAACCATAATCATGTACACTGCAACAAATGGAAGAATTTTAAAACTAAGGTAATGTGCCTGCAAACTGGTTTTTATCTCACTTCAAATACTCTGAAACATGACTCAATCTTCTCATGTCTTCTAATGAAATAAAAAAAAAATTTGCACGCAAACAATCACAAATTATAGCAAGTTGGACTTTCTTGTCCTTTTGATGACAAATTGGGCAGAGAATCAAACTGCTTGCTTGCTTTTCCTCTAGAGTGCACACACTAGGCTCAGGGAAACCATTAACCAATTGGAGGTGTGAACTGATCCTGGCTTTCCACTTCATTAAATCATATATAATTTTTATATGTGTACCACCAAGTTATAAATCATGTAAGACAGAATGAGAGCTAATTAAAGGGTCAGCTAAGCATATCATTCTGAATGGCTATTCATCAGAAAACTAAGATTGACAATAAAATAAAAAAGCATTCTCAAGGCAACACCTTGGCTAAGCAAAAATTTTGCACTTAAAGAAGAAAATATACACGACGTGTAATGCTTATATAGTATTGAATTTTCAGAGCATTTTATCTCAACATGCTTCATCAATATACTTTTAAATTTGACATTTTAAGGTCAAGGGAAATCTAATTCCCCTTTCCTACACACACCCTCACACACACACCCACATTTACCCCCCCCCAAACACACACCACTTACACATATGCATGTGGATGGACATTTCAGGACAAAATTCACTTCTGAGCTGAGAAATATTGTTAATTGGTATTTACATAGCATCTTTCTACCAAGACTATATCATAGTGAAGTAAGCTAGTAGAAAGAAATGCTATTTTTTAAGTGACAGAACTGAAATGAAGAAAGACTAATGGCTAAGGTTATTAACCAGGTCAGTAACTTTTCTAGGAGCAAGATCTAAAGCTACATCCTGAACTCCCCCCTGTAGTTTTCAATTCACCGGCTTCCAAAGCTACATCCTTGAGAAACTGGGTAGAGAAGGGAGCCGGTATTTAAGTTTTTACTTCTTATAACTTTATTTCTCATGGGACAAGGAATTCCAACTTTTAACAAAAACAACAACAAAAAAAGTAGTATTTGGTCTCTGACACTGAAATAAATACCATGGATATATTTCCCTCTTTACGATTTCCTTATATAATTAAAAAACCTGGCACATCTCAGCTAAAAATCTGGCAGACTCTCCCCCCCAAAAAAAGGAAATATGAAGACCTAAATGTAATAGAAACTGGAACTTCCTGTGGCTAAATAACTACTTCCCACATTTTATTTATTTATTTTTTTTTCCATATGCTTTTGAGTTGAAATTTTTTCTCCCTTTTTCTTCCCCCCCCTCCCCAAAATGGCGCACAATCTGACATAGGCTTTACATTTACATACCCATTAAACATATTTTCACATTAGTGAAGTTGTAAGTAAAAATTAAAACCAATAGGAGGAACCATCAGAAAGATGAAACAAAATTCAACTTAAGGTAAAAATAAGTGAGAGCGATTCAACTTCCATAGTTCTTTCTTTGGATGTGGACAGCATTTTCCATCCCGAGGCCTCTGGAGATGTCTTAGATCCTTGTAATGCTGAGAAAGGTTCAGTTTAACATTCTTAGTCATTCCATAATGTGGCTGCTATTGTATACAAAGTCCTCTGGGTTCTGCTCACTTCACTCGGCATCAGACCATATGTCTTCCCAGGTTTTTCTGAAGTCAGCCTGTTCATCATTTCTTATAGAACAATAGTATTCCATTACATTCATATACCACAACTTGCTCAGCCATTCCCCAATGGATGGGCATCCTCTCAATTTCCAATTCTTTGCCACCACAAAAAGAGCTGCTAGGAATGTTTTTGGACATGTGGGTCCTTTTCCCATTTGTTTTATCTCTTTGGGATATAGCCCTAGAAGTGCTATTGCTGGATCAAAGGGTATGCACATTTTTGTAGCCCTTTGGGCATAGTTCCAAATTGTTCTCCAAAATGGTTGGATCATTTCACAACTCCACCAACAATGTATTAGCGTTCCAACTTTCACACATCCTCTCCAACATTTATCATTTTCCTGTTTTGTCATGTTGGCCAATCTGATAGATATGATGTGGTACCTCAGAGTTGTTTTGATTTGCATTTCTCTAATCAATAATGATTTAGAGCGTTTTTTCATATGACTATAGATGGCTTTAATTTCTTCATCTGAGAACTGCCTGTTCATATCGTTTGACCATTTATCAATTGAGGAATGGCTTACTTCCCACATTTTAAAGAATATCTAAATAGTTATTGAGTCACAATATGAATTTTGTAACCATAATTAAGAAGGTGAAACTTTTAAGGAAATAAAATCCTGGAGCTGATTACTTCAATCCCCCCAATATAAACTATTGATTTTTGTATCTTCATATCTGACTTTAGAGTAGACTTTTCATTCCCTTTGCAAAAGGCCAAAAGAAGAAAAAAAGAAAAGAAAGAAAAAGAAAATCAGGTCTGAAAGGAACAAAGAGATGCCAGGGTCCAAAAAGACGTTGGATTTTAAATCCTAAGGGAATTATAGTAAATTTCCTAGAGCTTAGAACTGTAAGGTATCATAAACATTATCTATATAATTTCCTCATTCCATAGATGAGGAAACTGGGGACCAGAAAGGCAAAATGATATCTCAAACCCAACTGGTGAAGATAAAAAAAGAAAAGTGACAAATGCTGTAAGGCTGTGGGAAAGCAGGTACACTGACACACTTTTGGTTGGAACTACGCTCAGAAAATTATTAAACTGTGTAGACTCTTTGACCCAGTTATGCTAGGCTGACACTCCAAAAATATCAAAGAAAGAGGCAAAAAATACATGGGGCACTTTGGTGGCACAGTGAATAGAGCATTGGGCCTAGATTCTGGAAGACCCAAGTTCAAATCCAGCCTTAGACACTAGCCATGTGACCCTGGTCAAGTCAATTAACTCTGCCTCAATTTCCTCATCTGTAAAATGAGCTGGAGAAAGGAAATGGCAAGTCACTCTAGTATCTTTGCCAAGAGAACCCAAAATGGAGTCATGAAGAGTCAGACTGAAATAACTGAAAAAACGAACAAAAAAAAATCTATGTGTACAAAAACATTTATAGTAGCTCTTTTTATGGTAACCAAAAATTAGAAACAAAAAGGGTATTCTATTGAGGAATAGCTAAATAAATTATAGTATGTGAATATAATGGAATGACATTGTGCCTTGAGAAATTATGAAATAGACCACTTAGGAGCAAACTGAGAAGATCTTTATGAACTGATACAGAGTGAAATAGGCAGAAGTAGGAGAAAAATTTATACAATGATAATGTTACATAGTAAAACAACTTTGAAAGACTTTAGAATTCTGATCAATGCAGTGATAAACCTCAAATACAAAAGAATGAAGATAAAACAACTTCACTCACCTCCTCACAGAGTGGTGGCAAACAGAAAATGCAGAAAAAACACAGACATTTTCAGGCATGGTTAATGTGAGAATTCATTTTTACCGATTAAATAGATAGACATTGAGGGGTTTTATGTATTTGTTTGTTTGTTTGTTAAAATTGCTTATTATGGGGGATAGTGGGAGAGACAGGTTGGGTTTTTCTTTTAAATTGTTACTTGAAAACAAATTTTAAAAAACAGGAGAAGTAAATTCTAGAATACAAGGGTTCTTTAAAAAATAATGCATGTGAACATTTTACAAACTTTAAAGTACTATATAAAAGTGAACTTTTAATATTATTACTGTTATAATTAGTATCAGACAAGATCACCAACTAGCAAGATGCAAAGACAGGATCTAAACTCAGGTTCTCTGACTCTAAAGTCACTCCTTTTTGTACTACACAATGCTGTCTCATCACTAAAGATAGCACCCCTATCTTAACACTCTAAATAAAATTCTACTTGGTGTCAAGTTACCATCTGTAATCTTTATTCCTAGTTACTTAATGTCACTGGCATGGTTATCAGTTGACAATGATGCCACTTTGGTATACTCCTAAATCAGCAAGGAAGATAACAAACAGTAAAACTTGATTTGCAATTCCACAGATTTTGTCAGGTTGAAGGTCATCTGCCATCTCTGCACACAGAAGCAGGAGAAAGAGTGCTTGCTGCATTCGGAGTCAGAGAATGTAGATTCAAATTCTGATTCTGCCACTTATTACCTGTGTAACCTTGGGCAAATCACTTTATCTCTCTAAACCTCAGTTTTCTGAACTATAAGATGAGGGTTTTGGACTTGATCAGTGTTGTCAAACTCAGATAAAAGTGGGAGGCCACTAAACATAATGATCCCTGTGCACCACATATTGACTTAGTTTTAAAATGTAATGTTATCGATATTTTATTGCATTTTTATTTATTTTGCTAAATATTTCCCAATTATATCTTATTCTAGTTTGGACCAGAGTGGGGAGCATTTCGGGCCACCTGTTGAACACCTCTGGATTAGATTACCTCAAAGATACTTTCCTGCTCTAATTCTATGACCCTATGAGCCAATAAACATGGAAAATGTGTAAGACAGATGCCATTTTTGCACCAGACACCAATATTCTATTTTCAAGTGCTAACACTGTGGCCACTTCCAAAAGTGTATGACAAATAGTAAGTACTTAATAATGATTTTCATTCATTTCTTCAGCCCAGTTCTCTTAGATATCAAGACTTTTGGGGAACAAGACTGTCATCCACTAGGCTAACTATCCCTTTCACCTTTGTATCATGTGAAAATCAGATAAGCATGCCATCCTTCCTAATCCAAGTCATTGCTAAAAATGGTTAACTGAGCCAAATAGATCTCTGGGATGTTTTGCTGGAGATCTCTTGCCAATGTGACATTGAACCATTAATGACTACTCTTTAATTCTAGTCATTCAAACAGTTTCAGATTCTATTATTGTTTATCCCTAGCCATACATCTTTTCAACACAAATAGCATTAAACATTTTATCAAATGAAGGGACCAGCCAAGATGGTAGAGTAGAAGAGTACAGTATGGCGCAACTCCCCTTCACAAATATCTTACAAAGATCTAGAAAATGCACCAGACTGAGTCCTAATCAGGAAATCAAAGAAAAAAAAATCAGAGTGAATTATTTTTCCTCCCTAAGTCAGGGAGAAAGAGAAGTCTGTGGACACTGGGAACAGGGTCTAGTCAGAAGGGTGGAAAGCAGAATCATCCAATTTAGAAGCTAAAAAGAAACTTGCAACTGTATGATAAGGCACTTAAAGGTCCCAGATCCAGCACAGAGGGGCTGGACATTGCATAGTGGGCAAAAACAAGTAGCAAGTGGCTGTTGCTCATACCCATTTCTACTCCCAAAGCAAGTTTCTTTAAAAAAAGTTAAGTACACTTTCCTAATTAAAGGATGCATATATGTACGTGTCCCATTCAAGGTTACAAAATATCTTTACTTTGGATTAAGTAAATTCTTAAAGACTTTTCATAGAATTGCAGGATTTAAGAGTGGCAAGGGACCACTGAGGCCATCTAATCCAACATATAGCAGAAAAAAGAATGCCTCTATGATATAACTGATAACTGGCATCCAATCTCTGCTTGAAGACTTAAGCCTTACCCAAATAATAGATTATTTGAAAATTAGAAGAAATCAAATAGAAGTTAATTACTCTATGAAAAATGAGAAAGAGTAAAATAAAGTCAAAAGACTAAAACAAGAAAAAGAAGAAAAAAGCAAAGTATTTTATATCCAAAATGGTCAAAACCAAAACCAATATCGACCAATAAAAAATAAATAATTTAATAATCAATGGATAATCTAAAGTCCACGACCAAAATTTTTTAAAAAACATAGACATCTTTTTTTTTTTCAAGAAATCATGAAAGGAAATTGCCCAGATCTCTGAACCAGAAGGCAAGGTGAAAATAGAAAGAAAATTAAATTAAAGAATTAAAATTAAAGAAATTAAAAATTAAAGAAACATATGCCAAAACAATCAGAAAGGAGGTATTCAGGCATGAAGAAGCCACAGTCAAGATTATACACGATTTGGCATACACGACTATGAAAGGAACAAAAAGCTTGAAATGCAGTATTATAAAAGGTAAAATATATAGGATTATAACCAAGAATAACTTAACCAGAAAAACTGAGTATAATCATATAGAGGAAAATGGATTTTTAATGAAGTAGAGGACTTCCAAGTATTCTTGATAAAAAAGACCCAAGTTGAGTAGAAACTTTGAAATACAAACACAAGAATGAAGAGGAACATAAAAAGGTAAATAGGAGTAAAAAATCATAAGGAATTAAACATGGATAAAGTTTCTACTTTTAACAGAGGGAAGTGATACAAGTGTTCCCTAAGAACTCTAATATCACCAAAGGTCATAGAATTAATTCAATAAGGAAGAAGGAATCGTAGTGGTTTTGTTATGTTTTGATTATTTTAAAAGATGAAAGGAATGGGAAAGGAAAAAGAATACACGGAGAGGAAGAGAGAACAAGTAAAGAAAATTATCTCAAATAATTGTTGATACACATAGAAGAACACATAAGCAAGGAGGAAATGGACAAAGAGGACAATTCTGGAACCTCAACTTCATCTGAACTGGTCAAAGGAGGGAAGAATACACACACATACACACACAATTTAGTACAGAATTATATTTCACTCAACTGTGAAACAAAAGGTAGAAGAGAGAATGATAGGGAGTATAGATTCAGGAAAAGATTAGTAGTAAGCAAGACAAGTTATAACTTCAGAGGTTGGAACATTAGGAAATGATCTGTGTTTGGGCTCTAGGTGAGGAAAGGAGAAGATTGACAAGGGAATAGAAGCAGATTGCATCCAGCCTAGAATACTGGTGCTAAGAATCCTCCTTCTCACTCACCATAAAGAGGGGGCAGGAAAAAAGAGATGGCAAAGCATAAGAACCATATTGAGGGAAATACATCATTAACAATGTGAATTTGAATAGGATCAGCTCACCTATTAAATGGAAAAGGATAGTAGGATGGATTAGAAAGCAAAACCCAATAATATATTGTTTATAAGAAATATACTTAAGACATAAAGACTGACATAGAATTAAATAAAGTTTTGGAAAAAAATCTATTATGGTTCACTTATGTAAAAAAAGACAAGGATGAAATCATGAAGTCAGACAGGTCAATGGCAAAGTTAGACTATATATAATTGTTTCTGTATTATAAATAAATATTATAAAATAAACACATATTCAATATTTAAAATTATATAAACAATTTTATAGCACCAATACTAAAAAAATCCTGAAAAGCCAAAGCCAAAGCAAGAAAGTTGAATTCACATCAAATGAAGCAGATATATAGAAAATTGTTAGAAAACTATTTTGCCCAACTATATATGCCAATCTAACTGACAATCTAAATGAAATAGATGAATGTTTACAAAAATATGAAAAGCACAGATTAAAAAAACAAGGAATAAAGGATTTAAATGATCCAATCTTGGAAAAATAAATTGAACAGTCATAAATAAGTTACCCAAAGAGGGAAAAAAAACCACCCAGGAATTACATGTAAATTCTGTTAAAAATTAATTAGCTGTTGGAACAAATAAAAGAGGAGGTCCTAACAAATTCCTTCTCTGATATAAGCATGGTCTTGAAATTTAAACCAGAAAGAATAAAACAGAAAAAGGAAACTATAGACCAATATCCCTGATGAATATTGATGCAAGAATTTTAAATAAAAATATTGAGTTAAATAAAACTATGAACAAGAAAAAATAAAGGAGGGTTCATCACATCAGTACAAGTCTCCCAACTTCAAGCTGCATCTATTATACAAGCACAGATAAAACATGTTTTAAGGAAATTGAAAATAAATAAAGTTAGATAGAAATATTTTCTCCTTTGAACAATGATGAATATAAACTGTGAAAATTGTGGAATCATGATTCATTACTATTAAAGACCACTCTACCTGTAAGCCAGAGGGGAGGAGCTGAAGGTCCCATACAGCTAGTGCCTAGGAACTAATCACACATAGTTCTCTATCCCCATTTTCCTTACTTCTTAACCTGAGAGTAGACGGAGGAAACATGCTAGAATTGGGGAATGGGATTGAACAAGATCTTGCAGCTCGGAGCCTGAGGAAGGGGAAGACTACACTATTTGCTCTAGCAGAAGTTATGAACTCTGATCTTCAGGTCACTTGAGCAAGGAACATGGCAGAGAATCATCCCAGAGAAGGCTGCAACAGAGTAGTGATACGATTGCAGCCACTGTGCACTGGGATCAGAAGCTTCATCCAGTCGGATGAAGCAGCAGTGACCAGGCCAGGAGATAATTCCCAACCCTGATAAGAGCCTCCCAGAAGCAAACTCCAAGTGGTATGTACAGCAGTCTCTTTCCATCCCAGTTTTCTTCTCCCTTCTCTACTTTTTCCCTTACATTAGAGAGAGCAGAAAAAAAGCATGACATCACCAGCGTGTACATGGGGAATAGTCCTGAGAATCCCTAGACCCTATCCCTCTAGTTCTGCCTGGGGTTTGGGTAGGGTGGGCAAGAGCATTTAAAAGAGCCTTGTGAGATCACCAAGGTATGATTGATTCTATAATTTGCCTAAAGAATAAAACTTTACATCTTGAATTCAAGTGTTTACTTAGACTTCCCCTAGAAGAATGAACCAGTTATTACTATGGACGTGGCTCATCTGGGCACCTTCTGAGTCTCTGAGGCTATGTCTAAGTCTCTATTTCCCTCAGGGTGAAAGAGGTGCTAGGAGGGAAGAGAAGAGCTCGTCTCTAAGCCAGCCTGGCAAGCAAAAATAGGTGGGGATCTGTGCAGTTCTTGACCCCACTCCCTTTGTGGCTGGAAAGGAGAAGTGAGGAAAGCATAGATCCCATCTTGCTCCACAACTGCTGGTTATGCTATTTATAATCCAACCTTATATGAGTTACATACAAAAAAATACTTTGATATACCTGGAGTCTTTCTTTTTAAAGTGAGGGACCATAACGCTTACCAACTAACCTCACCAGAGACTGATGAAATAATGTTCAGAAACAACTCTACTGCCCTCAGAGGAATGTTCTGCTTTAAAGGAGAAGAAATCACTGTCCTAATATGAGTCTTAGACCAATTACCTCACCCCAGTTGTGTTCTGCCATATTTTGCTTTGGTGTAGTTAAATATTATTCTCATAGCTGCTTATTAACACATGCCATCTTTTAGTTAGAGCCTCAGCCCATCACAACTGTTCTGGGTATTATAATGCACACAGATGTCAGCACAGTTACTGTCAACCAGTAAACTAAAGAAGGGCAAGGAAATAGAAGCCAGAAAGTGGAAAATGAAAGCTCAATGTGAAGTAATGTAATACTGACATCAATAGCTGATACATCACAGCAGTCAACAGGCTATGAAAGGGAAGACCATCAGTGATGGGAGTGAGAGGCCTCAGCTAGCACAGAAATATAATATTGGTCATAAAGTTAAAAGAGAAAACCAGTAAAAATGGCAAGAACAAGGGTCATTTTTCAAAGAACACACTAACCTGAATCCACAAACTTACAATCTTTCTGGGGAAAGAGGCATGAACACAAATAACTACAGTCCCAGTAAGCATGATGATAAGTACCTAGGAGAGGCTCAAGGAAAGATTAAGGTATGAGAAAACCAGAAAGACCAATTATGTCTTCTAGAAAGAGCAAAGAAAGCTACTTAGAGAAGTTGGCACCAGAGCTGGGGCTTGAAAGAAAAGAAGGGTTTCAGCAAGTGACAGGAAAGAATAGGAAGGGTTGAAGCAGTCAATGTGTGGAAGGGAAAGAGAAAGGAAGAATGGTGGCTTGTTGCTAGCTTTTTGGGGTAGTCAAGGGTCCAAGAGACCCTTGCGCCAATTGACACTTTGATCGGATGCCTGACTAAAGATTATACTTAAAACTTGTGATTGGGTGCTCCAATATTCAATGTTTGGAGCCTTAATAGCATCAAATGTAACTCAGAGCCACTACAGTTCACATCTCTTTTTTGTCTGACTTCAAACCCTTTCCTTTACCATGTGAAAGGTAAGACAAATAAATTGGTCAAAAATACAACTTTTCCAACACCACTTTTTCCAAAAATTATGGAAAGATAATAGAGTGCCTTTCAATGATTTTCTATTCTACAACTCATACTCCATACACACACACACACACACACACACACACACACACACACACATACATCCATATATAGGCAACAGTGGTGTGCACTTAGTAGGAGCCTGATAAAAATTTGCTAATAGATAACAATACCAAGGAAAAGAAATCCTTGGATCATGTGATGTTTTGCTAGAACTATTATAGCTACTCTCTCCCCTTCTTGGGAAGTAATTAAAAATTACTAGAAGTGCAGGCTGGTTTTCAAAGAGGCAGAGGAACTAGAGACCAAATTGCCAACATTCACTAGATTATGGAGAAAGCAAGGGAGTTCCAGAAGAAAATATACTTCTGCTACATTGACTACACTAAAGCCTTTGATTGTATGGCTCACAATAAAACGTGGCAAATCCTCAAAGAGATAGGAGTACTAGATCATCTTACTTTTCCCCTTAGGAACTTTTATGTGGGTCAAGATGCAATAGTTAGAACTAAACATGGAACAACTGATTGGTTTAAGGTTGGGAAAGGAGTACAATAAGGGTGCATATTGTTACCTTATTTATTAAACTAATATCATGCAGAGTACATCACGCAAAATGCCAGGCTGGATGAATCAAAAACTGGAATTAAGATTGCCAGGAAAAATAACAACAGTCTCAAATAAGTAGATGATAGATACCATTGTGATGGCAAAAAGTGAACAAGAATTAAGATGCCTCTAGATGAGGGTGAAAGAGGACAGTGTCAAAGTTGGCTTGAAGCTTAACATTAAAAAAAATACATAAGATCATGGCAACTAGTCCCATCCTAGCAAATAGAAGGAGAAGAAATAGGAGAAGAAATGGAAGCAGTAGGGGCAGCTAGGTGGTGCAGTGGATAGAGCACTGGCCCTGAAGTCAGGAGGACCTGAGTTCAAATCTGGCCTCAGACCAAACACTTGATACTTGCTAGCTGTGTGACCCTGGGCAAGTCACTTAACCCCAACTGTCTAAGCAAAAAAAAAAAAGAGTGGAAGCAGTGTGAGATTTTATATTCTTGAATTCAAAGAACACTGTAGACAGTGACCGTAACCATGAAATGAAAAGATGCTTGCCCCTTAGAAAGAAAGCTAAGGCAATCGTGGACAGCATACTATAAAGCAGAGACATCGTTTTGACAACAAAGATCTACATAGTCAAAGCTATGGTTTTTCTAGAAGCAATGTATGGCTGTGAAAATTGGACCATGAGGAAAGCTCAATACTACAGAATTGACATTTTGGTATTGTGATGCTAGAGAAGATTTTTGACAGTCCCTGGGACCGCAAGGAGATCAAATCAGTCAATACTTAACGAAATTAATTCAGACTACTCATTGGAAGGACAAATATTGAAGCTGAACCTTAAGTACTTTGTCCACATAATGAGAAGTCAGGTGTCATTTCCCTGTTGTTGGGAAATATTGAAGGCAAAAGGAGAAAGAGATGGCAGAGACAGTGTCATGGAAGCAATGAAAAATTAGCTTGGACAGACTTCCTGAGATAATGGAAGATAGAAGGGCCTGGTCTGGTATGGTCCACAGGGTCACAAATGAATCAAAAACAATTACCCTCCTCCTAAATTGGGGGAAATTTGACTTCTGGGTCCCTCTTCCCATTATAATACAAAGAACAGCTCCTATCAAAGGATTGTAGGATCATAGATTTAGAGCTAGACGGGACCTTAGAAGTTTATTGATTCCATCCCCTTTATTTTCCAGATGATGAAACTGATTCCCTGAGTAGTTAAGCTGAGGCTACTAGGTAGCAAAATGGACCTAGAGTCAGGAAATCCCAAGTTCAAATCTGACTCCAGACACTTAATAGTTGAGTGATCCTGGGTAAGTCACTTAATCACCTGCCTGAGTTTCCTCATTGGTAAAATGAGGACAATATTAACACCTACATTCCAGGGCTGTTTTGAGGATAAAATATTTGTAAAATGCTTTGTCAACATTAAAATGCTATATAAAAGCTACCGATGATGAGGAGGATGGTAATTGACTAGCCTAGATTCCCAGAGCTACTACTAGGTGCGCGAGGCGGGATCTGGACCTTGGTCTTCCAGGAACCAAGTCCAGCCCTCTTCCCACCACAAAGCTACCTCCCTAATTCTCTCAGAATTAAGAATTTATCTGGCTCAGGAGCCTTTCCTTTCTTAGATCAACTTAGGTGATAATGTTCTCAGAAAAAGGAACTCCTCAGTTAAACATTACATAATTTCAGCTGTTCTAATTGATCAGATGCCTGATCCTGAGTGGTACGTTATTATGTAATATTTCTGTGCTGGAATTTGCTGACACATAGCAGTTCTGCTTTGGTGTGCTTTTTACCTGTGAAGTGATTTTTAGTCTCTCTGACTGGAAAACAAGTATTAGCAAACGATATGTGTGGATTTTTTCAATTCTTCCTCTCCCCTCCACCATGGTAGTAGGCCCACTCACTTTTATTTTATTTTATTTTTTTGCTTTTTAGTGAGGCAATCGGGGTTAAGTGACTTGCCCAGGGTCACACACAGCTAGTTAAGTGTCAAGTGTCTGAGGTCACATTTGAACTCAGGTCCTCCTGACTCCAAGGTTGGAACTCTATGCACTGCGCCACCTAGCTGTCCCCCCACTCACTTTTTAATAGATTGCCGCGAACAGGCCCCAGCTGTTCTATAGTACTTCTCAGTATGTTTCACAGCTATTTACCACCCATTAGTGGCCTGATTCTCTCTTCTAAGATCACACACAAAAAAAATGTCTTGAGATATGTGACCCCATGAAAAAAAAAAAGGACAAGATTCAGAGCCAAGCATGCTGAGTGCCAGTCATCACTTTCTGGATAGTTCTGTGACCTTTGGCAAGTCTCCTAACCTCTCTGTGCTCCCATTTCCTTGGTAATAAAATGGAGATGACAATGAGGGGAGGTAGGATGTTACAGTGGGAAGAGCACTGGAACAGGGCAGGGTTCTTCCTAGCTTTGGCTCTTCTACTAACTCCGGGGGCAACCTTGAGCAAATCTCTTCACCTTCCTGTGTTTGTTTCCATCCAGGGAAATTGGACTCAGTGATCTCTAAGGTTCCTTTTGACTCAAACATCCTGTGATGACAACAGCGGTCCTGCCGTCCCCAAGGAGTTTTAGAGGACCAAATGAAAATGCTGATAAAAGCCTTTGAAAAGCAGAATGTAAGCTCTCGAGGGCAAGGACTGTCTTATTTCTGTCATGATCTCCAGCATAGTACTTGATAAATCAAAATAAGGATAAGGACTTGACCTGTGATTCCATTAGTATATGGAACTTCCAAGTGTGGAAAGTCTCCCAATGCATGTTCGCACCTTCTCTGCCAACCTTAGGCTTGGACAGATGCCTAGAGCACCAAGGGGTTGAGTGATTTGCCTTGGGTCACATATGGTAGCATGTGTCAGAGACAGAATTTGAAAACAGGTTTCTTGGCAAATAAATGTTGATGACTTTAAGTTAAATGTGCTATACAGAAGTAAGGTCAAATTATTATTTTTTAATTATTTATTTTTATTTATAACAGACCTTCAGCCAGTCCAATACACAGCTTGCGGTAGCATATTCTTCATTATACAAATATCTACTTACAATATGTTACAGATACAAAAGACTGCAGCTAAGTCTCAAAAAAGCAAGTTTGACTCCCCTTAAGAAGGGAAAGAACTCTCAAAGAAAGAGGGAGGGGCCCAGGAGAGGAGAGATGACAGAAGTTACATGAGCAAAGGGCTCCCATTTGTTTCCCTGCAGCCATCCTGAAAACTACTTCAAAATTCACAAAAGTTTTGCCTTGCTTGCTACTTGAAAGTTTGATCTTCCACAGCAATCTTTAGCCTAGCTGCCTGTGACCAGCCCTCTCTGTAGCCATTTGCTATAGTGGCCTATTTACCCTCCGCCCTGGGTTGCAATTGCAATTCATGCCTAACTACTCAAACCAAGACCAAGTCTCCGGTGCCTTTTCCCTTCCAGCAGGGCTTTGTACAAGCAAGGGGAGGAGTTGGATTTCTGACTGTCCCCCAGACCTGAGTGAGCCAGCAGCACACCCTGGGAGCATCCCTGTCCCCCTCATTGGTCCTTACTGCTGCCAACAAGGAAATACTAAATTGGAATGCTCCACCAGGGTGAACCAGCATATCTGAGCCAGTACTCCATGCTCACCTGTGGATACTTAACATGCCGCAGAGCCAACGCTCTTAGCAAAAACAGCAGTAGACCATGAGGAACTGACACTCTAACCTTAAACAAGTTGCAGCCTCTTAGCTTCAGTCTCCTCCTTTGTAAAATAAGACTGGTCATCCTTTTGCCTTTCTTTGAAGCCTCAGAATTTAGCAGGGTGCTTGGCACAAAGTAAATGCTTCATATATGCTTGTTCACTGACTTGCACCACCTTCTTCAAAGTTCTCAGAAGAAAGAGTTATGATTATTCTACCCAAAGTATTACTGAGAAGGAAATGGAAAACCATGCCATTACCTTTGCTGAGAAAACGCCACGGGGCCATGAAGAGTGAGACAGAACAACAAAAAACAACAACAACAAGGCATTACTATTGATGGAGCTGTCATTGCCACCCCTTCTGCTCCACAGGTTTTAATCCTGACTGGGTAACTGAACCCTCCCCACAACGCTGTCCCCCTACTTTGAGGCCAGGATGCAGGTTATACTCATTCATTTGAATTGAGAAAAAGAATAGTGATTGTTCTATTATTTCTATATGTAATCATACTGCAAAGACTTTTGTTAATTCTTTTTTTCTAATCCTTCTAACATGAGAGACTCAGTCACCAAATCTCAGTTAAGTTTCATTAGATGATAGGGCTATAGAGCAGGAGGCACGGAGCATGATGGTGAGCTACAGTTGGTGTGGAGAAGATGTGAGAATGTCAGAGGAGAAGATTATAGTCTTAGAAAAGTCATCGACTTCCTAAGGTATAGGTTTGTTTTTCCAGTCATATCCGACTCTTTGTGACCCAATTTGGGGTTTTCTTGGCTGATACTGGAGTCGTTTGGCATCTCCTTCTCTGGTTCATTTTACAGATGAGGAAACTGAGCAAATAGGGTTAAGTGACTTGCCCAAGGTCACACAGTTAGTGCCTGGGGCCAGATGTGAACTCAGAAAGATGAGTCTCCCTGATTCCAAGCCCAGTGCTCTGCCCCTGGTGTCACCTAACTGGAGGACCTGGATTCAAATGTTGGTTTTGCCGCTTATGGACAAGTCGCTTTACTTCTTCCTGGGCCTCACTTACAGAGAAGGAAGAAAACAGGCCATTATTAAGTACCTGCAATGCACCAGATGCTGTGCTGAGTGCCTAACACAGTATCTCATTTGATCCTCACAATACCCTGGGAGACAGGTGTTATTATACCCATTTTACAGTTAAGGCAGACAGAGGTGATTTGCCCTGTGTTGCACAGCTAGCAAGTGCCTGAGGTCACCTTTTGAACCCAGTTCTTCCTGGTCCCAGGCCCAGCACTCTGCTACACCATCTAGCTGCCTCCTATAAATTAAAGAAATGTCACTAGGTGATCTCTAAATTCCCTCCCAGGTCTGTAACTCAGAGATAGAGAGTGAGAGAAGTAGCAAATCACCAACCTACAACTCGAGCAAGCAAATAAGGAGCATTTAATAAAGTGCCTATGTACCAGGGGACTTTTTTAGGCATTAGAAACATAAAGATGGAAGGAAGACAGTGCCTGCCCTCAAGGAACTTACTGTCTACTGGCTGCTTCCCTTCTTCCCCATTCTCCTCTCCCTGATTAATCCCATCCTAAGAAATTTAAAAATCACATTTAATGAAAAAGCTATTTGCAATATGTCCAGAATAGTCTAGACCCTTAAGTTCATCATGTTGGAAAAATTAAAGCATTAGGGACCTTCAAGCAGCTGTCCTAGAAAGAAAGAAATGGCACCCTGTTTGAGGGGGAGGGGAAAGCCTGGAGGCATAAGGAGGGGAAGCATTTAGAAGGATAGGGATGGAGACTGAATGAGATTTTGCAGAGAAGTCTGGGATGAAACTGGAGTACCTATATCAGGTCAAGTCTGTACCTTCTTTGCAATTTAGAGGCTTAGAGCATTGCCTGAGGGCATTAAGAGATTAAGTGATTTGCCCAGGTGAGACAGATCTGGAATCCAGGGCTTCCTGGATCCACCCCTAATCTTCCATCTACCATGCCAAGCTACCAAGAGTAGAAATTGTAAGGGAAAAATGGATGCCCTGCTCTCTATTTGGGGGTTAAGTTTTCTCTAGGTGAGTGAGAATGGAGAGATGTGAGGACGAGAGGTGGAAAACGTGCAGAAGAAAAATATTGATATGTATAAGTGGTACTGTATTATATTTAGGTGTCTACTATGTGTAGACCACTGTGCTTGGTGCTGGGGGACACAGAGTTGAGATGAGACATGGTGTCTGCTTTCAAATACATAGATTCACACAGAGCAGGAAGGAGCCTTTGAGATCATGTAGTCTAATCTCTTCATTTTTTTAAATTTAATTTTTAGTGTGTGGGATATCTTACCCACTATGCCATACCCATAACTAAGAAAAGGGAAGTATGTTTCAATTTCTGTTCTTTCCTCCCGAGATTAACATGAGTTACAATATGTACCTGTTGACTCCACTGATGCAACATGTGTTCCTCGAGGGCGAGGACTATTTCATATTTGTCTTTCTTTCCCCCGTGCCTAACAGTGCCAGGCATTTAATAGGTATTTAATAAATGCTCATGGATTGACCTTTTGGTGTTTTTGTGCACATTATTTTAAATCACATATTTAGAGGTTAGGAGGCATCTTGAAGCTCACCTAGTCCAATCCCCTCTTTTTAAGTATAGGGCTCAGAAAGTTAAATTGACTTGCCAAATCTCACACGGGTAGTAATGGGCAGAGCTAACCATCCAAATTAAGTTCTCTGACTCCAAATGCACTGTTGTACAGACTGTACCACTGCCTCCTGAAGTCACTGTGTTCTCCTGGTTCATTCCACATCAGTTCACACAAGTCTTTCCATATTCCTCTGAATTCCTCATTCATTTTCATCATAATAAGATCCCATTTTATTCCCATACCACACTATGTTCTGCTAGTCTCCAATCAATGGTCCTCCACTTTGTTTCCAGTTTTCTTACGACCACAAAAAGTGATGCTTAAGAATATTTTCAACCCCTTCATTGTAAAGGTAAAGACCAAGAAAGGCTGAAGAATTGTTCTTTTTCACATAGGCAGCATCAGAGTTGGGGACCTGAACTTAGGTCTCCTGGCTTCAAGTCCAGAACTCCATCCTCAACCCTGCGTTTCCTTAATTATTGTAGGAAAATGGCCAAGAATTGATTTGTCAGGCTTCATTTGTGCTAGTAAAATAAAAATTCTTATTCTAATGGAGACACAGGTTTTCTTAAGACTGAAATTTCTCATTCAGGCTTGCTCAAACAATCTAATTTTATAAAATGAGAGAATTCTATCACTGTGTAACTATTGTTGCATCCCAAATACTCATAGGAAAGTTTACTAGCTGTTAAAATGTCTAGCCACATTTTAATCTTCCATTATTGGAAATCAGCAACCAGCTTTAACAATGAAGTTATTTTGATGATAAAAGCTATGATTTGGTATGAGCAGTTTGTTCTTTGTTACTAAACTTTTATAGGCTGCAAGCTCATTGTTTGAGTTCAAAGCAGCTGTGTCACTGCAGCTCAGCCAAGGATCTGCAAAAGAAATATTGACAAAGATGTGTGATGTAGATGGATGCATTTAAAGATATATAACCTGTCACCTCATCTCTACCTGTTTTCTTAAAAGTATCTAGACATCCTCTGCAAAGGGAAGGGAGGAGTTTCTGACCACAGTTAAATGGGTCACTCTTTCAACCCTCATGTGTAGATGCAAATATGTTTTACTACGAAGGGACCTTGACTGCCCTCCATAAATTCTGGGTAGAATAGAGATGATTCTCTACAGTGGATGAAACTTCCTGCCAAGATAACCACGTACATAACTGTCTTCAGAAGCCAAACACCTGGGTGCGCATATTGGAAGATTGGGAAGAATGACACTTCAGTGAAAGGAGGCTTCAAAGTCAGACTCCCTTCTAATCTCACCTTCCGTCTTTATTGGCCAGCTTCAAACCAGGAAGAAACTAGGTAGAGGAAATTCAATTTCAGGAAAGCTTTGAAAGGGGAAAGGATCCTTAGAGACAGAAGGAAAGGAATGTTAGAGATCAAATAGTCCAACTCCTTCATTTTTATGAAACCAGACCTAAGGTCATTAAGTAACTTGCCTGATATCACACAGTTCATTACACAAATATTTTAAAGCATCTTATGCCTATAGGGTACTGTGTTAAGTAACAGGAAACAAAAGTTTAGCAAACATATGGCCCCTGCCCTCATGAAGTTTACAGACTGCTAGGATGATGTGGCATATATATAAATAATTATAATATAACACAGGTAAACAAGAAGGCTGTGATACACTATGTTTGAGGTTGGAAATTGAACAGTGAAGCCAGGCAAGGTTTCCTAAAAGATAGGGCATTGGAGCTGGGTTTTAAAGCATGGGTAGGAATTCAATAGATGAAGCAGGAGGCCAGCACTAAAGACACAGAGAACAGAATACGCAAAGTTACAGAGGTAGGAAAGTATGAGGTGGGTAGAAAAATAAGAAATCATCCAGTTTGGATGGAATACAGAACATGTGATTGTTGCTGTTCAGTTGGGTCTGACTCCATAACCCATTTGGGGTTTTCTTGGTAAAGATACCAGAGTGGTTTGCCATTTCCTTCTCCAGCTCAAACAGGGTTAAGTGACTTACCCAGGGTCACACAGTTAGTTAAGTGTCTGCGGCCTCATTTGAACTCCGAAAGATGAGTTTTCATGACTTCAGATATAACACTCTATTCACTGCATTACCTAGCTGCCCAGAGGATATGGTAGAGAACAGTGGAAAAAATAATAATAACAGGATTGCCTTCAAGGCTCAGGTCTAGTCCTGTCCATTCTGTGAAGTCTTTCCTATTCTACCCAGTTAAAGTATTCTTTCCCTTCTTAATCATTCCTCAACTTTGTTCACATCTGAATTAGACTTTTATGTCTGCAGCAGAATGGAAGTTCTATGAGGGCAGAGACTATCATTCTTTGGTCTATCTATAACATAACATAATGACTTGCCTATGATTAGGTGCTAAATGTTTGTTAAATTGAATTTGGAAAGGTAGCCAGGTGACAGATTGTGGAGAACATTGAGTGTGAGGCAGAGGAGTTTGAACTTTAATCAGTAAGTAACAGGGAGCCATTGGAGGTCACTGAACAGAGGAGTGATATGACCAGATTTATGAGTAAGGATGATAAGTCTGGTCAATCAGTCATTTCTCAATCGTGTCTGATTCTCCATGACCCCATTTGGAGTTTTCTTGGCAAAGATACTGATGCAGTTTGCCATTTCCTTCTACAGCTCATTTTACAGATGAGAAAACTGAGGCAAACAGGTTAAGTGACTTGCCCAGGGTCACACAGCTAGTAAGCATCTGAGGTCACATTTGAATTCAGGAAGATGAGTCTTCCCAACTCCAGGCCGGGCACTCTATGCACTATGGCACCACCTAGCGCCTACAAGTCTGGTAATGTGTGATAAATTATTCCGAGGGGAAATAGTAAAGGTAAGAAGATCTATTATGAGATTACTGTGATTTTGTATAGTCATGTGCATTAGTAGAACACAGCCTGGGTACCTGGATTCCAGGCACTTCTACTATTCTATGCTGCCTCTGCTTCATGAACAAAAATGCTTCGTGTTGTCAGGATAAGAAGAAGAAAGAGGAAATTCTTTAAACTTTCCCATTACATATACATTCTCACATTCTCCCTCTCTCCTCTCCTTTTCTCTCTCATATATGTGCATGTATATGCATATATCACTTCAAGATTTGCAAAGCATTTTCCTTACAACAACCCTGGGAGGCAGATAACCCAAGTATTATTATTGTAGATAAGGAGATAAAGTATAAAGGGATCTACAGAAAGTCATACAGTTGGTAAGTGATTGAGCTTTTTTTTTTTTTTTGGCTAGGCAATGAGGTTAAGTGACTTGCCCAGAGTCACACAGCTAGTGAATGTTATGTGTCTGAAGCCAGATTTGAACTCAGGTCCTCCTGACCTCAGGGGTGCTCTATCCACTGCGCCACCTAGCTGCCCCTCGTGATTGAGCTTTGATTTGACCCCAGGTCCTTGCATGAAATACAAATAGTTTTGGAAGAGACAAAAAAATATGAGAAGACTAGAGGAAGAAATCTCTGTTCTCCAGGTTATCAGGCAGAATGAGAGGATTTCAAGGAGGGAAAAAAAAGAAAGGGATAGTAAAGGAAGAGAATTCTCACCTCTTATAAGAAGGTTGCAGGATAGGAGAATGTAAAACAGAAAAATAAAGGAAAAAAGAAGACAAGTCAATATCAGAAGGTGATGCTTATGAGGTTTATATAAGGCCTAGGATGGTTAAGTAACTTGCCTGATATCACATAGCTAATTAAACAAATATTGAGAGGCTTCAACCATTCTAGGAGAAAGCTGCCCTCATGTCCCAAGGAAAGGTGACATCAGTCCTCAGATGCCATCAAGTAACAGTAAGAAGAGAAGAGATGAGGAATGGGTACTAGTAGCATCCTATTGAGGGCACTCAAGGCAACAATTTACAACAGAGATGGTATAGATGTGTCCCCAAAAGACAACAGTCATTATAGAGTTCCATCCGTGAACTGTAATATCGGAAAGGGATTACCTGTTTATAGTAACCCATGTAGTAACAAATGATACTACTAGAAAGAGCCTAGAAAGAATTGCTAAGGATTATTGATTCCTAGACAAAAAATAATGTTTTTAGGGGCACAGTGTCTTCATTCATTAAAGATTGGAGATTCAGAAAAGAAAGGCTTATTTGGAAAGTAAATAGCTGGCTAGGAAAGTGACTTTCTATCATAGAAGTTATAATAAATAAGAAAACTCTGATATGCACTATAAATTTTGAGAGAAGACATTTCAAAGGATTCAAAGAATAGGTGGTTTTTCAATAGACTAATATTTTTCAAAGGAAGCTCATCTAAGAGGGTTAGGAATTTCTCAGAAATAAAATTCTGATAACAAAAGCCTCATAAGGACCCTCATAAAGAGGAAAAGGAGGAATACACTTACAAGAGTGATGCAGCTAAAAAGAATTCACTTATCTACTCAGATTTTAACCAAGTAGATGGTTTTTTAAAAGTTAATATGACCCTGTAATAGGAAGAGGTACTAGGGAGTCACTCGAGTTGACCAGGTGGGGAGTGACAAGACCTTATCAACCCTTAAAGAAAATCACTTTGGCACTTGTGAGGATTAGACTGGGGAGAGACTTAAGGCAGGAAGACAAATTAAGAGACCTTTGCAATAGGCCAGGTAATGTCTATACATGTATACAGCAAATCATTTGACCAAATCTTTGATGTTACACTTGTGGATTAGACAGAGAAATATGGGTTACATGACAGTACAATTAATTAAGTGGCTGAATAACTATACTAAAAGAGTAGTCATTAATGGTTCACTGTCAACTTGGAAAGTTTCTGATGACAAAGCCCCAGGATCAGTACTTGATCCTATGCTAATCAATACTTTCATAAATTATTCTCTATGAAGATATTGAACACTTATCAGATTTTCAGATGAGGCAAAGCCAGGAGGGATAGCTAACAGCATAAAAGGATTCAAAAAAGGTCTTGGCGGATGAAACTGAATAAAAGGAAATATAATTGGGGAAAAATGTAAAGGTTTACACTTAAGTTCAAAAAATAATTTCAGAAGTATAGGATAGGGTAGCATGGGAAGATAAGCTCTTTTTTGAAAAGACTTGGATAGCTTAATGGACTTAAGGATCAATAAAATAAAAAATACAAAGTGGTAGCCCCCCTCCAAAGTTAATACTAACTTTGCCTTTATTGAGAGGAACATACTATCTAGAATAAGGGAGATGATAGTATCACTATACTATAGCCTAATTAATCAATTAATATTTGATTCATCAGAACATAAGGAGAACATTGTGTTTTGCTCTGGGTACAACATTTTAGGAAAACCACAAATAAGCTAAAACATTCCAGAAGAGGGCAACCAGAATGGTAAGAGGTGTGGAGAACAGTTCATTTGCTATTAAAGATGTAGGTGCTTAACCTGGAGAAGAAACAGTCTGCAGGAGGAACAGAAAGCATGTCCAAATATTTGAAGGGCTTCCTTGTGGAACAGAGATAAGAATTGTTGCCTTTGACTCCAGGTGGTACGGATTGCACAGGGGCACTTGACTCACCCTCCATCATCAAGTTTTATGGCACCGATCTCTCGTATGTCTCCAATCTTTTTGAGAACTCGCTTCCCTTTTTCAGGGTCTCTACTGGATCATCAACCATACCATGCCTTTTAATCATAAGTATTTGCTCCACCCCACTTTAGACCCTCATTTCTCTGTATACTTTCTCACTTGATGATCTCATCCACCTCTATGGATTCAATTATCATCTCTATGCTGATGATTCTTTAATCTCTCTCAAGTTCCCATTCCATATCTCAAACCAGATGTTCTCCAGGCATCACAAACCCAACATATCTAAAATGGAACTCATCTTCCCTCTTAAACCCACCCTTTCTCCAAACTGCCCTATCTTTGGTTCTACACCACCCTCCTTCTAACAACCCAGATGCAAAATCTCAGTCATCTTTTTTTCCCATTTTTCCTCAATTAATTGTAGCCATTTCTAACCAGTTGTTAAGTCTTATTATTTCTACCTCCACAACATCTCCCCTCCACTTCTTGCTGTACATTCACACTGCCATCATCCTAGTAGAGCTCTTACTACATCTTTCTAGCTGCTTCCAGAATCTCCCTTATCCAAAGCATCCTTCACATAGCTGCTGCCAAAATATGACTAAAGTACAGTTCTGCCTGTGTTATTTCGCCGATGAAGAATTTTGAGCTGTTTGACCTCTTGGACAAAACACAGGCTCCTCAGCTTGGTATTTACAGTTTTTGATGGTGCAGCTACAGCATACCTTACGGACTTCACATTAGCCAGACTAGCCTACTTCCTGCCCCCCAAACTTAGCACTCCATTTCCTGACACCATGATTTTATATAGACCATTCTATATGCCTGGAACAGACTTTCTTTTCACCTCTACCTCTTAATTCAAAAGAACATTGAAATGCTTGCTATATGCTAGGCACTGTCCTAGTCACTGGAGATACAAAGACAAAAAATCAAGAGTCCCTACTCTCAAGAACCTATGGGGGGGAGTGTGTTTTGGTGAGGTGGGGAGGGTGCACATAATACAATGTGTAAAAAAAGAAGATACATAGCATATAAAAGTAATTAAAATTAATTTCAAGATAACTTGAGGAGAACAGAAAAAGCCTTAGGCTGGATAAAAGCTCAGTACCTGGAAGAAAGCTAGGGATTCCAAAAGGTTGGGGAAAGATTATTTTAGGTATGGGAAATAGCATTTGCAAAAAACACGAGGCAGAAGATGAATGGTATTTACAGTGAACAAATAAGATAGTTTTGTCAGAATGCAAAATACTGAGCAGGAGTAATATGAAATATCCGGAAATGTAAGCTAGAGCCAGATTGTAAAGGCTTTTCAATACAGTCTATGCTCCATATTAGAAGCAACAGAGAGCTACCGTAACTTTTTGAGCAGGGGATGAGTGTAGTCAGAATCCTTAGTAGACACAACTTCCCACTGGAAGCCTTTCTCGATCTCCCCAATGTTAGCTGTTTCTAACTGTTCAAATCATATTCCAATTGTTTATTGGTATGTTTAATCTGACAACACCCCCCCCCCTTCCTGAGAGTGTATTTCTGTGAAGACAAGAACTGATTTTTTGTTTTTGTTTTTTTGCCTATGCACACACACACACACACACACACACACACACACACACACACACACACCACACACATATATATACACACACATATATATTCTTTCTCCCTCTCATTTCTTCAGTATGGGCAACTCCAATTGAGGAAACTACAATCAATTGAAGATTGGCACCTTCTCTGCACTATTGTGTCTTCAAGGGATGTTGCCTGGGGAACTGAGACATTAAGTGATTTGCTCAGGGTCACATAGGCAGTATATGTCAGATTTGAGGTTAGTTCTCTATCAATTACCCCATGCTGACTCTCTATTTAGGAGCATTTAATAAATTATTGTTGTTGAATTCCAAATTACCTTTATTATCCTATTTTTACCTTGCCCTTCCATCTACCTCTCCCTTTTTCTACTTTATTTTTCCCCAAATGACAAGGAGCCTCTCATATTCTGTCTCAGCTTTCACCCACTGCCATGGAGGGAGCTTTCTTTATCCTAGTTGGGGAGTATTGGTTGTTCAGCACTGGCTCATCCGTAAGTCATTATATCTCCCAGATCTTAGAAGATCATTCCATGGCAGGGCAATGGAATATTGTACACAATTAAATTCACCAATGGACCAGGCTACCTAGAGATTACCACTTTGATTATCAGTCTATCCACACTCCCTAAATCAAGGTTTGTCCTAGGGCTGACCTGGATCATACTGGGGAGACTCATACCTGAAAATATCCACAAACATTTGAGGAAGTATATCCAATCAATGGCCAGGAACACGTACACTAACACACCAAGTTTCATACCACTTTAATAATTTTCACTCCCTGTTCTTACCCTAATGTTCTCTTCATGTTCTCTGCATGCATTCAGTAACTGCCCCATACTCTGTGGCAAACACCCAGGAACCATTTTAACATCATATCTATTCCACAAATACCAGTTATGGCTGTGATAATTTAGAACAAGTGTATGTTTTGGCCAGAGGTAGGGAGCAAGAGAGGGAGAGTTAAGGGGAAGACATTTCAATGTATTAAAATTCTATGTGCCTGGGATTAATTTCTAACGTAATTCTGACAGTGTAAAACATGCAGAATTTTGATGTCTAAATTGCTTTGGTCTTTGAGTAACTTCCTCCTCTCTGAACTTGAGTTTTCTCATCTGTAAAGTAGAAATAAGAATATTTTCTTTACCTATTTCTCAGGGCTATTGGAAGAAAAGTACTTCATGAACCTTAAAGCATTATAGAAATGAGTTAACATTGGTGAATTACTGGTTGAGTCATAGACAGCACAGTTTAAACCCTGGAGAGATTTTATCTCTTTTTTCTTAAATGCTCAAAATTTTAGTTCTTTTTAAGGCCTTGATTCAAAATTATTGTGATATAAATGTAAGGCACTGCCCCTTTATTTTGTGGGCATTTTATTTACCAAAAAGGGCAGAAAAAGTACTATGAAAAAAACTGAGGGAAAAAAAAACAGTTTAAGCAGAAACATGGACAGTTCTTGAGTACCTGAGAGAAAGCAGCTCTTGCTGGTGGTAAAAATGGTGGCAGCACATTGTCTCCCAACAAGTAACTTACATATGACTCTTTTTAGGTTTACAGCTGGGAAACTAAATTTAAAAAAAACCTGTTTGGGAAACTATGTGACAACTGTGTATTGTCTATTTATGACATATCTGACAAAAATGTGGATTTTGAGTTTCTCAATCTAAGTGAGTGACTACACATGAGAAGGCCCTAATTTGATGCAAGGAAGATATTGAGAGAGACCAGAGTCAAAGCTGACAAGAGAAACTATTTACATTAGCTAAGATATCAGAAGAGAGAATACAGAACACAAAGGCAATGGAGCTAAGAAGCCAGGAGAAGCAAAACTCAGCTGAGACCAGCTGCCTAGAGACAGGCTCTGCAGCTGATGTGGGGAACTGCTCTGACTGGAGGAAATCTCTGATGCTGGGAGTTGACTGGAGAAAACAGATTTTCTTCTGTTTGAAGACCCAATTGTGAAAAAGGTTCCTTGCTCTTTAGTGCCATCCGCAGCTTGAAAGAGGGAAAATCCTTCAGAAACTTGCCTACATTGCCTTTATTGACTAGGACTTGACAGGGAGAAACCTTTCAAAGCATGGAGAGCAGTTCCGAATAGTTTTGCAGGTCCATAGTTTAAAGGAACTGCTTTTCACTCAAAAGGTGTAATACTACCTCAGCAGCCAAGCAAAGGAGAAGACTATGGAGGAAAATGGAAAGGGAGAGGGGGAGGGCCATTCACTATATCAGGATAGCAATAGAGAACAGATCTGTAATTTCAGTAGTGTAGGGAATTCCCCTGTGAAGGTATTCATATCAATGCATATCAGCACCTTCTTTTCAACTTATAGTTTAAGAGAGTTGCTCAGATCACTAAGAGATTAAATTACCTATCTGGGGGCACAATGCCAGTGTATCAGAGGTAGGATTTGAATCCAGGTATTCCTGGCCTTGAGGCTCTCCATCTATGCCACATTACCTGTCATATGTTAATATATACAGGGGAACTTGTGTTCATTGTTTTGGTTAAACAGGTACAGTATTATAAATTTAATAGAGAAAACATGGATAAAAGATTGACCATGAAATCAGAAAGACCTGGATTCCAGTTCTGACCATGATTCGTATCACAACTCACTCGGTAGTGCACTCAGGTAGGCTGCACAATGGGCATTGAGTGTCGAGCTTGGAATCAGGAAGACGCAAGTTCAACCCTATTTCAGATACTCACTAGCTGTGTTAACACTGAGCAAGTCACTTAACCTCTATCTGCCTCAGTTTCCTCCTCTGGAAATAATAATATGGAAATAATAATATCACTTACCTCCCAGAGTTGCAGATATAAAATGAAATCATATTTATAAAGTACTTTGTAAACTCTTAAGTACTATGCTAGTATTATTATTACTAAGACTACAAGTTATACAAGAGGGGATTTCCACAGCAAGGAGTTCTGTGGATCAATAAAATCACAGAACCAGAATTGTTTTAAATCAATATAACTAATCTACACGCAAGTATATGTGTTTATTGGTATGATCTTGTTTCATATCCATGAATCCTGAAGAACAGATAGACACTGGCACAGTAAAGTTTCCCTCCATATCATACATGATTATGTGAATAAGAAATATTATGATTTGTAAAAATGTTATTTTAAGAGATACACCATCCCTTCTCTCTCTCCTCCATGCAGACAACTTTACAATATATCACTTCTTTTCCAACATCTACCAACAGGAAGGTACAAAACTGAGGTCCTGTTAAATTCCTTAAAGGCACACACAATTCTGAAAGCATGTGCATTAGAAGCTATTTGTTAACTTACTCAGCCCCTTCTGAAAATCCTGAAGCAAAGTCAAAACTCAGCAAAGGGTTATACTTCACTAAGATTAAACAAGGTGTTTTCAAGAGTCACTGTGATGTCCTTGCAAGCACACAATGATGCTGTTCCCTTTCATGTGACTGATCACCTAAAGAAAATAAGGAGAGATCAATGAGAAAATACCAGTGAAGGGATTTAAAGATGCAGAGTAAGTTCCAAACTAAACACTCAAAAACTAATGGTTGCCAAAATTTCCCTGGCAAGAGAATGATAATGTACCTATACAGTCTCTGGCATTAATAATTAAATCAGATAATATATCCAATAATGTTATCCATATTAGTTAATATGAAGAAAAACTTAATCATCAGCATTTGATACCTTTGTATATTAAGATATGTAATTACTAACTCATTTTGGGAAATAGGTTTCACTTATGCAAAATCAAAATGTGTTCATGATCACCAATATATCTAGGTATATATAAATATACATACACATATATCAAGATTTATAGATATACACACTGATATTCCAAAACACTCATTATAGAAACATGTATTTAAAGCTGGAAGAGACTTCAAAGTCCATCTAGTCCAATTTCTTCTTTGAGACCTAGAGAGATTGGGATTTGCCCAAGGTCACACAGATAACAGAGCCAGAATTTGAATTTAGGTCTTAACTCCAAATCCTGTGACCTAAGTGCAAATAGCCCCAGACACTAGCAACTCATGGTTTGCATAAATTTTCCTCAACTATAAAATGGGGACAATAAACAGCACCTACCTCTAAGAGTTGTTGTGAGGATAAAATAAGATAATTTTTTTTTAAAAAGCACAGCACAGTTCCTGGCACATAGTAGGCACTGTATATGTGCTTTTTAAAAATTAAAAAAAAATCATACCAAATCATTTCATAGGCATTTTAAGGAAATTATCATAAATAGGCATCATAAAATTCTGAGTACCTTTGGAAGGAATAGCATTACTAGTTAGTGCTTGAAACATACATTAAAGAATTAGCATGATTGCTGGCTTCAATATGCTTAAAATAGTTTTGTTTTGTTTTGTTTTAAATTGGTGATTATGGAAGAAAACAACCGCTGTACTCAAGTGGGGAAAAACTGCCTTGGACTGGATACCAGAATAACAGAGATTTGGTTCTGCCATTGACTACCTGTGGGACCCTGAACATGTCACCTCATTTATAGCCTTAAAAATAGTCATTAAGATCAATCTTGACCTTAAAGAAGGGGAACCTTCCACTTTGCAGTAGATAGGTAGGGGACAAAAAGCACAGAATGTTACAGAATGTAAGATGCAGTTACAGTGTCAGTTGGGTTTTGCTTAACTGATTTTCTTTGTTTCAGCAGACAGTTCACTTGATAATGGTGGTGTGCAGGCTTAGTACACATACAATAATTGTTGTAAAACTGAAGGCATAAATAAAACTTCTTTTAAAAGTAGAATTGGGGTTTTCTCTAATGAAAACACATAAGGTACTACATCTCCTACCTATCATGCCTAAGAAAATTTTCCCACCTGAAAACGATACCAAAATTCAAGATCTTCTGGGATTTCACACAACTTCTCTAAGTTAAATTCCGATTATAATAACAACTTTGGTTTTTGAAAACAAAATGAAGCTTAATTACTAGACCAAATCTAAAAACATTCTAATATATCTTTCTTATTCTCAATTTTCCCAACTGTCAAATGAGAGGATTAGACTAGGTAAACTTAGGGTTCTTTCAGATCTAAAAATCCCTGTGATTCATCCTGACAGAGTTTGTCAATCATACTTATCTATGATGTCATTGGTCCTCTTCCAGAATGAAGACCTAACAACAAGAAGCCAAAAGAACTTTAGAATAGATGGGTGTGCAAACATGACCTTGCCAAAGCCATTTTCCTACATAGTAGCAATAATATGTTATGAAAGTATTTGAAAATATGCAAGCTGTCAAGGATGGTGCCAATTTTAACCAGTACACAAAGAAAATCACAGCTTTCTGTAAAACTTTGCATGTTTTAATGACAAGTAATACTACCTTTGGGTTAAAAAAGTATAAACTTAATTACTTGTATAGCTGGCCATGTTAAAAAAAAAAACACCAAACTCCCCCTTCCCTACCCTGCCCCCATTTCACTGGTTCCTTTTCAGTTGTAATGTTAGGTATATATAACTCACATCAACAGGCTAGAAAAATAAATTTAGAGAAACTGAGTGTTAGATTATTTGAGAAAATTTAATTGGAAGTGATGTTTTGTTTAAACAGCCAAGATTATAGAAATATTTAATTCATGGTTATATTATGGGTCCATTTCAATTTTGAAGGGAGAAAATAATATAAAAACAATCTATTTGCAAATGATCAGCAGGCAGAGATAAACAGTCCTCTCTCAAGTTTCTTCTTAATACTGGTTGTGCATCTACGCTTGAAATTTAGTAGAACCCCACACAAACTTAGGCCTGGTATATTTGGGAGGTTATTACAGGGAGATATCTTCTCTCAGATAATAATAGTTACTTTTACTATTCATTCAACCTTTGTTGTGCTGAGAAGCTTAATGTAATGGCCATGATATTCGGTTCTAAAATGCTGACTCTAATTTTTAGCTTGAGTTAGGAAGGATAAGATTAAATACCTACTCCCTATTAAAAAACAACAGTACTATTTTCTGTCATAAACTCAAAAATATAAATACTTAGAAATTTCATTTTATATCCATTCCCCAAATAAAATGGTTCTCCTAAACTCATGAATATCAATCATTTTTATTTCTTGGTGATAGGATTGTCAACATTAAGGAGCTAAAATGTTTTTCCATAGAAGAAGCATGAAAGCTATATCATTTTTTAAAGATATCAGACCACATATATTTTGATCTATTTCTGCTGTTTATGGGAGCATAGTGTTGGTATGGCATCAAATGGATCAAAAACAAAAGGGTGATTGGTTTTCATTCATATGTACCCAATCACCTACATTTTTGGCTTTTATTGACTTCTAAAAAACACATAAATCTCTTTTCAAGTCAATTATAAATAGTTGAATTTCTTGAAGCTAGGCAAAGGTTATAGTGGTAGTGTATCTATACTTAAGGCCTAATGTTAACTGATTTAATTGAAATGGGTTAGATGAGATCCTATCAGAGGCTTTAGTACTATCCTATCATAAAGAATTTGTCATCTTAAAATAAATTTAAAAATAAATAAATGCAATCAACATTATAGTCTTAATATGAAGCATTCATACTAGAAGTTAGCATATTGTCAAGAAAACCTATACAACAAAAGCTATCCTCACACCCCCATCCCTGTCTTGTACCAACAAAGCCAACACCCATAAACATCCACATACACTTACCAGAAAAGCAACATTAGAGACCACCCAATCCCCATTATTTTGCAGACAAGGAAACTGAGACTCAAAAATATTAAGTGTCATTCCCAAGGATACATAGCTACTAAGTGGCAGTACTGAGCTATAGTCAGTCTCAAAGTTTCCATTCTACAGTCTTTCCTCTACAATATTTTGCCACTTTCACACAACCAAATAAATTCTGTAAGAAGTCAATCAGAACTCCAGAAAACCATGACTAACCAAAAACACTTGTTTCCTATTTTAATTATCTGCTACTCAACTATTATTTCATTCAGCTACCAAGTCTACCTGCCAGATACTTAATAAGGACCCACAAAACCTCAGTTCTATTTAGATTTGATGAGTTAATAGGACTCTTCTTGGAGTTGGGAGTGGAAAAAAACCCAAAAAATAATTTTTGAATGTAAATAGCAAGGAAGTGCACAATAAATGCCAAGTTTTCTTTCTTCCTTTTCTTTTCTTTTTTTTTGTGGGGGAGCTGCTGGTGGTACAGAAACACATTAAGGAAAGGGTATTACAGTGAGTAAAAGTAGTAAGGAAAAAGGAAAAATATAATTTACAGAAGAAAAATATTTTACTGGAAAGTATAAAGCAAGAGAAATTAAAGCTAAAAGGAAACAAAAAATAAAAGCATAGAGTCAACCAAAATCTCCTAGCCTGCTCTCAATCACCTTGCCCTGTGAAACATCTCTCTGGCCAACCACCATTCAAAATAAAAAGCAGCATTAATGCAAATATCAACTATAAAAGTAAGTGCCAGGCAAGGAAGATCCAACTGTGGAAAACCCTCAAATCTGAAAAAGTCATCCACTGTCCCACTCAGTCACTTTCCCATTCCTATTGGCTCCCTCTTTTTTAACCCCTTCATGATGGTAAGAACAGCATTCCACTTGAGGGGCACAATAACAAACACCTGCTGACGGACTTCTGAGGAATAAAAAAGATGGTAGGAAAGAGGGACAGCACTATAGAAGGCAGGAGACATAGAAGCAAAGGTAGACTGAAAATTTAATGTGAATTAAATTTGGAAAGGGAGAAGGACTAAACACAGAAACATGATAGGGGACAGAGGCAAGAAGCCCCCCCCCCCCAAAGTGGCAAGAGAGTAAAACTGAAAAAGAAGATAATAAGAAACAAGTGAAGAAGGAAAAAGGGGAAAGCAAGCAAAGCAAAACAAAACAAAACCCAACACTGCTGTCCACCTCATCTTTACCTGAAGATTAGAAAGACAAAGCACCAATGGAATTAGAAGAGGAACTGCAAAGTAATATCTACTTGCTCAATGGAACAAAGGTTTTTACAAAAATGATACTTAATCCTGCTAGAAGTTAATCACTCTTCAAAATATATGTATAGTCCACTGATGACAACTAATTGACTAACATTGCTCACAACTAGGTCTTTGCAGAACCTGTTCCAGTGACTACATTCCATCTCATGTTCCTTAACCCTCATCCTTGAATATCACAAGTAAATGCTGTTGGATTTTCTTGGCATTTTCTTCCTAATTTTTCTCTAATCCTGCTCTAAATAATAGCAAGTGATGCATGCACAGGTCCCCTTAGTAATGTCAATAAGTGGTGATAGATAGTGCTGAGGTGTTCTGAAGCACTCATATCTTCCTTTATTAGTTACACCTTTTAAAAAGTTATGCTCCGTCAGCAGTCCAAGGAGTCAGTTATATTTTAGCAGCAAGCACTTGTGATACTTCCTTCTCTGGTTTGAGCAGAGATGAGATTTATTTTTCTCCCCCATTTCATTCCCCAATCCTGTGCAATTAGGATAGGTTCAAGTCATGGCTTTTTCTCTATGATTTTTTTTAAATTCTATCATTTCTACATAATGCTTTCCTTAAGTCCACTAAGTAGCATGTACATTAAACTTATATGAAAACCATGAAGGTACCCGGGGCTGAACCTTACTTTTATTATGCATTAAAAATGAAATGCCTAACAAATTAAATACAGGATGAAAGAGGGGTTACACTGCAACTATTTATGGCTTTGTGTCATAATTAGATCATCAAGATGGATTCTTAAGCTAGATATATTCTTTTGTTAGGAAACATATATTTCACTTTTCCGAAGGTTTTTTTTAGCCATAAAAGGAATGAAAAGGCCTGCTAGTAGAAATGCAGAATAGCTAGCTACTCTAACCAAGTAAAAGCTCACATTTTAAAAAGCTCAGAAGACCAAAATGTGCCATGCAAATGGTATGGATTGCTAAAGACATTGACCTATTTGGAATAAACCTGTTATTTTTGTCTTTAAAAAAGTAAATAAATAAGCTTATGCCACACATAAATGTAAGGTTATTACATATGGTATACTAAAGAAAATCCAAGGAAAAGTGAGGGCATTTTGAATGTCAAACATGATTTGAGAAACATTGAAGATTTTTTTTTAATTCAGAACACTGAAGGACAGAAAAATAAAGCATACTGACTTTGCAAAAAGGATGCTTAAATTCAATCAGCGTATTTGCTATAGCGCCATGGAATATGCAGCTGCCAATGCTTTAGACTAGAGGACACTAGCAAACAAATGGCGATGTTTTGGATTTCCCAGTTTATCCCACTTTTTTTCCCCCTGTACCTCCATGAAACTTGTAGGTGCATTGTTGTGATACACAAACAATAAGTAGTCAAGGACAAAACAACAGAAAATCAAACCACAAAATATATCCAAGAAAAGAGAATCTCTCCTCTCCTCCCCTCACAGGAACTTCTGAGAGCTAACAAAGTGATTTTATTTTACGTTTGTAGAGGTGCGCACCCTTGTTAATCATTACCCTGCAATTTGAATTTTTTCAGGCTGTGCCCACCACATCCCCTGACGCCTCCACTTCAGGAACATCCCATCCAGATAAGTATAAAAAAATGTGTTACTTCAAGAGTCGGGGGATGTTAAGGAGATGCACTTTGGGAAAGAAATGTCTTGCCAGCTCCATTCCCCCCTCTGATGGCCCCCGCATCTAACAGTGGTGAAACAGATGGCACTCCCCCCTCCTTCTCCTCTCCCCCCCACCAACCCTTCCGCAATCCCATGTCATCCTCCCACCCAGCTCTGCCACCTTCGCCCTGCTATCTCTACAGTGGGTTTGGCGCTCAGCGCTGGAAACAAGCACAAACTTTGGGGACCTTCTCCCCTCTGCCTCATGCCACCCCACGTCACTGAATCTCCCTTCTCTCCCCACCCACCACCTCCCGTTTGAGCTGGGATCCAGGCTCACTGGAGATTGGAAACGAAGGGCTCGGACTTTTCCTCATAACTAACAGCAATCCCCTCTATGAAAAACTCCCCATCGCTATCCCGTTTTGGACACCGAATATACTCAGACTGGTAACTTCAACTGGCGTTTTCCCCAGCTGAGGGAGAAAGGAGGCGGCTAACAAATGGGTCGCTCTAACTTGCCCTCTCCCCCGTCCCTCTTTCTTCTCTCCTGCCACTTCCAGCGCAGCCTCCCCTCGCTTCGTTGCAAAACTGGGAAACCCCCCTGCTCCTGGCGATCAGCCGGCCCTCCTTCGCCCTCCTGCCTACTTTGCTGCTCCGTGACATTGAGCTCCCCAGAGACGCCTCTGCAGCCGGGAGCAGCAACCCCTATCTAGGGTCATCTATCTACAAGTGGGAAACAGACTCCCTCTAGAGCCACCGGGGGTTGGAGATTAAAGGTACGGGGACAAAGTGCAAACTCTTTGAGGGCGAGAGATCCCCTCTGTTGCCCTTTTTGGCCCCAGGAGGGCACAGGGTGGTGGGGGGAGGGAAGGAAGGAGGAGAGTTGCAGGGCTTTGCAGGGACATTCCCATCTCTGAGGGACACGGGGCAGAGACGCATGCAAAGATGGGAACTGCCTCCCTTACCTTGCAGCACTGGCAGCAGAAGCGTCGGGCTCGGGCTTCTCCAGCTTGTGCGCGGGGCTGTGGGGAAGCTGTTGCTCCTGCTGCTTTGCTGCTGCTGGGAAGACCAGCGAGGCTTAAGGCTGGTGTCAACGCGCAGACGCTCTTTGGCAGCAAACGATTGCTGCTGATGCTCCTGCTCCCGCAGCCGCCGCCACTGCAGCCGCGGCCGGGGCGAAGTAGCCGAGGACCTGACAGCAGCTTCCACGAACTGATCCCCGGGAACTATTCAACTCTTTTCTCCTTAGTGCAGGACTGAAGCGTCCGGCAACAGTCCTGCCAGCTGAGCGCCTGCGCGCCGCCCTGCCCCAAGCCACTCCGCCCCCACACCCCACTTTCCCGAAACCCCAGGTGAGGGGTGTGTACGGCGCTGTCCTGCGTAGCCTCTGTGTGTGTGTGTGTGTGTGTGTGTGTGTGTGTGTGTGTGTGTAAACACGCGCTCATGGGTCTCCCTCTGTGCGTGGGCATGGCTCTGGAGCTGGGGTTCAAAGTATTCCAGTGTAATACTCCCCAAACCCTCGCGCTTGGAAGTGACCCCAGAAAGAGAGGCTCTGGATAAGAAGAATGATGAAAAGGGCACGAGGGGACGATTCTCTTTTCATATACATGTTTGCATGCGCAAATCCCATTACAGGGCTTGTTAACAATTTGCACATAAGAGCTTTGCCAAATGCAAAGGAAAACGCGCTCTCGCTCTCTCTCTCTCTCTCTCTCTCTCTCTTTCTCTCTCTTTCTCTCTCTCTCTCTCTCTCTCTCCACACACACACACACACACACACACACACACACACACACACACACAGAAACATTTCAGGGGCTTCTTGACACTGCAGAATCCCGCATCGGCAGAGGGAGTGCCTTCTTCCAAAGCCGGAGAGAGGGAGAGGAAACTCATTCTGTACAAGGCGACACTTTGGGCAGATTTCCTTGTGCTCAAGTCACTGAAAATCTGCTTGCTAAGTCCTACAAAGGTAATACCAAGTGGAGTTTGTCCAAAACAAACGATGGGGCGGATGCTTTAAATATTACTCAAGTAAGAGCCTCTTTTTGGAAGCAATCCGTTCAGCATTTCTTTTTCCTGGTTTTTAGTTAATTCAGATATCACAGCCCTGCCTAGCATCGACATCTTTTTGGTGTACCTAGGAATGTCTGCAGTGCCAAATGCTTCCACAGCATTGCTTCCAAAGTGATAGACTTTAAGCATGGAACATGTTGTGGGGGGTGGGGGGAGGGAGATCCTTAATTTTTCCTGTCCTCTTCTTATTTATTATTTAAAAAAAAGTTTTTAGACCTTGCAGCCTGCTGCAACTTATCTGGTGTTGACAATTTTCTTTAAATAATTTAGAAACTGCAAAGGTGTGGTGGATTGGAAAGGAGGAGCTTTAGCCAGAGCAACATCTCAGATCTCTGACATTGCAGCTTTAGGGAGAAGTCCAAGTGTTGTAAATGACAGCACTGTGTTTCAGGACACTGGCCTCTACCCAGGTGATTTATAATAAAACAACCTTCTTTGGTTCTCTATTCAGATGATTGACATTAACTGCCTCATTAATAATTAACATAGCAGCTGGTAATGTCTTGGCACAGCCTGTCCTATATAAATATCTTGGAGTCCAGCTGAAGTCCATTCTTTCAGCCAACATTTTTCTCCAGAGTGGACTAGAGAGGGGAAGCTTCAAGGAAAAAAAAAACCAAAAGAAGTTCTAGAGCAGCAGTTTGGATTCATTAGCTGTCCTGGACTTCAGGATTACTGGAGGCTTGAGTGAACCTGAGACAAGTGGCATGGGAAATAATGTCGTGGCTGCTCCTTGTATGTCTACAATCAACACCATCTGTACATATCCAAGTGTGTGTGTACACAAATATGTATAAGTAATACATAATATTTTATATACATATATGTATATTCACTGCCTACTGCAAATAAATCCAAGTGTTTCCTGTGAATTCTTGTGATGGCATCCTTCTTGAAACTGTCATGGGGGTATTCCTTCAGAAGTTAAAACATCAGTAGTAATGGTAGAAAACACAAAACAGCAAGCAGGAACTTTGAAAACAACTGAAATTTGAATCTTGATTTTTTCCTCCTTCATGACAGTCACAAGGTCCCAGGCTGTTTGGAAAGGTTAGGTGAAAAACAAATCTTTTTAAAAATCAATTTATTTTAAACTTAAATACTCAATAAGAAAAGAAAAAAGAAACATAAACTTAAGTACTAAAATACAAAATAAGAAAAGAAAAAAAGCATTGCCATGTGCACAGTAAAAACTTAAAAGAGGATTTAAAATATACAGCAATAAATTTTTATTTCAAGAAAGCCTATATAATAAATATTACACAATATGTTTGGAGCTGTACATCTTTTCTTTGCTTTCTTTTAAGTTTTCTTTTGTTCTCTGCTGTGCCCTTTTTATGTTTTTTTCTCCTCCACCTTCCTCCCTCCCACCTTCCTCCTCCCTTCCCCCAAGAAGGCTACAATTAAATGAGGATATTATATATGTGTGTGTGTACATACATATACACACATATATACAACATATATACTCAAACATATAGACATACATATATGCAAACATATACCTAGATATCTATAATCATACACATATATAGACATATACATTAATATGCATCTATATAAGACCGTACTATACTTGTTTGCCCTCTGATTCTCTGAGGGTGGATGATGTCTTCCTTCATAGGTCCAAGTCTTTCCATATTTTTCTAAGTCCACCAACTTATCGTATCCTATACCACAGCAATATTCCAATCATATTTTATCTAGTTATTTTCTTTTTTTGTGTTGTTGTTTTGGTTTGGTTTGGTTTTTTATAGGCAATTGGGGTTGAATGACTTGCCCAAGGTCACACAGCTAGTAAGTGTCAAGTGTTTGGCCCGAGGCGGACTTCAACTCAGGTCCTCCTGACTTCAGGGCCGTGCTCTATCCACTGTGCCACTAGCTGCCCCTAGTTATTTTCAATACTCTAAAAGAATATTGATTAATATGGCTGGCATGTAGCGTAGTTTCCCTATTTTTATCTTTTGATTATATCATCTCTTTACCTTAACTATGTCTGAGATCATGATTACTTCCCCTGCTTTTTTTCCCTCATAAATTCTACTCCTGATCATTATTTTGTTTGTATCTCCTATTTCCTGTCCCTCCTACCTCCTCTACTTTACTTCTACCCACTACCTTGCCTTCCTATTACTTATTTAATTTATTACTTATTTATCCTCTCCCCCTACTCTGAAATCCCTCCCTTATTCTCTTCCCCCTCGCTAGTCCATTAGCTTTTTATTTCTTTCTGAATTTAGAAGTCTTTTATACCTTTCTAGATATTTATGTATTGTTCCCTCTTTAACCCATTTCCAATGAGAGTAGGGTTCCAGAACTACCAGCTCTCCTCCCCCATCTAATTCCTCAGGCACCTCATTTGTATAAAATAATTACTCTTTTTAACTTTTCCTAGATGGTTTACTTTTTAGTATCACATCATACATACTCAGCTCTACTTCTATCTTTCTTTCAAACTACCCAATTACTAATAGCAGTCTTAGACACACCATTTACATTTCCTCCTATAAAAGTACAGTCTGTCCTTATTGAGTTCCTTGTAATCAGTTTCTTGATGTCTACCTTATATTTCTCTTGTATCTTTTATGTTAAATTTTCTATTGATTTCAGTTCTTTTTGCAACAAAAACCTAAAAGTTTGGAAATTCATTGAACGTCCTTTTGTTTTCAGGAGAAAAAAATCTTTTACCAATCACTGAAGGTCACCAAAGTGGGGCTCTGCTAAATTAGGGGAAGAAGGAAATTTCAGAGGCAAAAATCAATCCATGGAGAAATTCTGGGTTTCCAGGTCCCTGGAATTCACCTGTGGTTGATCTTAATTGTTATGTTGAGATCTCCAGGCATCTAAGGTCCAAGTAAAGAAAAAAGAGGTAGAGGAGCAACTTTGAAAATAGAAATCAACACTTTGGATTGCACTTGGAAGCAAATGATTAACCTCTAAAGATAGTGCAACACCTGTGTGGTGTGTTCTCTAGAGTGTACACAATTTAGCAGCTTGTGTATTTTTTTAATGCCCTGCAAACTGCAGCATACATTTGTTACTCCTCCTAGTCCACTATAAATCACTTCTGACTAATCATGGTTTTACAGAGAATTGAGGGTTGCACTTACCGGAACATAGAAATAGCATTAAAAAAAGAAAGAATTCTACTCCTAAATATTTAAGCTACAATTTGGCCATATGGGTGACTGGACTGCTTGAGGCCTGTGACTTTCCTATTAATAACCGGTATGGGAATTTTATTACCTTTCTCTCCTTACCTCCACAGCAGAATCCTTCCTGAGCCAGCACTGCAGCTCCTGGAGAGTTGAAGTTTTTGAGTAACAAGAGAAAGTAATTCAAGCCAGAGGGCTTAGGATAAGGTGCTAGAACAGGGGTGGGGAACCTGAAGCTTTGAGGTCACATGTGGCCTTTTGGATTTGTCCTGTGAAGTTTGGATTCAGTCAGAGGGATGCACTTGAGGACCTAGAGGGCCACATGTGGCCTTGAGGTCACAGGTTCCTCACCCTGTGCTAGAACAATTGAAGGGAAAGCTACCAACTTGGCAGCAATGGAGGGGAAAGTCAACACAGAGAACAGTGAGTGGGGTTCCCTCAGAATAAGTGAGGAAGACAGAAAAAGTGAGTTAATCACCATGCTAAATCGTTTGTGTTAGTGTGGTAAAGCAGAAAAACACATTGGACTGGGAATTAGAAAACAGGGACCTCACAGGTAATCTAGTCCAATGTGGAAAGGGAATCCCCCTTCTACAACATTCCCAACAAGCCAGCTTCTGCCTTCTCTCAAGACCTTCACTGAGAGGTGATCCCCCACTTCTGAAAGCAATGCATTCTACTTCCGGATGACTGATTGCTAAGAAGCTTTTTTGTATCTAGCCAAAATCTGCTACTCTGAAACACTTACCCTTAATTCAGAATTCCACCCTGCTGGGGCCAAGCAAAAGTGTAATCCCTCTCCCATATGACAGATCTTCTAATACTTGAAGACAGTCATCAACACTAAGTCTTCTCTTCTCTGGGCTAGATGTCTTTAGTTCTTTCAATGGATTCTTGTATGATATGATCTCAAGGCCTTTTGCCCTACTGGTCTTCTGGTTGTTCTCCAGTTTATCAATGTCCTTCCTTAAATTCGGAACCCAGAACTGAACTGATACTGCAGATGTAGTTTATATTCACTCTCACTAGATTTAATTTTTATTAGGTTTGGCTCAATGTTCTAGTGCCTGTTGAAATCTTGGGAATACATCTAATCTGTTAACGATCACTCCTATATTTGTGTCTTCTGAAAATTTGATAATTGTCCCATTTTTTACTTAGATGATTGGTACTCAAATGGGACTCTGATTTCATTTATTTGAGTGGCTCTTCCAATGAGACACATTACAAACTCTTCCATCCTGAGCAATTTTAGTTCTTGTCTTCCCATAAGTTCACTTCAGAGGATACGCTCGCTTTGTTGATAGACTTCATTGATAATAATGTTGAATAACACCATGTCAAGGACACATCCCTGGTGCATTGCACTAGTGACTTTCCTTCAAGGTTCCACTGAAATATTAATGACCAGATCTTTGGGTTTGGCTCCAAATCTCCCTCAACCATAATCTCTTCATCTTCTTCCTGAGCACGCCTCTATTCCTGACTTCTGATGTTGGCTCTGCCATTTAGTAGTCGGGTGACCTTGGGCAAGTCACCTAAGTCTCTGAACTTCAGTTTTTTTCATCTACCAAAAGGATGGTAACAAATCAGAAATTATTCAATAAGTGCCTAGTGTATGCAGAGCACTGTTATGAGTTGTAGAGGAGGTACAACATTTAGATAATATCTGTTACTTGCATTAGGGAGTTATAAAATCGAGGGTTACATGAAATCTGAGAAAGAACAATAATATCAAATCTCTAGTACTTTGTGGTTCTAAGGAAAGAAGGAAATAAGTATTTATTAAGTACCTACTATGTGGCAGGCTCTGTGCTAAGTCCTTTACAAATATCTAGTTTAATCTTCACAACAACCACTTTAAAGCTGAGGAAAGTGAGGCAAATAGAGGTTAAGTGACTTTCCCAGGGTCACACAACTAATAAGTATCTGAAGCTATATTCGAACTCAAGTCTATCTGATCTGACTCTAGGCCCAGTGCACTATCCATTGCATCAACTGATTTATATACCTAACAAGCTTGCTGTGAGAATCAGATAAAATTACATATCTTAAAATGCTTTAAAAACTGTAAACCATTATGCAGATATAAAGTATTTTGGTCATAGTCTACCTACTTTATGAGTACAAAATTGAAAGTTGAGTATACACAGCAAAATGATTCTTGGTTTCCACAAACACACAACCTAGAACAAAACATGTAGACAGTTTTACAAATATAATAAGTTCATTTGTTGACTGTTTTAAAAAGCACATCAGTGCTTTTTACTTATAAATTGCTTATAAACAATGGGACAAAGGTTCCATTTTACATGGTGGAGGATGAAGAGATACTTTTGATAGTTACATTTTAAGTCAGATCCAAGTCACAGAGAAACTATCACCTTTCTTCCACCTAATCAGGCATGGCTTCAAGGAGGAAGTGGGATTTTAAAAGCCACTTAAATGGTGGGACAAGAGCAATCATGGTGATGAGTTCAGAGTGAAGAGAAGGATTTTAGGGAAGTCCACACCCTCACTGTTTCTCAATGAACTTGTAAAAAAGAATACAGACTTTCAGGGGAAGATGTTGTATGATGCCCTCTCTTTTCTTCTGCTCCTGGGTACTCACAAACAAAAAAACAGCAGTGTTGGGACATAGAACTCAGCTTCCAAGGGAGGCTAAGAGTCTTAACTTCTCTAAAAGCCATCAAAGACTCATAAACCGCTATATGACCAGATATACCCTAATAAGTAAATGGCAATAACTGATTTATGCAGGTAAATCTTCTGCATAGTCACTTGCCCTTACAGAACAATGGACATTATTAAAGTGATCAGTGAAAGCAAAGATTGGATAATCTTATAGAATTTACTTGGTTCATACATTGTAAGTCAGAGTAGAATTTTTCCATACTGGCAAAAACTTCATTTCTCCCTGGAGGCCAGTGGAAAGAATGCTGTGGAAGGGCACTGGGGCAGCTTTCATGTGTACACAGGCCTTTTTCCTGAACTATATGAAGGAACACGTGTTTGAAGTTCTATAGCCCTAATATAGCTCACAAAAATTAAATCTAAGATAGGACACACTTTATTCTTTGCATGAGTAAAGGCAAAGGTGAGGCAGTACGGTATAGGGTAAAGAACATTGGATTTACAGACATAAGACCTCAGTTTGATTCCCACCTTTGAACCCTACTCACCACTCAACCATAGGCAAGTTACTTAACCTCTATGAAACCCACTTTCCTCATTATTAAATGGAGATAATACTTATATTACCTATCATTGTTATTAGGACTTATTATGGAGGAATTGCTGTTGTTTTACTCCTGGGGAGTTATTCTTAGCTAGCGTAGGGCTCACTTTATTAAGATTTGACAGGATATCATGTATAGATACTTGATTCCATGGCCCCCAGAAAGGAGGGATAGGAAGCTATTTGCTCCTTAAACATGCATTAAACTCTAATACTTTTTTTTTCAGTCTGTCTTGTCATGAAAGCAATCTATCAATCAACCAACCTATCAACAAGCATTTATTAAGTGATCACTATGTTCCAGGCTAAGTGCTAAGGATACAGAGAAAAAGCTAAAAATGGCCCTGCTCTGTAGGACATTACATTCAAATGGTGGAACCACCATATATATATACATATGGTGTTATATGGATATATATCTGTGTTTGTGTGTTTATATATATCACATATAAATAGATACATCCAAGGTACATACAGAGTAAATGAAAAGTAAACAGAGAGGAGAGTACTACTAAATTGGTTGCTCACTCATTTAAGGTAGATAATGATTTCTATTGGACTAGTACTGTACAAATGGGTGTCCATTTTCTTGACTGCCTATGAAAACTGTTATAAGGAAAAATTTCTGACAAGATATTTGTATGAACTGGTAAATTGTACTTGCTTAAAAGGTACATCAAAAATCTGATTTTTTTCTATGTCAAAGATTTCTTAAAATCTCCCCTCCCCACCCCCCCCCCCCGCCCCAGGATATTGATAATATTTAAGTCAGGTTCAAGTCACAAAGAAACTATCACCTTTCTTCCCTCCTAATCAGGAATGGCTTCAAGTGGGAGAATATGCTGGAATGGGAGCTTGAACCAATAGCATTAGACCTACATCCCCTAGAACTCTGAGGCAGTAAATGTAGCCATTCATTCTCTAGGCCCCCAACCTGCTACTAAGTGTGTGGTCTGGGGGAATAAGCCCTTTTAAATTGTGTTAAGTACGTCATTTAAAAAACATAACTCAGAATAATCATATATTAGGAGATTAATCATCTTAACAACTTCCCCCCACCATTTATTAACTAAAAGACTCAGGTCAGATACGGAAATTGTAGCTACTCAAAATTATTCACAATAAATGTATTTTTTTCCTTGGATTCAAGCTATTCCACTCAAGGTAGATGATAATGAATTACCTAAACAGTTTCTTTAAGCTGTCTTCTGGAAAACCAAGTTAGGGATTGAGTTCGTCCTGATGATGTTGGCTGTCTTCTCTTCCAAGACCTTTGTAGTGGATGTAGATAGGGCACCTCTCTTGTTCTGGACAAAATACTTCCTTTAATGCAACATAAAATTGAACTAATTTTTTTTTGACAGCCCTATCACACAGTTGACCCATACTGAGTTAAGTAAAACCCCATAAATCAGAAAGTTAAGGATTAAATTGAATTTGAATAGGTAAACTATTTGAGTCTGATATTAGTAGAAAATCGAGACAATCTCTATAGTTCAGTTACAGATTTTCAGGATGTCTTGACCTCTCAATTTCATGAGGATACCTCCAAATTCGCATATCCAAATTAGAATTGTTCTTCAGTCACCCAAGATCAGGCAAAGAAGCCCAAAGCAGAAGCCTCCAGAGGCCCAGGCTCAAGGTTGCCTCCTCATCTAACTGCCATGTGGGGGTAGTTGCCATGCTGCTTAGGCAGAGAAGGAAAGGGCACCAGCCCTCCCTCATAGCTCATTGGAAATTTAAGAGTCACATGATGCCACCTGGAGAATGGAAGGAAGAGGGAGGCCTACTGACTCAAGTTCTTCCTGTACAGTGGCTAACGAGAGTGATTGCTTCATCACCTTTGATTTAATTACCATCTCTGTTCTGATGATTTAAATCTACCTATCCTGCCCCAAACTCTCCATTGTCCTCTAATCTCACATCTCCAACTGTCTTTCAGACATCTAGAACTGGACTTCCAGTACACAGCTTAGACTCAATATGTCTAAAAAAGAATTCATTACCATTCCCCTTAAACTTTCCTTTTTCTTACCCTCCCCACTCCTGTAGAGGGCAATACCTTTCTCCCAGTCACTCAGGCTCACAATGTAGGAGTCATCCTGGATTCCTCACAATCTTTCATCTCCCATATCCAATCTCTTGCCAAGGCCCGTCCATTTAACCTCTACAATATCTTTCTAATATGCCCCTTCTCTCCTCTGATACTGCCTCCACTAAGGTGCAGACTCTCATTACTTCACACCTGGGTTATTGTAATAGCCTGTTGGAGGTTCTGCCTATTTCAAATTTCTCCCTACTAGAACCCAGCCTTCATTTAGCCAAGACAGTTATTTTCCTAAAGTGCAAATCAGACCACGGCCCACTATTCAGTAAACTACAATGAATCCTATTGCCTCCAGGATCAAATTCAAAATGCTATTTGGCATTCAAATCCCTTCATTACTAGGCTCCTCCTATCTTTCCATTCTCCTTACACCTTATTCTCTAACACATACTCTCTCACCCAGTGACTCTGGCCTTCTGGCTGTTCCACAAACACTCCCTCTCTTGGCTCTGGGTATTTCCTCTGGCTGTTCCCCAAGCTTGGAAAGCTCTTTCTTCTTATACCTACCTACTGACTTCCTTTAAATCCCAAAAGAAATCTTATTGGAAGCCTTTCCCAACCTCTCTTAATTCTAATACCTTTCCTCTATTAATTACTTCCTATTTATCCTGCATATGCTTGCTTTGTACATATTTATTTGTAAGTTGTCTCCCATATTAGTTTGTAAACTCTTTGAGGGCAGGGACTGTCTTTTGCCTCTTTTTGTACGCTCAGCACATAGGACAATATCTGGCCCTTAATAAATGTTTATTGATTAATGGACCTCAAAGTGCCAAGCTCTTTCATTATTAAGCCACACATGTCCCTGGAAGTTTCTGAGGGACTTCTAGCACATTCTGGCACTCCATAAGATGACCCCCATAGGCCCATTCCCACATATCTAACAATTAGAATGAACCACAAGTTGAATAGGTTGCCTGGAGATACAATGAGTTCTCGGTCACTGCAGGTCTTCAATCAAAAGTTCTACGACCCCTTGTTGGGTATATTGTAGAGAAGATTCATGTTTACCTATAGGCTGTACTACATACCCTCTGAAGTCCTTCTAACTCTTATGTTCCACGACTGTGAGATAGTCTCTATGATTCTTGCTTAGCAAATAATATCAGGTTGTGCTGGTGTTATTCATTCCCCACTCAGTCTCTAAAAGCTGGATACCTATTTCTCCTCATGTCTTCTTTTTATATCCATGACTTTCAGTTCAGAAGTTGTTTAGCCATTGGACCTCATGACAGACTCATACAATAGAAAGGTATATATAAATCATCTCCATCCTCTTAACATGAAAACAAAACCAAACAGAAATTTTATTTCCTCATACTGCACATATTCTTACATTTTATGAGATGCATGTCTCTCCACTCAAGGTGCATGATAATGCATTCTGCCTCAAAATTTTTAGCTTTTTCTTTATTCTTTTTCTTTGAATGTGGGAAAATTCTAGTGGGAAACACCTAGGCTTTGATGTTAACCAGCAGGATTTATTCAGAGAGATGAAATTTTACCAGGACATTTATTACTACAAAATCAATATGGAATGAGTTTAAGTTCATGGTGTAATGTTTCATTGGTTTCAAAGTGATTATTTTTATTTTTAGAGTCCTGTAATAAATATTTTGGGGATTTTTATTAAAAATTAGATTCTCTATGTAAAGAAATTATTTTGTGATACTTGTATATTTGTACTAGATTTTATCATTATCTTCATAATAAAAATTCATGTTTGTACAACACATTACAGTTTAGAAAGCACTTTTCTCACAACCAGCTTGATGGTAAGCCATGCTCTGAAAGGATGCCCTTATCAGATTGGGATTTTATGAGGTGGTCTTTAATGTCCCTTCCATTTCTAACATTCTGTGATTTTAAGATTGATTATTAAGCAAAAGTTTTTTTGTTTCCATTAGAAGGCACTGTTTTTTCAAGTGTGGACAGATATTGTCTTTGGGGAACAAAGTAAAACAAAACTCATTGTTAAATCTCAGGCTTACATTAGAATCTCTGCTATTCTTTGCCTTTTCCTCTGGTGAAGTTTTTTTTTCTTTTTTAATGTGAATCATAAGTACTCTGAAAATAAATTGTCTGCTTGACTTCAAAATTAATTTTAAGTTCAGTTTGAATTCTCTTTCATCTTCCTTTTTAAATTTGAAAACTCTCAACAGATAAGAACCTTCTGTTTTATATTCCTTGTTTACTGAGGCATAGGAATAGCCCCTCCATATATAAGGATATTATCAGATGGTTTTAGCATATTTATAAATAAATAACATAAAAAATTATTTTCTCTTTCCCGGTAAGATTAAGTATAGTTCTCATAACCTTTTCTCATAAAAATGTATATACTCAAGACCCAATTGTATCTGTGTTGCCCAACATTGAACACCCTCTCCAAAGTGATAATATCCTTTATGTCAAGAGGTGATCAAAACAACTAATAGTATTCCTCATAGATTCTAATGAGTGCCTTGCTAAAATAATTGTGCCTCTTTTCTTATGTATTTTATCTTTTCAAAACTTAACCCAGTGCCTTATTTGCCTTACTTAATGCTATAGCATCCTGAGAGGACCATTTCACTGATTTTATCCCCAAATCCTTTTCCTGATTAGATTGCAAGGTGATTACCCTGGTTAGCAGACATTCCTTTGTTTGCCTCCTTATCCTGAACTTCATTATTTTATACTTAGCTTCTTTGAACTGAATTTGCAGTTTTAATTTGTTTCCACTTTTTTTGCAATTCTGCTAATAGAACAATAATCTCTTGAAACGGTGATTCATTTCATATAGTTAACTTCAGTACCTCAAGGATCTTGCTTTCAAATTTCCTCTACAGAAGCGTATTATAACCCCTCTGTAACTCAATGGTTATACAGGTTTCTTTTCTTTCATTCCATTGCCCTTTCTTTCTTTCTTTCTTTCTTTCTTTCTTTCTTTCTTTCTTTCTTTCTTTCTTTCCTTCTTTCTTTCTTTCTTTCCTTCTCTTCTTTCTTTCTTTCTTTTTTTCTTTTTTTTTCTTTCCTTCTCTTTCTTCTTTCTTTCTTTCTTCTTTCTTTTTTCTTCTTTCTTTCTTTCTTTCTTTCTTTCTTTCTTTCTTTTTCTTCCTTCCTTCCTTCCTTCCTTCCTTTTTTTCTCTATCTTTCTTTTTCTTCCTTCCTTCCTTCCTTCCTTCCTTCCTTCCTTCCTTCCCTCCCTCCCTCCCTTCCTCCTCCTTCTTCCTTCTTTCTTTCTTCTTTCTTTCTTTCTCTTTACCTTTTTCTTTCTTTCTCTCCTTTCCTTCATTCCTTCTCTCTCTCTCTCTCTCTCTCTCTCTCTCTCTCTCTCTCTCTCTCTCTCTCTCTTTCTCTCTTCCCTTCCTTCTTTGAGTTGCTCTAGCTGAAACCATTTATCATAGAATGACTGATAGTTTGGTGATTTTCTTCTCCAAACTTAAGCTAAATTAGAACTCAGCATTCCAAAATCCCTGATGCTAGGGAGGCTGAAGCTTGTGGATTACTTGAGCTCAGGAGTTCTGAGCTAAAGTAGGGCTAAGTTGCTTGGGTATCCTTATCAAGTACAATATAGTGACTCCCTAAGGAGCAAGGGGCCACTAGGATGCCTAAGGAGAGTCAAATTAGTCCAGGTCAAAGATGGAACAGGTCAAACTTCTGTGCTTATCAGCAGTGGGTTTGGGTCCACAAGTAGCCACTACACTTCCAGCTTGGGCACAATTTTTGTTGTTTGGTGGTTTCAGATGCTTTGTGACTCCATTTGGAGTTTTCTTGGCAAAGATACTGGAGTGGTTTGCCATTTCCTTCTCCAACTCATTTTACAGATGAGGAACTGAGGCAAACAGGGTTAAGTGACTTGTCCAAGGCCAAACAGCAAGTAAGTGTCTGAGGCCAGATTTGAACTCAAAATGAGTCTTCCTGATTCTAAGCCCAGTGCTCTGTGCCACCTAGCTAGCTGTCTGGGGCAAAATAGGGAGACAAAAGAAAGACAGAAAGAGGAAGAAAGGAAAGAAAGAAAGAAAGAAAGAAAGAAAGAAAGAAAGAAAGAAAGAAAGAAAGAAAGAAAGAAAAAAGAAAGAAAGAAAGAAAGAAAGAAAGAAAGAAAGAAAGAAAGAAGGAAGGAGGGGAGGAGGGAGGAAGGGAAAGAAAAGAAAAGAAAAAAAGGTCAGCAGACATATTGTTTGTTTTGTTTTGGGTTTTTTTTTTTTTTGGAGGAGTAGGGGAAGTGGGTGAGGCCTATGACTTCATTCAAATGGGGACTTCCCAGTGTAGAAACTCCCTACCTATACTGATGAAGATTTGCAACTCATCTTTAATTTAGAATTTTTTAGAGTTTTCTGGGGCCCTGAGAGACTTTCTGACTTTTGACAGTGGTCACACAAATACCATATGTCAGAGCCAGGACTTGAGCCTATGTCTCTTGATTGTAAGACTCCATCCATGATGCCACACTGTCTCTCACACAGTATATTACCAGAGTCATGCTTTGAAGCCTTCCCAGGAGGTTAGAACTGCCAAAGATTTTGTTCCTCTGACATTACCTTTGAGAACACAAAACCACCTCCATGCCACATTGTAGCATGTGGGTGAAACCATTCCATAGATATAATTCCTCAAACTCCTTGGTGCGCTAACTCACAGCTCTTTGACAATTAAAAAAAATTCTTAATTCTATACATTTGAAAAACTAATTTTCTATTTTATCCACATTCCAATTATATAGATTTTCCACCAAGTATTAAACTTGAATAGTTTACGTATTCAAATTCAATTTAATCCTTACTTTCTGATGTATGGGGTTTTAGTTAACCACAAGTTCAATATAAGTCAACAGTGTGATATGGCTGTCAAAAAATCTAGTTCAATTTTAGGCTGCATTAAAAGAAGTATTTTGTCTAATACAAGAGAGATATCAGCTCTATACTTAGCACAGTGCTTAGCACATAGGAGGTATTTAATAAATACTTGATGATGACTTCCACCTTACTCTGCATTAGTTATGCAGTCCTGTAATAGTGTGTTTATCAGGCACCATCTTATAAAGACATTAGCAAACTGGAAGATATCTAGAGGAGCGTGACCAAGAGTTCACTAATGGTGAAACATTTCTAGGCAGTGTATTCCATTTGGGGGGAAGTTCAAGTTGTCAAGAAGTTTTTCCTTAAATCTACCTCCCTGAAATTTCCAATAGTTCCAATAGTTCTTCCCTCTGAACTATACCTTGATCACCTTTATCAGCTTCCTAAAAATTTTTACTTTCCTCAATGGCTTTAGCACCTAGATCTAGTTTTCTCTGTTTGTTTAATCCTATGTCATCATCAATAGCAATTTCAGTATCTGTATGGAAGATCTGTCTAACTCTTTACTCTCATGGTTCCTTAGTGTCCTGGGATCCAATGACCTTCCTTTCTGTTTCCCTTCACCTAGCTACTGGTATGGCCATACCTTGATCTTCATCTCTAATAATATCCCAATTTCCAAGTTGTAAAACAGAAATTTCTTGGTATTGGTGAAGGGAGATTGAAAGGATTGAAATTTAGCTGGTAACATTCATCAGAGATATACTCTGGAAACTTCTACACCAGTATTACAGAAAATGAAATATTTAGCTAAGATCAATGGGTATCTCTCCCATCTGTGCTCTTGACTTTCTTTCCCCCTTTCCTCTAACTCTTCCATCACCCTCAACATCAATTATCCCATCTCTCTCATGTGTATATAATCTCTCCTTCACTGGTTCCTTCCTCTCTGCCTACAAACACATTCAGGTTTCCCCTCTCCTAAAATAGAGCATCCCTTGACTCTTCTACTCTCTATATCCCTCTCTATTTCAAACATTTTGGTTCCATTCCCATGTTACTAGCCCACTTTTTAACCTCTTTTAATCTGACTTTTGTACCTACTATGCTATTGAAATTGTTCTCTCCAAGGTCACCAGTAAACTTTCAATAATCAAATCAAATGGCTTCTCAGACTTCCAACCTCTTTGCACAACTCCATGATATTACCTACCAACTCCTTCTTGAAATTGCATTTCTGAAAGCCCTGCCATAAGGGATCATAACCTCATAGTCATCCTTGACTCTTTCCTCTCCCTCAATCCCCCTGACCTCCCATCAGTTTTTAAGTCTATCAATTCTAATTCCAGGTATCACCTCGAGTCAGCTAGTTTGCACTTTGGATAGAGTACTGGACCTGGAGTCAGAAAGATTTGAGTTCAAATTCAACCTCAGACACTAGCTGTGTGATTCTTGGCAAGTCATTTGACCTCTGTCTGCCTCAGTTTCTTTATCTGTAAAGTGTTGGCAATAAATAATAGCATCTACTTCCCAAGGTTGTTCTAAGAGTAAAATGACATATAAATACAATGAAATAACATGTTCAAAGTGCTTTGTTTAAACCTTAAAGCTCTTTAAATTTGAATATTATTATTATTATTATTAGCACCTCACACCTATCTTCTGATATCTATAATCACAGTTTACCTAGATTTTTAGCAATGCATGAGGCCATTTCTCACATCATTTATGTGAACTGAATGAAGACATGTGGGTCAGATGATAATACAGTGAAGTAGATTCAGAAGTATTTGAATGGCCAGACCCAAAGTGTAGTCATTAATGCTAATTTAGAAGGAGGACTTTCCTGAAGTATCCCAGAAATCTGTCCTTAATGCTGTGAAATTTAACATTTTTATCAATGACATTTATTCAAGTGACAGACAAAAGCTAGGAAGCAAAGGAAACAACACGTTGTATGACGAAAATGGAATCAAGAAAATTTTCAATAGGTTACAACATTGGGGTGAAGCTAGGAAGATAAATAGGGAAAAACAAAGTAAAAAAATTAACTTCCCAAATACAAGCTGGGGGATAGAGATCTACTGTGCTCATCTACTATGCCATGCTTCTGCTGACAAGTTGGGGGAGATGTAGCTATAATTAGAAGTTCATCTGAAAAAGATCTGGGTACTTTAGTGAACTACACAAATATTCTGAGTCAACAGTGTGACAAGGTACCTGAAAAAAGTTGTATTATCTTTTTCCTCTGTCATTGGTTTAAGCCCCCACCTACTGTGTTCACCCCATTTTAGGGGCCCAGTGAGTAGCACCCTAGGGCTCAATTTAGCCACTTAATATAAGATTAGATTTTACAAAGAGGTATTCATTTAAAAGATATAGCAAGAACAAACATACAAAATTTTCCCTAACACCTCAGAAGCGTAGTCCTTTTTATACTACCTCAGTGTCTGGGGAAGGAAGGGTATTAATTAGGTTTACAGCCTAGCTCAGTTCCTACATAATATTCCTTCATAATATAGTATCACCAAGCTCATATCCAGTGGCATTTTTGGCCAGAGCCCAGACCTGTGCTCTTTAGGGTGTTACTGCTTGGCTGGCTGAAACATCTGGTTTGGATTCCTGGACTCATGAATCCCCATGGCTTACTGTTCCAGGTTAGGTCAGAGATTCCATTCTCTACACCTACAGCAGAAAAGAATGAACAAAAAGGTAAAGGACTCAGGCCTATTTCTCCTGGCCATATGGCTTGGGAGTGGGGAATAGAGTTGGAGGAGTTGAGTCCTCAGGCCCTGCCTCTCCTACCACATGGTATGAGTGAAGGAATCCTTTGTCTTAAGGCAGGAATACAGAAAAAAATATCCTTCAGGTACTGAGTCAAGCCATTTTAAAGATGCCTAGAGATCTGGCAACACCACCAATGGAATAAAGCTGCTCCCAACCATATGATAGGACAAAGCAGAATATCCATGCATGCTCTAGTCCTCACTGTATTCTCCTGGAAGCAAATCTTTTCCATGTGGATCATTACATCTTAGCAAATCTGATGGTGTCTGCACCAGTGCCTGCCCTCCATTACATTAGGAAAGACCATGATAAGCTGGAGAGCATTTAGATGAAGGCAATCAAGCTGGTCAAGGATCTTAAGATTAAACCATGTGCAGATCAGTTAAAGGAACTGGACAAAAGAGACTTAGGATGACATGAGAGCATTCTTTAAGTATTCTTCCATGTGGAAGAGAAATTAGATTTGTTATACATAAAATGCATTAAACTTTCTTTGGTCTAGACTGTGCTTTGGTGGGAACAATCCTTAACCTAGAGTGACTGTAGGTCCTAGGTCCTAGACTGTCCTCCTCTACGATCTCTACTACAGGAAATCCTATCCATCTTTCAAGATACAGTTCAAGTACCACTTCCTTCATGAAGATTCCTCTGGTTCCAACACCTGGATATGTCCTCTTGTTATCTTTCAAATTCTCCAAACATTTTTGTACCTTTCTTATTGCATCTGTCTAATTCAAAAACCTTCAGAGAAAAATTCCATAGGCTTCACCAGACTGCCAAAGGGGTATGTGGCATAAAGAAAAGTTGAGTCCCTAATTCAAGATGTGACAACAGAAATAATCCTGTTCAATTACCATCTGATAATAAATATCAGGAGAGGTATAAAACAGGGACATAAATACTCACCAAAGATATTCACCTCTGTGAGAAAAAAGATCCATTTCAGAGTCAAGGTTGAGGGGTATTCCCAAGGTAAGATGAGATCCTCCAGATGTTCCTGTTTATAGGAGAAATTGTGTTAATTGCATCAAGCACTCAGGACATTGTATAGCCTCCTTGAGGACATTTGTAATTACTCCAAGAAGTTTAGCCTGTCAATCCACATAGGAAGGACTAAGTGGATGAAGAATGTTTATTGCCCAAATTTCAACATGCATTTGGATGTATACCTTATAGAACTTGTCCACAGTATGAATATATGGGTCAGATGCTGTAGCTGGACAGTAAGCTGGACAGAGAGTTGAAAATGAGGAGGTGAGGAGGCTAGATTGCTTCTGGGAAATTATAAAATTGTACTCCAAGTTTCCCATTAAAACAAAGGCCTATTTTTTTTTGATACTAACATTTTACTAGTATCATTTATTAGGAAGCTAGGGAGCATAATATAATGTCTAGAATGTTGGAGTTGGAGTCAAGAACATTTGTATCTGAATCCTGCCTCAGACACTTAATAACCATGTGACCATTAACTTCTCTCAGTCTCAGTTTCTCCTCTGGAAAAAGAGAATAATAATAGAAACTATGTCATAGTATCATTTGAGGATCAAATAAGATAGTATATGTAAAGCACTTTGCAGACCTTAAAGTACTATATAAATGTTCCTTCTTCTTCTTCTTCTTCTTCTTCTTCTTCTTCTTCTTCTTCTTCTTCTTCTTCTTCTTCTTCTTCTCTTCTTCTTCTTCTTCTTCTTTCTCCTTCTTCTGGAACTTTTCTGTCACTGAATAAATGAAAATGGCTACCACATAGAAATCAATGGAAATATTCATTTAGGGGTGTGGACCACAGGTGGGTGTGAACAAGTAGCAACATGTAACCAACCAGGATCTCAGAAGAATAACAGGAGTAAAGTCCTTTTCATCAAAGAATTTTATAACAGGAAGGAAGATTGGCACGTCATATGGCAAGATGAAAGATGAAAGGTGGATAGCCAGAATCTTCCACTTACAATGTTAAGAAAAAGCAAGAAAGGCCTTAAGCACTCTGCCCAAAGGGCTATAAAAATGTGCATACCCTTTGACCCAGCAATAGCACTTCTAGGGCTGTATCCCAAAGAGATCATACAAATGGGAAAAGGACCCACATGTACAAAAATATCTATGGCAGCTCTTTGTGTGGTGGCAAAAAATTGGAAAGTGAGAGGATGCCCATCAATTGGGGAACAGCCGAACAAGTTATGGTATATATGAATATAATGGAATACTATTGTGCTATAAGAAATGGTGAACAGGCAAACTTCAGAAAAACCTGGAAAGACTTGTATGGTCTGATGCTGAGTGAAGTGAGCAGAACCAGGAGAACATTGTACATAGTAACAGTCACATTGTTTGATGACTAATGTTGATATACTTAACCCTTCTCAGCAATACAAGGATCTAACACATCTCCAAAGGCCTCATGATGGAAAATGCTATCCACATCCAAAGAAAGAACGATGAAGTGTGAATGCAGATCGAAGCATACTATTTGCTGTTTTTTTTCTTTTGTTGTGTTTTGTTTCCTCTTTCTGGTGGTTCCTCCTATTAATTCTAATTCTTACTTAAACATCACTAATGTGAAAATATGTTTAATAGGAATCTATATGTATAGCATATATCAGATTGCACACCATCTTAGGGAGGGAGGGGGAGAAAAATTTAAAACTCAAAAGCTTATGGAAGTCACTGTTGATAATTCAAAATAAACTAATTTTAAAAAAAGGAAGCTCTCTAGCACATTGAGTGGCCCTGTCATGGCAAATTTTTGGGAGAATATAGATGAGAGACACAGGATAGGCAAGCATGGTTGGAGTGCCATTTATATTGAAGATGAAACCTTAATATGGGTGAGATCATGTATCCATTTGAGTATTTGAGGCCTGAACTAACAGAGAATTAAACGATATACCATGTTCAGTAGCTGTTCAATAAGTGATGCTGAGTGAGAAATTAATCTCAAATTTAAGCATCTAGGTTTCTGTTGTTTGTTTGGAATATAGTCTAGCTGTAGTTTTATTCCTTGGGTTTATGTCATAGAACTGCCTTATGCATGAAATAATTTCATAATATGGACATTTTGGAACTAAGCCTCCAATAGTGGCTGTTATCTTGAGGGGAGGAAGCAATAGGATTGTAGCAAGATTCCAATGTAACAATTATAATTATGTTCCATAATTGGTCTAGTGGAAGAATTATGTATAAAAAAATTACCCTTTACTCAAGTCCTTGTTGGTTATCAAATTGTGTTATTCCAAATGTCCTAAAACTAGTTTCTAAAAGTCTCTAATTTCTAATCCTAACTACATTGTGGAAATCTCTCTTTCTTACCTCTTAATTAAAGTAATGGATTCATTCCAACCGTGCAATGTTGTGATTTTCCAGAATTTCTTATGAACCTAATAACTTCTTTTAAAATAGCTATTTCAGTGTTTCATCAGTTTTTCTTCCTTTGAAAAGTCATGAACATAGGTTTTCAGATCTGCTGCATTGTCTAATTTAATTGAAATAACCTTTTTTTTTTTAATTTAAAAACTGCCTACATCTGTTGTCCCAAGAAAATTGTTGTCTGGTTAAGGTAGCTCTCCACCTGTTTCCTTCTAAGATGGAAACATAAAAACATCTGGTTCCTTATCTCCAAAACAATAGCCTAGTTACTGTCTTAATTAGTCCAGTCATTTACTTTTACTTGTTGCCAGTCTATTTGAACAGGATTTTACTGCCATTTCAGATGTTTTCTGTAACTTCGTGCTTACTGTTTTTCTCTCTTCTAATATGTAATTTTTCCATATTTTGGCTTGTTTACTTAGTCCCCTTCCTGCTTCACAATTTCTTTGTAAACATGTATTTTTAAATCTCTTCCATATGTCTGTGCAACTGGCCTGAGATCTCACTTTTAGGCATTGGTTTGCGCTTTTTTTTTCTTTTTGAACTTCATTGGATGAACTCACTTTAATTTTTCTGCATGCTTTAGAAGGACTTTGAGGAAAGCAAATTAAGTTCAAAGATAGTCATGACAAATTGGGAGACAGACTAGAAAGACAGATGGAGGGGCCTCAACTGGACAGAGTAGACAAGACAAAATTCCAATGAGAACATTCATGCCTTTGTAGGATAGTAGATAATAGGTTTTAAACTATTAAATGCCATTTTTTTTTTGAGATTATGTAAAAGCTTGGAGGGCAACAAACCAAATAGAAAGGCTGTCTGAAATTTATTGCCAAGATATAGATAAGAAAAAGAGTTCAGAAAATTCTTTTCTTTCCTCATCTCCTTCCTCACTCCTCCACTTGTCTCCAAAAGGGTACAGTCTTACTGGATGAAACAACCTAGGATGCCCCTGAGATAAACTTTTTATCTGCCTAGTACTGTGTGGTGTACACCATCTTGAATAACAGAGTTATTCTATTACCTAGTGATTAGACTTAGAATGCAAACATTGAGACCATACCTAAGAGTTTAAGAAACAGTCTCTATTGGCTACTTTTTATACATTGAACTAAATGGTTATTTCTGCAATGCCATACCCTCACGATCAGTAATGGTCTATTCTCATCATCAACCTATTGTGGGTACTTTTCAGACTTAACAAAGAAAAATATGAGTAAAATTGACATGGTCTGGCCCTCCTTAAAGAGCTTTAGGTCTATGTAAATCACAAGAATGGAAACTAGGAAATATTTAAAAGAGTATGTATAAACAGATGCAAATTAGTGTTACAGAAATACACACAAGTGCAGAGGGATGTGAGAGAGATTGGTAATCCCAACCTAAAATGAGACACAGTGGAGTTCCTAAAAAGAGGATGATCATTAAAGAACTGAAAGGAAGGGCCATTTGGTCCAACCCCTTAATTTTACAGATAAGGAGGCTGAGACCCAGGGATATTGAGTAACATGCCCAGCACTATACAGGTAGTCATCATTCAAGGCAGGATTTGAACCCAAGTATTCTGATTCTGGAGCCTATATTCTTTCTTGTTCTGTTCTCTTTAGCACTCTTTGACAACAATTCTATGTGCCCTTCTTTTCTATGGTAGCAAATTAGCTATCCGTGGTGATTTGTGGATGAATAATAAGACCGGTATATGAGGAACACTCCTTGTTATACTATGAATTTCGAGAAAATTATTCTTTGATTTAAGACTACAGTATCTATTTGAAAAGCCCAAGATTAAGGGCTTGACCTCATTAGGTTCATAGGAGTACAGAAATATTTGTTTAAAAATAACTATCCTGACCATTGCAAATACCTGCTACACTGGGTTCTGTTTTGTCACTTAATTATATTTCTTTATCCTTCTGAAAGTGTTCTTTCCTGCTTTCCCTATTTGCAAAGACCCTTGTTCAATTTACCACACAGCTTAGGGTCTCTTTTTTTAAAAAAATTAATTTAATTTATTTTTTGTTACATTTTAAGTTCTGAACTGTCTCTCTCCTTCCCTACACTGCACTAGAGATGGCCACCATTCAACATGGATACATGTGTATATATATATATATGTACATGTGTGAATAAATACCTATATACATATACATGCACATGCATGTATTCATGTATCTATGTGTATACACACAAAGACATACATATATCATAGGTCTCATGATGTCCTTTATTCTTAAAACATATCCAGACCAGCAGACCTGTGGAATGGTGAGCTCTGTAGACATGAACTACTCTCATAACTGTTGCTTGTAAAAACTATATGCTTTAACTAAATTCCAATGATCAAAAGTAGAAGTTGTACATTTTCCTTTAATATAGCACATTTGTAATTATTTGATCTCCTAAAAGTAAATCTATAATTTTTCTGTAACAACTGTCTTACATTATTCCCTCCCTATAAAGTATATTTTTATAAATGTGTTTTTGAACCACTACAATAATATTTAGACTAATAAAATTAAAATTATCTGCATTTTTGTTCTGAAGCTCATTGTTCTCAAAACAAAGAGAAAAAGAAACTCTCCAAAGAGCCAAAGCTTAATGAAATATTTGTACCTACCCTGTATATGGTTAGTTTGTTTTTATTACTATCACTTGTTACTAAAATTATAACAGAACAATCTGAGAATGAAGATAAGGTCAATTTTACTTTTCAAGCCTGAAGTGTTTGAATGTGCCTATAGTTAGCTGACCTTTTCCAAACAAAGCATACCAACCATTAAAACACAAATCCATCTGGAGTCCTGGGAAATACCTATACAGCAAGAAAGCCATTAGGTTAAAGAAAACAAATGTCCAATCTTGCCATCACTGGTTCTTTATGAGCTTCATTAAGAACTCTATAAATAATTCCAGTTCTTAATTACTTACTTAATTCCCACCTAAGTATAGAAACTACCTCTGTAGGTTAAAAAGTAGATCACAAATTTTACATATAATCATTGTGATTTCCTGTGGAAAAGGAAAATCCTAGAAGTAGATTTTCTATAGGATGCTAGTTCTTAAATTTTGGTTAATACATTTAATTTTCAGGACATGTTTTTCTAGGCCTCCCAATGTTGCACAGTAGCATGGAGTTGACTCTTGGTTTTTAAAGGCTATGCCAGGGGGACATAAGCAGTGAAGGTTCTGCCAATCTATAAAAGCTTTGAGCATGGCCCTGGCAACGGACCAGGCCTGATTTCCTAGAACTAATCTAGATGAATTTAGGGAGACTCATCACCAGTAGCTGGGCAATTGGTAATGAATTCTTTGGCCATGACAACCTATGCCACAAAGAAAATTACCAAACTTCCTATGATGAAGGAAATCCAGCACAAAGTTGGAGTTGAGGAGGGATTCCCTATGTTTAGTGAGAAACTTGCTATTATTATTATTATTAATTATTTACTTAAGAGGTCTTTTAAAAGCTATTTGTAGATGACATTGTGTTCATTGCATCAAGTCCCAGACTACTGTAGATACTAGAGAGTGATCCACAATCACTCCAAAGAACTTGACCCAATAACTCACAAAGAAAAGACCAAGTGGATTAAGAATTTGTTGTTGACTGTGACATGTCTTTGAATAGACATTCTATTGAGCTTATCCATCAGTCTAGTCAATAAACATTTATTAAGTCCCTACTATGTGTGTTAGGCACTTTGCTAAGTTCTGCGGATACAAATACAAATAAAAACAAAAATATGTCCTGCCTTCAAGAAACTTACAATTTAATGCCTTACTTACCTCAGTTATAAAACTTGGAAACCCCAGTGCTTTGTGGAATCTACCATCTTTTCATTTGCCATCTTACTTTTCTATACTGTGATTTTGAGCTCTTTAGGGCTGTCTCTAGAGCAGCAGTCCTAGGAGTCAATTATGCACAAGCAGGAAGTGGGCTCCCCAAACCTCAAGATAAAGTACAAACTAGAGAAAAGAACTACATGGAAAACCCTACTGCCACTCAATAACATTTGTACAATTATTTGATCAATACCTATTGGGTACAAGGGACTGTGCTGTGTCCTGGGATTTTAAATACAAAAGTAAAATATTCTCCACCCTGAAGAAGCTTATATTTTATGGGTAGATACAACATGCATGTGGGTAAGTAAATATAAAATAATTTGAGGAGGGAGAGAACATTAATACATGGGAGTAATCAAGGAAGGCTTCATGGAGAAGGTGACATCTGAGCTAAATAAGCCTTGGATAAACAACAGGTGGAAGTAAAAAGGGAGCTCCTGTAAGCTTGGTTCTTTTCAGCTTTGAGAATACAATAGGAAGAGGAAGGGAACATTGGTATATAACCAACATGAGGACTTTTGTCATCTCAGTATGCAAACCCTTTATCCTTGAGTCACTTATAGCCAAAGGAGACCACAAAGTTCCCGTGTGGTTGCCCAAAAGGAGAGAGGGACAACTTTGATTTTATTCCATGGAATGGTCCTTATTACATTAGTCTCCAATTTTGGAGAGATCAGCATGTATGTTAGTTTTAGATTTACCAGGTTAGATGCAGGATGACAGACACTGTCTACAACTTTGTTTCTGGCATAACTTAAATTACTGATGATAAATATTTTATAGAATTGTTGGTCAACAAGTATTTGTGGAATGAATAAATAATGAAATCCAATGAGTTTAGTTCATATCGAAGCTCCAGTCCTACACTAATTGAATATAAGACATTTCAAACTGGATATCCCATAGATATCTCAAATTCAATTTGTCCAAAACAGAACTCATCCCCCCCCTTAAAAAAATCCCCACTCCTCTTCCTAACCTCCCCATTTCTATTGAGGGCACTATCATCCTTCCAATAACCCAGGCTCAAAATTTGGAAGTCATTCTTCACTCTTGACTGTCCATTACCCCCCCCCCCCATATCCAATTAGCTGCTAAGTCTTGCTGATTCCAATGCTATAACATTCTTCTCCTTCAACCCTTTCTCTTTTAACACAGACACTGTATTAGTGGACCTCATCACCTCTTTCACAGACTACAGCTATAGCTTCCTAATTGGGTTCTTTGCTTTCAGTCTTTCCCAGAGCTATCAAAGTAATATTCCTATGACATAGGTCTGATCACATCACTCCCCTACTCAAAAAGGTCCAATGTCTCTCCATTGTCTTTAGGATCAAAGGCAGTCTCCTCTCTGTCTCACATTTCACAATCTGACTCCAGTCTACCTTTCCAGGCTTATTTTTCTTGCACTCTATGGTTCTCACAAATTGGCTGCTGCTCTTAGGTACTCCAGTCCATCTCTCATCTCTGTGTTTTGTACAGGCTGTTCTTTATGCATGGAATGTATTTCCTTCCCATCTCCACCTCTCTGAATCTCTAAGTTCCTTCAAAACTCAGTTCAAATCCCTCAACACCTTTCCTGATTTCCCCAGAGGTTAGTGCCCCTTCTTCCATTCACACTGTATTTATATTGCTTTTATTTATGTGCCTACAGGTGTTGCTTTCTCCAATAGAAGGTAAGATCCTTGAGGGCAAGAATGGTTTCTCTTTTGTCTTTGTCATCAGAACAATTCCTTACACTTAAGAGGTGCTTCATAAATGCTTGTTAATTAATTGAGCTATTGACTGGAGTATGGAGTATGAAGTGTTTGCAGCTCAGCAACCAAAATACAGCAGTCGAAACTATTGAGAATTCTGATGTGTGCATCTGTAATTCATAGGCAAAATGAGTAATCCCTATCAGTTGACTTCATTGCCTTTGGGAGCAGTGGAGGTTAAGGAATTAGGAATGAAAAAGGGTAGGGGAGGGATGGCTATTGGGCAAAGGAGAGTCCCCATAGAGTATGTTCTTAAGGTTTTGTCCTGTGATTGTAAATCTTCTCTTTTTAGAGGCCAGGATTTCTACATTTGGAAGGAACAAACATCTGTGTTTATACCAGATGGTATCTAGACACTTCCTATTATTATTCATTCTTTTGTCCATTCCTACAGATGCTTTAAGTATATTTTATACTTCTCCACTTACCCACAGACTAAAAATGGAACATAGAATTAAACATAACAGTAAAGTAGGAGGAGAAGAAAAGCTAGGGCTGCAATCAGGTGTATAATTAGATAAAGTTTGCCCTTCTTAATTGTTCACCTCTACAAAACACTATCTGCTTGTAGTGTTGCCAAAGCTACAGGGTTTAGGATTCTACTTTTTTGTAGAAATAATTAATAGTGAAAAAGGAACTACATCTTCCTTTACTAAAATTAAACTTTAACACGCTGTATGCATATTGTATTTACCCTAAAATAAAAACCCTAGGTGGAAATTCTGATGTGTTTTCTTAGTTCTGATTTCTCTTTATTAGCTAAGATTTGTACTGAAACAGAGAATAAATATTGCACACTTATCTAATGTTTTCTGAAGCTTCAAAATTGAATAGAAGAAAATTAAAATACTTGTGTCTTTTTAGTAAGCGTATCAACTTGATGACCAGAGAAGACAGTGACATTAGAGTAGACAGAAGTTATATTAAATGAAAAAAAAAGCTTAACAGAAGAGAAAATCTATACAACTAAAATGGCAGTTAGCATTTCTACAGCACTTTAGGTTTGTAAAGCACTTTACATATGTTCACTCATGTATTTGATGCACACAACAGCCCTGAGAGATAGGTGCTATTATTATCCCTATCTGATAAATAATGGAACTGAGATACAGAGAGGTTAAGTGACTTTCTTGGAATCACCCCATTAAGGAGTATCTGGGGCAGGATATGAACTCAGGTCTTATTCCCAATCCTGTGCTCTATCCAGTTTGTTCCCTAGGTATCCTCAGTTAGGAGATCATACTCTTAACTAGTTCTTGAAATCTTATTTGGTAAATTTTCTAAACTTATTACTGCTACAATTAGTGGATCATCCTTCTTATCTCTTATTTTCAGTAGTTTTCTGGGAATCTCAGAACTCTGTTCTCAGTTCCCAGATCCAAGAAGTATTATTATTCCCCTCCTTCCCCACCTTGGTGATCTCAAAGCTGAGGAAGAAATTAAAAACAACAACATAAAAAAACTTTCTTACAAACAAGATTGGAGACTAACAATTTTTGCTGAACTATCCTTGTCCCAGGGATAAATGCAAACTAGATACAATTTTCCACTTTGTCAAAAAAAGTTACCACAGTCAACTCTTCTGCTCATTACCTCAATTCCATCCTCTTGCATTTTGCCCCATAAATTGTTCCTTTCAGTCTCCTTCCTTTTCCTCCCTCTTTCCCCTTTTCAATTGGCTGATTCCTTAATGCTTACCAACATATTCTATGGCACTGAGTTCTCCTTCTATCTCTCTGATCACTGCTTTTTAGTCAGTTTTGTTTAATAATCAGCTATCTCCTGTCTTCTTTTCTTTCGTATTTCTCTATAGTCTTTTCTTGGTGATCTCATTGTAGCTGCCATGAGTTTAAATGTCATCTCTACATTGATGACTTACAAATTTAAATATCCAGTCTTGCTTCTTAAATAACAAAGTATTGCTAGAGATCACTTCCTGGTTGCTCCAGTCTCCATCTCAAACTCATCATGACCATTGCAGATTTGTAGATATCTTCACTTTCATATTTTCCATTCTTCCAAATTTCCCCTTTTGTGTTGGAGGTACTAGTATTTTCCCACTTACCAAGGTTTATAACCACTGAATCATCCTGGATTTCTCCCTCTCCTCCTTCCTTATCCCTCATATTCAAATAGGTGGCAAATTAGTATTAATTCTTTCTCTATAGCATCTGTTGCATGTATTACCTTCTTTTTACTCATATAAGCCACCACCCTAATTCAGTTCTAGCTCTGATAATCTCTTTCCTGAACTACTATGGTAGAATGCTAATTGTTTTCTTGACTTCCATTCTTTTCTTTCTCCAATGCTTCATCCACTTGTTTGCCAAATAATCTTCATAAGGCCTGAATGTGCCATTCCCTTGTTCAGAAATGTTCGGTGGATCCCTCCTGCCTATAGAATAAAATGTAGGCTCTTTAGTCTGGCATGTAAGCTTCTCCATGATCTGGCTCTCACTTCTTTCCAGTCTTATCTCGTACTACTCCACAAACTCTGTGATGTAGCCAAAGTACCTTGGTGCATTCATACAAGCCAACCACCATATTTAGAATGTTCTGCTTCCTTATCTCCACTGCTCAGAATCCTTCAAGACTTCCTTCAAGACTCAATTCAAGTATCACATTCTGCATGAAGTCTTCCTCGATCCCTGGAGTTGTTAGTACCCTCTCCCTTTCATTTTCCTTCCAATTATTTTTCTTAAGGGATTGCATTTCCACCTAGGAGTTCTCTACATCAAAGAAAACACACATTGAGACTACAGAGCAAAAACCAAAAACTTAGTGTGTACATGTTGTACCCAAATATAACCTAAGCTCCTGGAAGATGTAAATGTTCATTTTTGTCTCTGAATGCCCAATGCCTAGTACAATTCTTATACATATTGGGTGATTAATGTTTATTGAATTGGATTGGTGAAATGATGTAGCATTTACTTAAAGCTTCTTGTATAAGTAACATCTAAGTCCTACTGCAACAGGAAGGAAAAATAAACTATAAACCTAAAGATCACAGGATTAGAGACTCCTGGTTTCATTGGGGGAAGCAGTACTTGGGAAATTAATAGAGCTCCAAAGTCAAACAAAATGATTAATAACAAATTTTATTTGATCAATGAACCATCATGACAGACACAGCATGCCCCTGACTTTGGAATGGCCTTATGATTTAGTAAAAAGAGAAAGCTTAGGGAAAAAAACCCTCAAGTTTCATGTTAGCAACCTTTTGATTGATGTGTTAGGCTTCTATTTTCTAAGCTGTGATCTTGGTGGTCCTTCACATAATGGATTACATATCCTTTATCAAGATGCTCTAAAACCCTGTTGTTAGAAAAGACTATTTCAAGAGAAATGCCAGTTGTGTAGAAGGAAACTGACAGCCTAAGGATTTTCAAAGGAAATGGCATTTAAAAACAAATAAGGATATCTTTGATCCTTTATCTGATTATCACACTTCATTAATAAAGGGGAAAAGAACACTCAAAGACTTTATTTCCAAACATTATGCAAACAGCACAGTTTCGCTTTTTGGTTTTTTTTTTCTTTTTACCCCTAATAAAAGTCTTACAGGAAACTGCCCATCTAGTTCAAACTGAAAATACATTTATGGAAACACTTTGGTCTTGCTCTCTCCCTTGAAACACTGTTTGTCGCCCACTTAGCTACTTCGATCTTGCTCCTGCTCTCTTTCCTCCACATATTGTTTTTGTCTTGTAGACTGTGTTTCTTTCCAACTCCAGGCTTCTTGCCATTGTGTCTTCTTCAGATCTCTTAAGTCCATACTTTTTTTCCCTAGATAAGGAATTTTGGTATTGTGAGATGAAAAAGTGGTCATTTCTCAATTATTTATTAGGTACCCCAATTTTCTAGCTATTTCAATTATATTTACATGTGATAATACAAAGCCTGCCTCATATAGCATATTCAACTTAATCAGGAGTGAATAATATTTATGAAAACAAGCATATTTTGAAGGTCCATGTATAATAATTGTGAGGCTTAATGAAACAAGATAATTGAACTAACTTGCAAGAAGCCTAATGAAATAAAATGTCAATAATGGAATCTCCACTTATTTAGAAAGTATGATAATTTAGGAAAAGTGCTGGATTGTTTACTTTGTTTCCTGTCTAAAGCAGGGAAAGTTGATAGCTTAATTAAGATTGAATGATGTTGAAGTTGCTTAAGAAAATGTTATTTCCAAGTACTTAGAAGCATCCATTTACATTTTATATATTAATTAAACAAACATTCACCAAATACTACTCAGTATGTTTGTACCACGGAAAACTAAAAGAATTTTTTAAAAAAACTGATCATCTAATTATAACTAATTCTTAGCTCATTAAAACAAACAAACAAAAAAACCCCAAACCTTTTTTCTACTAAAGAATATTTTGTTGGTGAGAGTACTACAAATGGTGTGAAATTAAGTATAATCCCATTTTCTCTAGTACAAATTCTCCTTTTATTTTATTTACATCAGAATTTGTATTGGGGATCACAGGTTTAAGTAAGTCACCCTTTACATATAGAAAGAGGAATATGTCTTATCTTGTTATAGTATAAGAGATGATATATATGCTTGTGAAGCAATATTTTATGGCCTAAATCAATTCTATTCCTGTTTTTATATTTTTTTAAAGCATGTATTCTGGGCATCTTATGAAATTATCAGAAGGGGAGAATGGTATCTTGATTTGATTTTTAGTTTAGCAGTGTTGGAAACTAGGAGGCTGGAAAAGATGGCTCTAATAAACGTAGGTAGAGCTAATGAATTTGGAAAGAGTATTTGTAAGGGTGGCAAAGGCTTCATGGAGTATTCTAGTATAAAAGAGTAAGTTCCTAGGCAAAATGTTATTTGGGGAGAAGAACTTTTTTCAACACTTATTTATAGAATTACTATGGAACATTTGAAACTTAAGCATTCTTCAAGTAAACATAAATATACTACTAGTTCTTTTTTTTTACATTAAATATAAAATTGAGGAACTAGATTTTCCAGGTTTAGGACTAGTAATGTCATTCTGATACTAAAGTTGAACAAGTCAGAACATTTATTACCCCTTCACTTTGCATTCATAAATAAATTATATATGTATATAAAAATAATTATTTATCACTTTGCCTTGCTTGATTGAAAGCTTTACACTGCATAGTGTAAAGTATGTAATTTGTCAAGTACATCTGAAGTATTGTAATAATTTCTATAAAAAGTCAAGCATAGTGCCCTTAGTAAAAAATATAAACCTAGTATCACATTATTTCTCTGGGGAAATCATATTGGACTACTATTATTTCTATGTGTAGCATCTTCTCCAGGAAAGGAACTTACTGGGAATTTGAGTCCACTTGTATTAAATCTACTTATTGTAGAATACAACCATATAGGTAGCACTGTGCTGGTAGATGTATGAAAACCAGCTCTTCAAAAAAAAATGTATTCATGACACACTTTTAAGTTTAATCTGCTTTATTAACAGTTCTCCATCCCTTTTTTAAGTCTAGACAATAAAAAACCCAATAAATTGAAAGCTGATTTGTAGGATTTGCCAAATTCCAAGATATAAATGTTCACATTGAAAATTCAACAATCAACCTTTAGCCCCAGCTGTCTCCAACATACCTCTGCATGTAGGTTTCTATTTTTAGTCTAGATCTCATCAAACAAATCTTTAATTTTAACTACTAGGTTATAATTTACATATATACACATATATATGTATGTATGTGTGTGTATATGTGTGTCTGCATACACATACATACATTATATATAATATATACATATATGGGTGTGTGTATGTATATGTATATGTATATGTATGTGTGTGTGTGTGTGTGTGTGTATAGTTATTCTGAACTTGATAAACTCCAACAACCACGAACATTTCCACGTACAAAGAACAGGACAAAAAGATTGTGAATACTAGTAGCAAAAGAATTGATAACACATACAGCTTGTTTCCTTTTTTAAACTACACAAAAATTTCAACACTGTAGCTTCAAAGCTACTTTGCTTTTTTATGAGTTTCTTCTGAATCTTCTGTACATTCTTTTGGGTTCTTTGTTGTTCCTTTCTTTCATTTCTTCTCCCTTTTTTATGAATCTTTTCCCCTAGTTTCTCTCTCCCTTCTAATCCCCCCTCCTCAAATTAATGAAATGTCCCTTGTAATAAATAATCATAATTAAGGAAAACACATCCACATATCTGCCATGTCTGAAAAAGCTTATCCAGTTTTGTATATCTAGTTCACCCATCACCTCTCTGCCAGGAGGTGGGAAGAATGCTTCATCATCAGTCATGGTTAGTTATTGCATTGATCAGAGTTTTCATGTCTTTCAAAGTTGCTTTTATTTACAATGTTGTATTCATTGTATAAATTTTTCTATTTCTTCTTACTTTACTCAGCATCAGGTCATACACATCTCAGATTTCTCTGAATTCATTCCTTTTATTACATTTATATACCATAATTTGCTTAGCCCTTCCCCAATTGATGGGTATTCCCTTAGTTTCCCAGTGTTTTTGCAACAACAAAAACTGTTAATATAAGCTTTTTTGGATCCTTTCTCACATTTGTTGCTTTAGGTATATGCCTAACTGTGGTATTATTGAGCCAAATTGTACATATAGTTTATTGACTTTGGGGGTATAGCTATTAAACTGGATGAGAAGGCTATGCAGTTTCTACATAATTTTCATAAATTTGATAATTTTCACTGTCAGGACACAGGGGGCTTCAAAGAAAGAAGGAGCAAAGCTATTAACAGGGAGATCTGTGGAAGGTCAAGGTCTCTTTCAGGCTTGTATTTAACGATTGTAATCTTTACTCTTTCTTACTTTGCTTATAGCACTTGATTTGCACACATATGAAGGAGAGACAAAGAAGGGAGAAAGTCCTAAAAGAAGGAAATAGATTACCTGTAGTATATTTAAGTAGGGGAAAAAATGATTTTGCTTTCCCACTACTTTTATTTGCACAGATTTATATATAAAGTTTCCTATTAGGGTATGATTATTCTTGAAAGACAGTTACCTCCTAAATTCCAGCAGAACAATATAATGCAATAAACAAGCCAATTAAAGTTAAGAATTATTAAGACTCTAGGGCTCTTTCAACCTCAAATTAGTTCACCATCTATGAAAATCCCTGTTGAAGAAATATTGGATCAGGCCATCTGGTCTCAGATAGTATGAAAGAAAAAAAAAACCTCAGTCTCTTCATTACTGTCTCTAAAGGGAAGAATTTCTTTCCCAAAAAAAGAGCTAAAACATTTCTGATGCTTAGATTAATCACTAAAAACCTCTGTGCTACAATTGTAGTTAATGTGGTGAATTTTTACTGTTCACTACAAATAAAGCCTAGTGTATGGTTTTGTGGCAGAAAAGTCATACTGTTCAAATGTTCTTGAGAATGCCTTAGCACCAAATAGCACAGCAGAGCTTTTCACCTCAACTTTCTCTCCTGGTATCATTGCCAGGCTTAGATGGGAGTAGGAGTAGTGATAGAAGCCAGGAGTTGGAGGTCTTCACCCAACAGCTGTTAACAGATCTGCTGCTATAGATTCTCCAGCTCCTTCCACACATCCCAGTGACCCTGACCCTCATGGGTGTGCTGATCCTCAGCGTGAGCAGCACTGAGCTATGCAAACAGAATTAATGATCTTAGAAGTCTTTATTTTTATCTGCTATTGCTTATTCTGGGCCTAGAATTTTTTTTTCTTTGAACTCACCTGGAAGGGCCTGCAAAATTCCCCAGTAAGCACTGAAGCTCTTTGCCAGTAGGTAGAGGGGGAAATTAAGCAGAGAAAAATGGAAGGATTCTGTCTGCTGTCTGTCCCAGTAATGAATATTCTCCCAGTAGTCCTGTGAATTTGAGTTTAAATACTAAGATGAAGACACTATTTTGTGATACATTCTTACTATTGGGAAAATGAACAAAAATGCAAATAGGATGTATTTCTAGCCCATAATGGGCTCTTCTTCTTGTTCTTGTTCTTGTTCTTCTTGTTCTTCTTCTTTTTGTTTTGTTTTGTTTTGTTTAAGAGGTTGGGGGGATATTTATGTTTGCTTTATATAAGGTTTCCCAATGTGCCTGGTTGGAGTAAACTGGAGAACACTTAAGTAGCCTGGCAGTTTCTGGAGTGTGTGTCACTGTCAGGAAAGAAATAAGCATCAGAGAAGAATATTTCATTTTTAAGGAGACACCAAGACCTTGCTCCTTTTGATTCTCTGTACCTTGGATGTGGTTGGTTTCTTCTATCCTCTCTTACAGTTGGGATTGTGAGTCACCAAGCAGTGGGACAAGACCCTCGATCTAGCAAGACCTTGGCTGTGTAACCAGTCTGGCATCCAGCAGACTTTGTGGGTACTATTTATAACATCAAGAGGCAAGCACAAGGCTCCTTGAGAGTCACTTATCCCAGAGGATGGTTAGACAGCAAGCAAGGACTGAAAGCCAATGCCTGCAGAGGAAACGACAACTGGAAAGAGATCCTGGTCTGGGCTTGTGACTTTGCGGCATCTCAGGGGAAGGGAATAGGAGAAATAGATTTGCCATCACAGATAACTTATTGTGTTATCTGTTTTCTATTAAAATTTTATTTTCTGCTATGTTACAAGTCAGCATTTAAAAGTGTTATTTTTTTAAATTGTGTCTGACTTTCCATGATCCTATTTGGGGTTTTCTTGGCAAAGATATAGGAGTAGCTTTCCATTTCCAGGGAGGCAACAGGGTTAAGTGACTTGCCCAGAGTCACATAGCTATTAAGTGTCTGAGGCCAGATTTGAACTCAGGAAGATGAGTCTTCCTGACTCCAGACTAGGCAGTCTTCCTACTGCACCACCAAGCTGCCCCACTGTTTAAAGTGGAGAAGCACTATCTCCAAGCTATCTATTTGTGGGTCACTTTCCAGATTTTTAGGTGTGAATTCAAGCCAAGAGAAGCATGGTAACCCCCCCCCCCAAATTAACCTGGGTCCTTCATACCATAGAGGTAGATTCTGTTTTTGAAATTAAACAAGGCATTTAGCCTCCCTGGGACTCTTCATCTGTAAATTGAAAGGGTTTGACTAGATGGCCTCTGGAAGCTGGCACTTCCAGCTTTCCCTATGATTGGATCAGAATGTAAGCTCTAGGAGGGAAGAGACTATTGCTATACCTTTTCAAACCATATACAGTATTAAAAAAACACAAGAATAAGGGTAAATGAATTGTCTCCTTTCTATTTAGTACTGAAGGAATCACCAAAGATTTCTCTGGCAGCTAAAGAATCCATTGGGCCCTTCTCAGGGATAGACCCAGGACCCTGAAAATAAGCTTTTTTTTCCTCATTAAATTGTAAAACAGTAAGAAAATCACTAATTAGTTTTGATCAAGACCTTTCAGGTTTATAGAGTACTTTCCTCAAAAGCCTGTGTGATGGGGGTAGTACAAGGATATTATTATCTTCACTTAACAGATGAAGAAACTGAGGCTTAGACAAATATAATGGCAAGGTCATCCTGCTAGTGAGCAGTGGAATTGGGATTAAAACCCGGTTTTTCTAGCTCTAAGACCAGTGATTTTTTTTTTTATTACACCACATAGCTTCTCAATGAGACAAACTGTGATGCTCTACAGCTAACCTGGAGGGTGTGTTTATGCACATTTTATGTGTTTTTTTGTTTTGATTTAATTTTTTACAAATTTCCCCCCTCCTTCAGGTGGTTTATAAGCTGAAGCAGAGCAAAGGTTGGTTCTTAGAGAATTTGTTAGAGATGCCCCACTCACCCCCTCCAGTGGCACTGCATGAACTTTACAGGCATAGCATGCAAGCTGCTGTGGGTAACCTTGACAGTGTTGCCCCTCTCCAGGTCAACTTGGTTACAGCTTTCCTACAAAGCAGCCCTTTTCTTTTCCTGCTAAAGATCTCATGCAATGGACTTTGAATGTAGTGCTTTTATGCTAGAATCCTGCTACAGAAAAAGAGGTTCCAGGGAGCCTTTTACTCAAAGGACTTCCCTGCACAAGGACTGCCAAGTCAAGCTTTTTCTAAGGGTCCCCAAAGTAGCTTCAAAATAATGGCAATCCTTAAGCTACATAATTTTTTTTGAAAACCGTAGGCCAACTCCATTTTTAATTTTTCTGGATAACAGATTTTGTTTTTATTTCTCTTCTTCAAGGAATTTAGAATTAAGTCTTTGAATTTACCCCTTGGACACATTTACATTTTATGTCCAATTTCCTGATCCTTTTAATCAAGTCTTTACTAGAAAATGTCTTTTGGGGGATTACGGTACTTATTCCTGTTTGCCTGACAAATATATAGCATAAAATATTCATCACTTAAATGTAATTAAAATATAGATTCCCTGAAACATCATTATAATGATTAAAATTGCTCTGGCTTCAATTAAGGAACTTAGGGCAATGGGGGATTAGGAACATAATATAATGGACATTTGAGAGACTATATTTCTATAGGTTTTTAATCATTAAAGCTCTTAAGATTTTAAGATGAATGTATTTTGGAGTAGGGGGTATATATCTGTCAGAAACAAGTAGTAGCAAAGCAAAAAAATGAAAATCATCACTGATAAGTACTCAGCCTTACAGAGAGATTGTTGTTATTCAGTCATATGTGACTCTTTGTGACCTTATTTGGGGTTTTCTTGGCAAAGATACTTAAGTGGTTTGCTATGTCCTTCTCATTTTAAAGATGAGGAAACTGAGGCAAACAGGGTTAAATGACTTGCCCAGGGTCACCCAGCTAGTAAGTGTGTGAGACCAGATTTGAACTCAAGAACATCAGCCTTTCAGAGTCCAGGGCCAGTACTCTTATCTGCTGCACCGCCTAACTGCCAAAATAAACTCTAGGTGCCTGAGAAAAAGTGTTAACCAGCATTGCCTATGGAAGGTCAAATGGCAACTGTGAGAATTTTACCAATTCTGCTGATCATAGGATCAGAGGTTTAAAACTGAAAGGAAAGGCAGAGGTCATCTACCTGACATGATGTGGTGCAGTGAAAAGAGTCGCTTTATATCTCAGTCAGTTAATAAACATTTATTAAGCACTTATCTGTGCCAGGTATTGTGCTAAGCACTAGGAATATAAAGAAGGGCAAAAGAAAGTCCTGACCTCAAGGAACTTACTGTCTAAAAGGGGAAAGTAGGGGGAAGAGGGCATGAAGAAGTCAAGAAAGGTGCAGCCAGGTGGGAAATGAAGCCATTCTGCAAAATTAGGGGGTTAACTTGGAATAATAGAACCCAAGCTGAAAGTAACATAGGGACCCTTTGGTCCAACCCCTTCATTTTACAGATGATGAAATGAAAATTCCTGCGTGCTAGGTCACATAGGTACCAAGTGGCAAAGTCAGCCTTTGCGCCTAGGTCTCCTGGCTTCATAGCCAACATTCTTTCTCCTACACCAAACAAGGATTCCTCTACAGAAGTACAGGAAAGGTGCTGTATTTTTTACTTTTCTTAAAATTCTTCCTTGCTTACAACACTATTTCTCTAAGTTCATTCTATTTTATAACCCTGGGAATTGTGAGACCATGTTAATTTGCATAATAGGAAGAGGTAGTCTAAAATGTGCCTTGGTGATAAAACCTAAATTATAGGTAAAATTTTCCAAATTAATTGGCACCATCATCATTCAGCTGACCTCCAAAGTGACTCCATATAAATTATATTGCAAAGTATAAATCGTTCAAACTTTGGCTGTCACATTTTCCATATAAACTAACAGCAGCTATAAACAGTGTGAACTCAAGCGTAAAGTACTTTCCCTATAGAGGCACTAAATGGGAAGTCTCTTATTATTTTCAGCTTTGTATACTACCATGGGCAGCCTCTCATCCCATTTTTAATTGCAGTATCAGTACATAAAGGGGCACCCAAGCTCAGTGGCCAACCAAATCATATCTTCAGTTCTGGATGCAGGCACTTCTATGTTTCTCTTTCAGCTTGACCTCAAATCAAGAAGGGCACACTTGTGAAATGACAGCAACACAGAAAACACTTGAGCTTTTCAAAGTTGCTGTTTGGTCTTCCATAAAGTTTTTCATCTGGAGACTACCTTGAGAGAGTATCTGGTTTAACTTTCGGCTTTCAGACTGAGGAATGATTCCATCCAACCCAGAACATTATTTACTTCTCTGAAGCTACAGGTTCATTCTGCAAAATCCTAAGAATAAGCTCTACCTTAATTTGAGCAGATCACTTTGATGTGGACTTTTGGCAGTAAATTCAAAATGTCAGCCCGGATTAATCCATCTCAAATTTCCATCATAAGACATATGGGTCTCTCATGAACTTTCTGAGCCAGGGAGAGAAGAACAGAAGGAGAGAGGGAAGAAGGATACTCACTATCCACACACACTGTACAGAAGCTTTGGAGGCTTAAAACCTAGTGTGGACTCCACACTCTCTCTCTCAATCCCTCCCCATCATATCCAATTTGTTGCCAGGCCTTGTAGTTTCTACCTTCTTGGCATCTCTCATATATGTTGCTTTCTCTCCTCTGATACTGCTACCACCCTGCTGCAGGTCCTCATCCCCTAATAACTGGGCTACTATTATAACCTACTGATTGGTCTTCCTGTCTCATTTTTCCCATTCTAGTTCATCTTTCACTTAGCAGTCAGTTATCTTCCTAAAGGGTAGGTTTGACCTCATTGCCACCCCACCCACATTCAATAAACCCCTGCTTCTTATTATCTCTAAGATCAAATAATAAATCCTTTGCTTGGATTTTAAAGTCTTTCAGATCCTGGCCATCTCCTACATTTCCAATCTTCCTATACTCATTCCCTTGCATTTACTCTACTGGCCACCTTGCTGTTTCTTGAACAAGATAACTACGTCTCCTGATTCCAAGCACTTTAACTGAATGTCTCCCATTCCTGGAATATTCTTCTTCCTCAATTCTTGTAGGCTCTCCTGATTTTCCTGGCTTCCTTCAAGTCTCATTTAAAATCCCATCTTCTACAAGAACCCTTTCTCTATCCCTCTTAATGCTAGTGCCTTCCCTCTGAGGTTATCCCCAGTTTATCCTGTATATATCTTGTTTGTACACAGTTTTTGCATGTTGTCTCCGCCATTAGACTGCAAGAAGGGCAAGGTTTGAATTTGCCCTTCTTCATATCCCCATTGATTATCACAGTCCCTAGAAAATAGTAGGCACCTAAAAAATGCTTATTGACTTGTATTGCTTAGCATAGTGGATGGAGAGCTGGATTTAGTGGAAAGAATTGATTTCAAATCCTACTTCAGACATTTACCAGCTGTGTGACTTGTGGAATTCATTTGACTCTAAGCCCTACCTCACAGTACTACTGTAGGGATCGAATTAAAGAATGTATACTACATAAAAAGCACTTTATAAACCTTAAAGTATTATACAAAAATGAGTTACCAGGACTATGATTGTTACTCAGATCTCCAAACTCCCATGCTAATAAACTGCTAATGGTATTGAATTTCCTAGACCAGCAAAGTTGAAATGAAAATTATGCCAATGGTATAAATCTAGGCTAAAAAATTCTAGAATAAAAATAAAGGCATCTCAATAGATGCAACATGTAAGCTTAGATTCTGAGATTTGAGGCAGACCTAGATTGTAGACAATTTGAGACACCTTTACTGGTATCTTGAAATGTGTCCCAAGTGTCTATCTACTGGGGAATGGCTGAACAAATTATGACATATAAACATAATGAAATACTATTGTGCTTTAAGATATGATGAAAGGGACGGTTTCAGAGAAATCTGGGGAGATGTTTATAAACCGAAGAAGAGTAAAGTGAGCTGAACCAGGAAAATGGCTTATACGATAACAACAACAACAACCTAAAGATGAACAATTTTAAAAGATACGAAAACTCCCCAAAACTAAGCGATTACTCCTGACTCCAGAGGCCTATAGAGGAAACTCACTACCTACTTTTTGACAAAGTAGTGACCATCACAGGGAGCAGAGTACAAGATACATATTTTTTTTTTTGGAAATGGCTACTGTGGGAATTTGTTTTTCTTGACTGTGAATATTTGTTAAAAAGGATTTTCTTTTTCTTTTATCATTAGGGAAGAAAGAATAGGAGGGAAGGAAAATAAATGCTTATTAATTGAAAAAAAATTCAAAAGAAAGGCACCCTGAAGCAATGCTCTCATTATATTAGTATTAAGCTTATCCTTAAAGGTGCTAATTTATATCTCTTAATCTAACAACTGAGAAAGACCCCATTGGGAAAAATTCTATACTCTTTCATTATCCTTAATTTTTAAAGAATAATCAGAAAAAAAGATCTACCCTGCAACTCATCGTAGTAGTCTACATAGAATCCCTCAAGTTGTAAGTATTTTCTGCTTGTGGACTCTTTTTTGTTTTGTATAAATCTTATAAAGAAGCAGAAAATGAATTTCATCATGCTAGTAAAGGACTGACACTGTGTCATTAGAGCCCCTGCCTCAGAAAGCCTGCTCAGGACTTGGAAAATGTTGCTGCCTAAGTAAAGCCACAGCTGGAAGGTGGAGTGCGGGTGAAGAGTAAGGAAATAGACGTATCCACATCAGAGGACCAAATGAGATTCGAATCCCAGCCTTGATCCTTATTGCCTGTGTGATCTTAAGAAAGTGATTGAACAAGAGAGGTCCCATTTTTTTCAACTGTCCAATGAGAAGACTGGACTAGGCAATCTCTATTCTCTATTCCAACTCTGAATCCTATGCTTCTGTATTTAAGTAATAGATAGCTAGACTGATAGATTGCTTGTTGTCTATCTTCCATTCTTTGTTTTGTTTTGTTTTTTGTTGGCTAGGCAATGGGGTTAAGTGACTTGCCCAGGGTCACACAGCTCGTAAGTGTCATGTGTCTGAGGTCGGATTTGAACTCAGGTCCTCCTGAATCCAGGGCCAATGCTCTATCCTCTGCGCCACCTAGCTGCCCCTCTGTCTTTCATTCTTGAAGAGGACCATGACAGCAGGAAGATGATGCCATGACTTGCAAATGAATTGGATTTAAGTGAAGGAGGGCTGTGTAAAGCCATCAGCCTCCCTTTCTCCTCTGGAGCCATCTGGGTCCAGTGGCAAGATATAGATCAAGATGACTTGAGATGGCCCCCACTAAATAGATAGTAGATAGATAGATAGATAGATAGATAGATAGATAGATAGATAGATAGATAGATAGACATGAGCCATCCTCAAGATCATAAATAACAGGAAAAGGAAGTACGCTGACCATGTATTTAGAAGGAAAGACAATGGATAGATGGCCCACTTGTTATACTGGTGCCTCTAGTAGTAAGTAGAACCAGTAGAAGGCCTCCTGTAGAAGGAATTTATCTTCTACTGTGTATTTATGAAAGGACATGGACAAGAATCAAGCAGGATAAGAAGGTGTGGAAAGGTTGTAATTTCCATGGGTGGGGGGAGCATTGTCATAGAGAGAATCTTGTACATCTACACAAATAAAAAGCTTCTAATATAGAGGATATGCCTTATACACCAATCATGATTTTTCATAAATAAAGTTCCTTTCTAGTTCCAGTAAAAGACTGTGTATCCAACAGATTAGAAAACATCCTAGGTTAGACAGAGCCAAGATGATGCAGTGATAGGAAGCAAATCTAGAAAATGCCACAAACTGAAGCCTGATAGGGAAATCCAGAAAAAAAAAAGTCACGTTGAGTAATTTCTTCATCTCAGCTCATTCTAGGGAGACAGACAGGGAGGTCTGCTGACACTGGGGATGGAGTGGGGCTGGAGTACTCTGCACCCAAAGCATTCCTGCACCCAGGGAGAGGCTGCACACCAGGGCAAGAGAAGGTCCCAGAATCATACAGGACATCACCAGACACATATCAATTCACTGCAATAGGTATAAGGATAAGCTGGCCACTTTGTTTCACACTACCTGGTTCCTGGTCACAGATCCAAGGTGAGGTGAGAAGGGGGCATCTCACCTAGTACAGGAGTATAGAAAGAGGCATTTCCAGGTAGGAAAGCCTTGGGACGGATACTGAGAAAGGAAGCAGTTTAAAAGTCAGCATCAGCAATGGTGTGATTAGACCCTAAGCTCAGAGTAGTGTCTCTCTTCCAGGAACTACTCCAGCCTCCAAGGATTAACCAAGTCAGGAATCCCAGACTAAAGAGGATCCTACAATTTTCCCACTTTGAACCAATAGAGATTTTAGGGGCAGAGTGTAGTAGTCCACTTTTGCACAGACTCAAACCCATGTCAGGAACTTGCAGAACTTATATCAGGCAGAACAGCAATTAGACTTTGCCCTGGATCAGACCACTTCAGGAACACTGAAAACTTGCAGGTTCCCAGCCTGTCCCTGAGATCTTGTAATAACACAACATTCAATATCCCAAGAAAGCAGAAACAGGACCAGTTCAGAACTTCTCTCCAGAAGTGCAGAAGAGCCCAGCTCTAGCAACAAGTCCAAAGTAAGGAAATAGACTGGAAGAATAGTCAGACAAACAAAAAGAACTCTACCATAATGAGCAGGGATGGTGGTGCAAGGATGTTCAAGAGACAAATTTAGAAGAGAATGACTCCAAAACATCTCCAAGCAAAGTCTCAGAGAAAAAGCTTGATCACAAATTCAACTAGGATTCCTAGAAAAGATGAAGCAAGAGTTTTTTTTAAATAAAAAAATTAATTGTTTTTTAATGAATGTAATGACAGCACTTGAGGGAAAAAATAAAAAAGAAATAAGAGCTTTGGAAAGGCCCAGTGGTTTCCTGACATGGCTTCCCTGGCTCTGAAGAAAAAAATTAGAAAAGGATTTAAGATGTTAACATAAAACATACAGAACCTCGCCCAAGCAACACATTCCCTGAAAGTTAGAATGGACCAAGTAGAAGCTAATGACTTAATGAAGCAATAAGAAACACTACAACAAAGTAAAAAGTTGGCCAAAGAAAATGTAAGGTATTGCATAGCAAAAACAATTGATCTGGAAAACAGATCAAAAAGAATTTTTTTAGAATCATTGGACTCTCTGAATGCCATAACAACAATAACAACAACAAAAGCTTAAACACCATATTTCAAAAAATATTAAAAGAAAATAGCTTAGATCCCTCAGAAGCAGAGGGCTAAGTGAAAATAGAATCTGCCAGTCACTTCCTGAATGAAATCTCAAAATGAAAACTTGCAGGAACATCATAGCCCAAATCCAGATCTTCCAGGTCAAAGAAATTATCGCAAGCAGCCAGAAACAAAACAAAACAAAACAAGAATTCAAGTACCAAAGAGCCACAGTCAGGATCACACACAGTTTAGTAGCTACTACTGTAAATTAGCACAGAGCTTAAAATATGATATTCCAGAATGTGAAAGAATATGAGTTTAAGCTAAGAACAACTTACTCAGCAAAAATGAATATAATTCTATGGAGGAAGAAAATTTTTTTCCCTCTTTTTTAATGAGAGGACTTCCAAGCATTCCTGATGAAAAGACCAGAGCTGTGGAGAAACTTTGAAGTTCAAACACAGGAGTGTTTGAGAAACCTAAAAAGGGAAACATAAATGAATGATAAACAAGGATAAACTGCTTATATTCAAATATTAAAAACTGATATTTGTCTCCCCTCCGAACACAATCATCATCAAGGTTGATAGAGGGAGTCCAATTAGATAAGGCCTGGGAGTAGTTTTGCTATGTTTTGACCATCTTAAGAGAAGAATAGAAAGAGGGAAAGAAGAATATACTGGGAGGAAGGGGTGAGGAAAAAAGGAAGGTTAGGGGATGTTACCTCACATAATTGTAGCACACAAAGTAGAAAATTATACAAATAAGGAGGGAGTAGGAGGCGTGCTGATCCTTGAACCTCACTCTATTCTGAACTGCTCAAAAGAAGAAAGAGTACACACACACACACACACACACACACACACACACACACACAGAGTTGGGTACAGAAATATACTTCATTCAACGGAGAAATAGGTGGAAAGGGGAGAAGGGCAAGGATTAGAAGGAGAGTAGATTAAGTGGAGGATTAGTTCTAAGCAAAACAAACTCTAAGGATTTACAAAAATATTTATACCTCTTTTTTGAGGTGTCAAAGAATGAGCATCCCCTAAACTGGGGAATGGATATACAGGTTATAATATATAAATGTGATGGAATACCGTTGTGCTATGCTCTTACCAGTATAAGAACCAGCCAGGATTGATGAAACAAGCCGCCTACCTCCTAGTATGGAAATAAAGGGCTCAGAATACAGAATGAGCTAATTTTTTTGGGGGGGGGAGGGCAGGACATAGGTAACATCCACGTGACAATGGGATAATGTGGACAATTGTTTTGATTGACTCTACATATTTATAATAGAAAAAAAAATGGGGCAGCTAGGTAGTGCAGCGGATAGAGCACTGGCCCTGGAGGCAATAACACTCACTAGCTGTGTGACCCCAGGAAAATCACTTAACCCCAATTTCCTCACCAAGAAAACAAAACAAAACAAAAAACACATTTATAATGGGTTTTGTTTTTCTTATATCCTCAAAGTGGGAGGGGAATTGGGGTACAAGTTTGATAGAATGGATCTTGGGTGATTAAAACAAAATTTTTTTAGAAAAGAAAATATTCCAGGGTGAGGAGTTCTTAAGTACTGGAGGAATTATAACAAATAGATACATCAGCTCCAAAGAGGGTAAGGGACTATAATTGATCATGCCAACTCCTCCTGGAGCCTGATTAAGGATCTCCAATGGAATGCTTTTGTTTTGTCATATCCGTTTTTGGACAGCTTTGTCAGCCCATGAATACCAGGTAGACACAAAAACCGACCCATGTAAGACATCTGGGTGGTGGACTTGGATAGAGTGGGTAGAGTGTTGGTTAGAGTGTTGGACTTGGAGTCGGGAAACCTGAGTTCAAATACTGACACTGATTACCTGTATGATTCTAGGATTAACTTCTCTCAGCCTTAGTTTCCTCATCTAGAAAACAGGTATTATGATAATAGCACCTACTTCACAGGGTGATTGTGAGGATTAAAGAAGACTATATATATAGTTGTCATTTCCAACTCTTTGTAACACCATTTGTGGCTTTCTTGGCAAAGATGCTTGAGTGGTTTGCCATTTCCTTCTCCAGTTCATTTTACAGATGAGGAAACTGAGGCAAAAGGGTTAAGTGACTTGACTAGGGTCATTCAGCTAATAAGTGTCTAAGGCCAGATTTGAACTCCAGGCCTAGGGCCCTATCCACTGAGCCATCAAGCTGTTTCAAGACATGAATGTAGATATAAATGCTAGCTATCAAGTTAACCTAAATAGAAAACAAAAGCGGTTGCTGTTGTTTTTTGTTGTTGTCCTTCATTTTTGAAGCAGACCAAGGACATCACTGGTGATGCCTTACCTTGCATATGAATTGGATTTAAGTGAGGCAGAGTTGCACAAAGTCATCAGCTTCACTCTCTCTTCCAGAGTCATGAAAGTTCAGTGGCTGGACAAGAGTCAAGAGGAGACCTTAGCATCTTTATTGTCTGACCAAGCTCTAACCGCTCCACAGCGCCTGCTTCTCCTAGAGCTACCACTGTAGTTGAAGCCCTTAATACCATTTCACCTGGACTACTGTAATAGCCTAACTGACCTCCTAGTCTTCAAGACCCCCCTCCACCAATCCACCCTCCACACAGCTTCCAAAATGCGTGTCCTAAAGTTTGAAAGATATGATTATGACAGGCCCCTGTTCAAACCCCCATTAATGTCTTCTCATTGCCTCTAGAGAATTTGCCCTTTTAGGTTCTCCACAACTGGATCCTAACCTTTTTACATATTAGCTGCTTTCATGATACTGTAAAGTGGACTACCGGCTATTTCCTGAAGGAAGAACAAATGAGGCAGGGGGCTCTTGATGACATGAATTTATTGCCTGGGCTTCACATGGACAATAGATGAGATACTGTTTAAAAGCAAGCATGATGCCAGGTTGCCTGATGAGGCATACAGAGCACAGCATGTGGGCACTGAGAACTACTCCTTTTCTGAAACAGTGGGCCTTAGACACAACCTTACAAATGCCCTCCTGTTTTTGGACCACACAAGTTAGGGAGTGGGATTAAATTGGATAAAATATATAAAGTGACTTAAAAATATCTTAAAGTAGATCCTCAGCAAAGAAACAAGGATTGTCTGGCTAGGGAAAATGTCAAAGTGTCTTTCCAAGTTCAATAGAAATTCCGTTTTAACTGTTAAAATTGAGAAATTGTTTATCTTCACCCTCTATATAGGAGGCTGTTTTTTTCATGTTATATTTCAGGATATATAGTTTAACTCATGATAATATAATGTGCTTTTTGTAATGGAATTCTAGTTTATATTAAGGATTATGATACAGGGATGGTAACTGGTTTCCATGTAGTTACATTTATCAAGAAATGCCTTCCCAATACACTATTACTTTTTGTCTTTGTGTCCTCAGTGTCAAGAAGAGTGCCTGGTGTATAGTAGGTACTTAATAAATACTTGTCAGCTGATTGACTGAGTCATGTGTTAAGGGATGATGCTTGATGCTGAGGATACAGACTATTTTTTTTAATGACCCAGTTGGTTTTTTAAAATGACCTTAAGGAGCTAAGTATGCGATGGGATGAAATGGGAAAAGAGCCCAGGTGAGAAGATAAAATTATACACAAGTAAGGATGTCAGGTTGGTGTGACTGGGACACATTTTCATGAAGTAGAGGCTATTCCTAAACTGAACCTTGAAGGAAGAGGATTCTGAAAGGCAGAAATAGAAAGTTATTGTATTCTGGGTACTAGAAGGAGGAACTGAGAAGGCTAGTAGTCTGTATGAGTGTGTAGAAGTAGGAGGCAGTATGGCATAGTGAAAAAACCCAACGCTTTATTTGAAACTAGAGGATATGGGTTCAAATTCTGGCTTTGCCTCTGACTAACTTTACAACTTAAGGGACGTCAGTTTCTTCATCTGTTGTTGAAAAATGAGGAAATCAGAATAAATAACTTCTAAGGTCTCTCCCAATCCTAAATTTAGGATCCTGTGAGAAAAAAAGATGCCATTTCTGAGAAAGAATCACTCATTATCTCCTGCATTTTAATTATGGAGGCATCATTCCCAGGAGAAGTAGCATTCTGCTGTTCACACTGATCCAGAGACCCTGAACACCTTCAGACTACCTGACAAGTCCATCAGTGCCAGGTCTATCTACTGGGCCATATTTTTCAACTTGATTATTACTTGTGTTCCTGGACATTACCATCTGCATGAAGATGCTTTGTCACAAACACCTGACTCTGTCCATCTTATGGATCAATGAGAAAGGCAACATAATAGTAAATGGATGCTGGCCTCAGTACCAGGAAGATCTAGGTCCAAATCCCTCTAATGCACCATCCATGTAACTCTGGGCAAGTCACAGAACCTTTCAGTGCCCTGCAACTCTTTAAGGTACACATTATTATCTGTATTGGTAAAGGTAGTTTCTTTGTAAGAAGTTCCCTATTCTAATGCAATCACAGGTGTGGATAAAAAAAAAAAGTCACTCCAATAGTCCCTTACATAAACCATATTTTTCACAGCCATGAAGTTCAGCCAGAACTATGGGAGTTACTCAAGACTTTACATACACACGAATATCAGTGAATTTTGATGGCTAAACTATGAGATGACATCATGCCGTGGATCCAGTGGTATGACGACTGTATCTGGGAATGCCAAGGGTAAATAGAACAAACATTTATTAAGCACCTATTATGTGCCAAGCACTATGCTAAGCCCTTTACTCTCATCTTATCTGAGGCAAAGGATCCAGTGGGCCAGTTAGCAGGCTTGCTATGACTAGTCAACACTACTTCAGCCTGGATCCTGGGAAACAATGACATTAGACTTTATTTATCACTCATTTGGCCACATCTCAAGTGTGCAATATCATGTTAATAGTGGTAGACGCCTTGACCGAGATGACTCATTTCTTCTCAAGTGTTGGAACTCCCTCCTTCTGCAGCTGGGGCTACCTGTCCCAGAGGGAAAATAATTTGGATTCTATGACCTTCCCTCAGACAAAAACTCTGATCACATTTCCTAGTTCATCTCAGATTTCTGAACTACTCATGTATTCACAACCCTTCTATTTATTAAAAAATTCACTTTTCCATGGCTTGTCATTCCCAGTTTGATGAAAGACAGAGTTTACCAACCAAAGCTTAGAATATTTGTTTCTCCAGTGCCATACCCATTACCATCAGGTTTACTAATATAACTAGTTGTTCCATAAGGTGGTACAGTGGATAGAGTTTTGCTGGACCTTGAATTAGGAAGTCCTGAGTTCAAATCTTGCCTCAGAAATTTACTAACTATGTGACTTGAGCTAAGTCAATTTAACCTATATGCCTTAACTTACATTTATAAAATAAGGATAGGCCTAGCACTACTTTTTGAGGTGTTGTGGGAATAAAATGTGATAATGTTTTAAGGTCCTCTCCAAACCTTAAAGTGCTATATAAATGCTAGCTGTAAAATGCACCATTTTACATTAACTATGGTTTCTAACTTCATTTTCCTTCTTTATTCACTCCATATTCAACAGTTCCTGTAATCAGTAAATACCTGGGAGAACTAGGGGCTGCCCAGACTGATTTGTATCATATTCTCAGAACAGCCATAAGGGCATACAAATAGACAAGTGAACATTACCACACTCCTGGGAAATTATGTTGAGTCCTTTCCCTGGCACTCCATTGATGCCCTGACAGTCCTGTGGCCTACAGAGAGAAAAATGCCCTGTCTACTTCTTGTTCCATGAGTCTTGGTTATGAAGGACTACTTCAACCTCAGAATTCACCTTTTAAGTCCTTGTTTACCACTGCCAATGGTAGTTGTACAGGGTATCTTCTACTCTTAGACTTAAGAGCTACTTCTAATACCTACAGGGCTGGCAAAGGAGGAAGGCATGGGAGCAGGTGAGCAACGTACATTCCCTGGCCTTGGTAACTCCACCCTACCAAGCTGTGGATGGCTTCAAGGACCTTTCCTTGGGAAAGGGATGGTGCCCTAAGCCATGACTAGAAGACTAAGGAAGCAGGAGACAGTGAGGTCTGCCCAGGATAGAGGAGAGTATTGGTATCAGCAAAGGCAGCACTTACAGTACATAGCAGTGGGTCTATTGTCTTTGAAAGATGAGATGAACAATTTGGAACTTTGCTTTTAAAAAATGATAAAATGTCAATACTCTTTGACCAAGAGATCCCACTATTAGGCATCTACCCAAGTGAAATCAATGACAAAAAAGAAAGGGCCCACATACAAGAGAACACTCATGAAAGCACTTTTGTGATAGTAAAAAACTAGAAGTAATGCCCATCAGTTGTGGAATGACTAAAGAAACTATGGTATATATTTGAATGGAATGTTACTACACTATAGGAAATGATGAATGTAAAGAATTCAGAGAATATGGAAGATTTACATGATCCAGTGCAAAGTTAAGTAATTACAACATGCATGACTATAATGCTGTAATGGTAAGAAGAGCAAAAAAAGAATTTTAGGCTTACACAGTTATACATAAGTTATACAGGATTATATGGGGCAGTTAGGTGACAACAGTGGATAGAGTACCAGGCCTAGACTCAGGAAGATTCATCTTCCTGAATTCAAATCTGGCCTCAGACACTCACTAGTTCTATTAACTTGGGTTAGCCACTTACCCCCATTTACCTCAGTTTGCTCATCTGTAAAATGAGCTGGAGAAGGAAATGGCAAACCACTGCACTATCTTTGCCAAGAAAACCCCAACTGGGGTCACAAAATGACTGAAAAAAGTGACTAAACGACAAAGAAGACTAAAAGAGAACCTGATAACTGCCTTCAGTTATTGGAAATCATACGAGAGAGAGATTAGACTTCTTGCTTTGAACTTGGAAGGTAGAACTAGAAGAAAGAGGTAGAAATTGCAAAAGGGAGAAATGTAATCTTGGTGTAAGGAAATAATTTCCAATAGTTAGGGCAATCCAAAAATGAGAGGAGGTAATGGGTTTGTACCTCAAGGAAAGTATTCAGGGAAAGTTAAATGGATAATTGTTGTATCTCTTATAGAGTTGACTCCTGTTTGAGTATTGGTCAGACTCAGTGGCCTCTAGAGTACTTTTCCAACCTGTGATGCTATGCTTCAACAAAGCAGAAGCCTTTGGCATCACAGAATCTCAGAGTTCATGTAGTTTGGCCTGTACCTGAAAATGAATTTGTCCTGCATCACCCTTGTCAAGTGGTCATCTATCATTTCCTTGAAGACCTCCAATGAGGAAAAACCTTTCAAATTTGGTAGAACCCCATCAAATCTTGTGTTTCTCTAATAAAATGCTTGTTCTCCTTCAAACACTTCCAGTTTTTATACTGGAACTTTCAAACTCTAGTCTTCACATAAAAAGTTAAATACAAATTTTAAGATGACATTTCTTACGATATTGACAAAACTGAATACCCCCTTTGATGACCTCAAATCTATGTAACTCTTCTTGCCTATGTCTCAAAGACCTTAAAAATTAAAAAAAAAAAGATTTGACCAATTAAAGCTCTATCAGTTAAGTAATGGGTAGAAAAAAATGCTCTTACTGAAACAGAGTCTCTATTGGTATAGAAGCTTATTTGAGTTATAACTAGACAGCAGTTTAAAACAGTGAGTGTTGAGGGCAACATATGGGACAGGAATTCAAATGGATGGAAGTATGAAAATAGGGCAGGAAGCTAAAATAGATGTGCACTCAATTTCTTTAGTATAAATAGCATTGTCTGTAATCTTAGGTACATGATTCAGCAATTGCTAATGTAAATCATTTCCAGCAATACAAATGAGGAAAAAGCAGATCTATAGAATCAATCGAATTGAAGAGAAGAAGTTTAAAGAGGGGAAGAGTTGCAGAAAGACCCTAGGTAATCTCAACTTAGATTCGCTAATGTTGTTGTGGTTCATAAAAGGTCAACCTTTGCTCCCTTTCTTATAGTTTAAGAAATGGCCTGAAAGATGACTTGGAGATCATTTCTTCCAAGTCCCACATTTTTGAGATGAAGAGACCAAGGCTCCAAGAGGTTTATGTGATTTGTCCAAGGTTATGCAGCTAGCTAATGGTAGAAGTACCGCTAGAATTTAGTATGAAGTCTATACTAAAAATGAGGCTTGAAATGCATGGTTTGGCTGAACACCAAGAATAAACTTTGGGCCCACTCGCATCAGGTTAAGCCAAGAGATGCTGTTTAAGATAGATTTCCCACTGCATTCATTATGTGCTCATTACTAACAGGTTGGCCTACTTGTTGTGAGAGTCATAGCCTGGTGTTTGGGATTATGTGAGTATGAATACCTAGGTAAGTAGGTTAGCTGAAGGTGCCTGGAATTCCTTCCAATATTTTTATGTTTGCTTTGTGTTGCCCTAGCTGCTGAACATGGCGGGAAACTAGTATCTGAACATCTCACTTATCTGCTCCTCAATCTTCAAAGGTTCCCCCATTGCCTGTAGGATAAAATGTAACCCCCTCACGTAGGGGCAGTCACCCAATGGATAGAATACTGGGTCTGGAGTGAAAGGTCTGGATTCACATCTAGCCTCAGATACTTATTAGGTGTGTAATAAGGGGCAAATCACTTAAACTTAGTTTCCTCTTCTGAAAAATGGGGATGATTATAACACCTACCTCCCAGGGTTGTTGTGAGGATCAAATGAGATAATATTTGTAAAGTGCTTACCACAGTTGCTGAAACATAGTAGCTCTTAATAAACGCTTGTTTCCTTTCTTCCCTCCTCTTCCTTCTGTCTTTCCTTCTTTTCCTCCCTTCCTTGCTTCCTTCCTTCCTCTCTTCCTTCCTTCCTTCCTACCTCACTCCAACAGGAATTGAGCTTAGATCAATACCTTATACCACAATCCACAACACATACTAAATGGATACATATAATCTTGATATTAAAAATCATACTATAAAAAATTTAGGAGAGAAAAAAATCACATACCTCTCTCAGCTATAGGTAGGATATGTATTTTTAATCAAACAAGAGATAGAGGCAATTACAAGAGATAAAATGAATAACTGATTACTTGAAACTGAAAAGTTTCTGAAACAGACAACATTAATGCATCTAGGATAAGAAGGAAAGTGGCCAAATGGGAAAAAATGTGTGTCAAATTTCTGTGATAAGGGAATATATAAGCCATTATATAATTATATGAGCCATTCCCAATAGATAAATGGTCAAAAGATAAAAGAAGAACTGAAAAATAGTCTCAACCACATGAAAAAATCCTTTGAATCACTAACAATAAAAGAAATAAAAATCAAAACAACCCTAAGGATTTACCTCACACCTTTCAAATTCACAAAAAACATGGCCAAAATAAGTCAGTGATGTAGAAGTTGTTGAAGGATGGGCATGCTAATACATTGTTGGTGGAACTATGAAATGGTACAACCATTTTGGAAAGTAATTTGGAATTATATAAATAAAATGAAAAATAATTGTTCATGCCATCTGAACCAAAGATTTCATTATTAGGCTAATATTCCAAGCAAGCCATCAATAAAAAAAGTTCCTATATACTACAAAATATTTATAGCAGTACTGTTTGTGATAGCTAAGAATTGGAATGGTCTATAGGGTATCTATTCAAGATGTCTAATAGGCAGCTGGGAGATTCATAGACCAGAGGTCAGAAGAGAAATTAGGGCTGGTTATATGGATTTTAAAATCTTCAGCATAGATCATAAATCCTTGAAACTGATGAAGTCATTACATGAAATGATATATATATGGAGAGAGAGAGAGAGAGAGAAAAGGGTCCAAGACAGAGCCCTGTGGGATACCCATGGCTGGCAGAAGTGACCTGGATGAAGATTTAGTAAAGGAGGCTGAGAAGGAGTGGTAGGATGAGAACCAGGAGAGACTAATGTCATGAAAACTTGGAGAGAAGAAAATGTCAAGGAGAAGAGGGTAATTGACAGTGTCATGGGCTACAGGGAAGACAAAGATTGAGACAAAGCTTTTAGATTTGGCAACTAAAGGGTTATTAGTAACTTTAGAGAGAGCTGTTTTAGCTGAATGATGAAGCCAGAAGCCAGGCTGTAGAGAGTTAAGAAGAAAGTGAGAGGAGAGGAAGTGGAGGCACCTTTGGTAGATGGCCTTCTCAGGGAGTTTAGGTAAAAAAGGCAGGAGAGATGTGGGATGATAGTAAGGGGAGATGGATGGATCAAGAAAGGGTTGTTTTGTGGATGGGAGACACATGGGTATGTTTGCAGGCAATAGGGGAGCAGCCAATAGAGAGGAAGAGATTAAAGATAAGTGAGAGAATGGGGATTATAGAAGAGATAAGGATGAAATGGAATGACTTGTGCATGTAGAGGGATTAGCTTTTACGAGGACAAGGTCTACATCTTCATTTGAGAGGGGTGAAGAAAGAGATAGTGGAAGAAGGTATCTGGGTGTTGCAAGAAGTACAGGAGGGAAAAAGGGGGAGCTTTTGGCGAATGACTTCATTTTTTCAGTAAAATATGAGGCAGTGTTCCCAGCCAGGAGGGTGGGTGGACAGAGAGCAATGGGAGGTTTGAGGAGGGATGAAAAGGTTTGGAAGAGCCACTGAGGTGAATGGGACAGTGCCAACTGGAAATCTCAAAGTGGTTGTCCTTCAGATATCTTAAACTCAGCATGTCCAAAACTGAAATCATTATCTTTTCTCCAAACCTCCTTCCTTCTTCTTAATTTCCCTCTTACTATTGAGGCACCACCATTCTTCTAGTTATTGAGACTCACAATGTAGGTTTCACATTCAATTCCTCACTCTGTCTCTCCCTATCTTCTCCTTCATATCTACCCTGTTGCCTAATCCTGTCAATTATATATATATTTTTTACCTCTGTAACATCTTTCATATATGTTCCTTTTCTACTCTTACACCACCACCACCTTAGCACAGGCCCTCATCACTGCACATCTGAACTACCACAATACCCTTTAGCTTAGTCTGGCTGCTTCAAGTCTCACTCTACTCTAGTCTGCCCTCCACTCTGCTATCAAACTGTAGGTCTGACCATGTCACTTCCCCTTAGTCGTTAAACTCCTGTGGTTCCCTATCACCATCCTCTATCTGGCATTCAAAGTCCTTCATAACCTAATCCCTTTCTACTTTTGCAGACTTCTAACACCTTGCTCATGCTCATGTACTCTGCAATTTTGCTGTTCCTCTCACCAGATCCACCACATTACATCTCCGTGCATGTTCATTGGCTGTTGTCCTTGCCTGGAATTTTCTCCCTCTCCATCTTAATCTTTTGGTTTTCTCAGCTTCCTTCAAGTCCCAGCTAAAATCTTGCCTTCCATAAGAAACCTTTGTTAATCCCCCTAATATTGGTGCCTTATCTCTACTGATTATCTCCAATTTTTCATCTTATTTATACATAGATGTTCACATGTTGTCTCCCCTATTAGACTGGGAGCTCACTACGAGCGGGGACTGTCTTTTCCTCTCTTTTCCCAGTGTTTATTTAGCACAGTGCCTGACACAAGATAAGTGCTTGATAAATGCCTAACAACCTGACTCACGTCCATCCTTTTCTCTCCATTCACATCAAAACCACCCTAATTCAGGACCTCCTCACCTCTCACTTGGACTGTTGCAATACCCATCTCATTTGTTTCCCCGCCTGCAGCCTCTTCTTTCTCTACTCAAATTGTTATTGCAAAAGGACACGTCTGACCCTGTACCTCCCTTGATCAAGAAATTTTTGTCATTCCCTTTTGCCTCTTGGCTAAAATACAGACTTCTCTCTTCAGCATTTAAAGCCCTTTACAAACTGGCTGCAGCCTGTATTCCAGAGCAATTACTCATTATTTCCCTTTATGAGCTCCATGTTCCAGTCAAACTGTGATTCCCTCTATGTCTCTATGTGACATTACATCTTCTGTGTCTATAGCTCTGCCTGGATTGTTCCCCATACCTGGGTCACTCTCTCTCCCCACCTTTGCCTCCTGCCTCTTGGAACCACATTTTCTGAAGCTTAAGTTCTACCTTTCACAAGAAATCTTTACTGATTCTACCAACTGTTAGTGCTCATGACGTGACTTTGCATTAATTCTGTATGTATTTTGAATTTTTCTTGCATACATATTGTGTTCCTGTGCCCAATAGAATGTGAGCTCCTTGAAGGAATGGGATTGCTATCATTTTTGTGTTGATATCTTCACCACCTAGGTTAGCCCCTTCCTCACAGCCAGTACTTGATAAATGCTTCTTAAATGGAATTGACTTGAACATAATGTGCCTGCAGGTGGTGCATGATTGGATCCTGTGCAATTCCAGTGCAAGGACAAATGGTAAGTGCATCAAAAAAGGAATCTGAGCAGTGATTGCATTGCCTACAAATTTGTTTTTGAGCTCTATACCCAATCCACATGACTGAGATCAATCTCTACCACCTGGAATGATTGCCCAGGTCTCAAGAGTTTAAGTATGGAGCACCTGTTGGTGGCAGTTGGTGATGCACTGGGTAGCACCCTGGACCTGGAATCAGGATAGACCTGAGTTCAAATCTAACCTTCAATACTTACTAGCTGGTGACTCCAGGTAAGTCACTTAACTTTTGTTTGCCTCAGTTGCCTTAATTGTAAAATGGGGATAAGAAAAGCACCTACTTTGTAGGGTTGTTGCAAGGACCAAATGAAATAATATTTGTAAAAAGCACTTAGCACAGTGCCTGGCACATAGTAGGCTCTATATAAATGGTTATTACCTCCTTTCTTACCACATGCCATCATGCTTTAACTGAAGTAAAAAGTAAAATAGATAGTAACACAATTAAAAGGTGAATTCTGGCATACAAAGACAATGAAACTGAACAAGTAAACTAAATATGTATCTATTATGGCTTTTAAGATGAAAAATAGCATACACATAATCACATAGAGTGAAAATGCTTTTATTCATTCACCACACACAAATGTTAACATGGACTGATATTTGTATGGTTTGTTGCTTTAGAATAGACACTTCTAGGGGGTAGGAGTCTGTAAATTTGAGTCCACATTAATTGCTTTGGGTTTATTTTTCCCTAGTAGGGAGGTGAAAATTTGATACAATTATCCATTTATTTCAGGTGAAAAAAATCTACTTGTCCCTAAATTACTAGTTACCTCAAAACACCATTTCCCTTTGGCTTTGGGGCATTGCCTAATGATGCTCAATAAATATTAAACAACTGTCTGGAATTACATGAATGACATTGTACTCTTTTTAATAAATATTGTGAAAATGGATAAAAATAAGAAGTAAATATGTAAAAATAGCATGAGGAAATAATCTGGGGCATGAATTATAAAAAATGTTGGTAAATATTTTATTTCATGAATATAAAACATTGTTTTACAGTTCTATAACTAAAAATATATGGATATTCCTTTTAGCAGTGAGATTAAGGCAAAACTCACTTTACAAAAAACACCAGATTGTCAGCACTGAAAGAATCTTAGAGGTTATCTCATCAAAGTCCTTCATTTTAAAGATGATAAAATTGAGGACCTTTGAGGATAAACAATTTACCTAAAGTCACTTGGGAACTCAATGGGCAGTGCAGGGACAAAATTCCAAATCTCTCTTTTTAATTTCATTTTTAAAAATTATGAGCTTAATATCAGCAAATACAATCATTTGAATATACAAATGTAAATGAGGGGTCCATCCTCCTCCCTAATCAATCACAGATGGCCCAGACATCTCAACTGAATCATCAATAAAAAATTAACTGTATGTAAATAAGTTTAATCAATTTGAAAGGATCATAGGAGCTTTGAGGTATTGGATGTTTCCAATATAGGTGCTTCCACACAGGAAATATCTTATGATCATGTTGAAGAAGATGAAGTCGTAACTATTGGATTACATATTTTTAAAAAGAAAGCAAGTCAAAGGAGCTAGTTTGGAGCTAGCCATTCAAATAGGAGAGAGGTCAAAATTCAGGAGCTAAGAATTTCAGAACTTTGAGAAGAAATTGTTCTTTTAAAAAACATATTAATAACATTTCATTTCCCCCCAATTACATGTAAAAACAATTTTTAACATTCAGTTTTGAAAAAGTTTTGACTTCCAAATTCTATCCCTACTTCCCACCCCTCTGCCTTCCCTGAGACAGTAAGCAAAGTGATATAGGTTATACATGTGCAATCATGTAAAATATTTCCAAATTAGTCATTTTGTGCAAGACAACTTAAGAAAAAGAAAAAACAGTATGCTTCAATCTGTTTTCAGACAGTATCAGTTCTTTCTCTGGAGGCAGATAGCACTTTTTATCATGAGTCCTTTGGGATTGTCTTGGATCATTATATTATTGAGAACAGCTAAGTCCTTCACAATTCTTCAGTGTTGTTCTCCTGGTTCCATTCATTTCACTTTGTATTAGCTCATGTAAGTCTTTCCAGGTTTTTCTGAAATCATCCTGCTCGTCATTTCTTATAGCACAATAATATTCCATTACAATCATATACCACAACTTGCTCAGTCATTCCCCAATTGATAGGCATCCCTTCAATTTCTAATTCTTAACCACGAAAAAAAGAGTTGCTATAAATATTTTTGCACAAAGAGGTTCTCCCCTACCCCTGGCCCCCACTTTTTAAACCTCTTTGAGATACAGAACTAGCAGTGGTGTTGCTAAATGAAAGAGCATGCATGGTTTTATAGGCCTTTGGGCATAGTTCCAAATTGTTCTTCAGAATGGTTGGATCAGTGAGGAAATTGCTCTTGAGGAGAGGAGAAAGTACCTCCCTCTCTTTCTCTTCTCTCCCATTCCCATTGACCATACTATCAGAGAGGCTGAACTAGTAGGAGAAAATATATCAAGTTGAGTGTGGAGAAAAGAATTCTAAGGACAAACAGAAAGTCTTCCCAAAAAAGACAAAAAAAAAGTATTCAGAGATGCAATTGACCAGGTTATGATTGTGTGAACTTCAAAAAGGTGGAGATTAGGGGGTACCATCAGCATTAGTAGCAATGTCTGCTGGAACCAAGAGCAACGTCACCAGTTTCACCACTTTACAAAGACATTGAACTTTGGAGTTCATAAAAATGCTGAAGGGGAGCTTCATGAGGACTCCACAAAGGGACAAAGGGATGTCCAGTAACCAGAAGCTGTGGGTTACTCCTTTGTCACTTATGTGACATATCACATGGGCTTCACTGCCGCTAAGTTTAAGCTCATTCTTTCCAAGGATTTTGTGTCTACATAGGAGACAGTACACCCCTAGTTTTGGATGGTGATGTTTTCACAACTACTGTTCTTGCTATACCTTCTCAGTAAACACCCTTGAGAAAAAGATACTTGAGACTACCGGCTGACAAACAACAGGAAACACATTCACTGGGGTTTATGAATGACAGTACTAGAAGCCCCAGGTACCTTGCCCACCAATGAGAGTATGAATCAAGAATATGACTCCCCCCACCCAGGAGACAGCTAGGTGGCACAGTGGATAGGGCATTGGCCCTAGAGTCAGAATCTGACAGAACACAAAATACAAAGTGCCCCTTACAGTAAATTCCTTGCTGCTTTCCACAGTAAGTTCTTCTGATCCTTACAGAATCATAACTACTTTGTAATCTTGTACAGATAGATAACTTGATTAAATAGAAGATGAGGTAGAAAACATAAAAGACATATCAAATACAATAAAGAATACTTCTAATATAACCTTTCCCACAGGTGCTCATAACATAGCTATGGAATAGGATCCTGGTGGATGCTCCGAGTGCCTCGGATGGTGCCTCCATTTAGAGGAAGTCAGGAATCTGCTTCTGAGGGAATCATGATGATTAGTATGAGAAGTGCTTTGGAGAGACAGAGAGTTGGGTAAGTGGAGGAAGAGGAGAAGGAGAACGAAAAGGAAGAGAAGTGAAAGGAGGAGGAGGAGAAAAGAAAGGAAGAAGAAGAGGAGAAAGAATAGGTGAAGAAGGAAGACAAGGAGAAGGAGAAAGAGGAAAAGAAAGAGGAAGAGAAAGACAGAATCATCTCCAGCAATGAGCATCAGGGCAAGACCAAGGCGGAAAAAATGGAAGGGAAGACATCCTGCCATTGTATTTGCTAGGGTGGTATATATGGGCTATTCCTAAGTTGGAACATTATTGTGCTGGTTTTTATCAGGTGATGCACACATATTTTTAGGTTGAATTTCAGCAAAGAAAAGGAAAAGTACTGATTCCAAGTGACAGAAACACTTGGGAAAACACATTTTTCTTCAACTTTGCCTAACCTAGTAGACCTATGATTCCATCAATTTGATTACTCTGTCTCTTCTCTGATTAATTAGCAAATCTTCATGTTTTCTCAGACTTTAAGTTGAAATTGCTTAAAGTATTTTTGCAATTCTTCCCATACTGTAACTATAAATCTTTATCTACAGAGATATTGACAGCTAGATGTCATGATGATGAATGGCTAGACTTATATTCAGGAAGCCCTGACTTTTCAAATCTTGCCTCATTTACTAGCTCTGGCCAGGGCAGAGCATTTTACCTCTCTGACATCATTTTCTCATCAATAAACTAGGGATAATGAAAGCATTTACTTCACAGGTTGTCATATGAATTAATTGAGCTTATTAAAGCTTAAAATTGCATTGAGACTTTTGGGACACACTGTATCTGTAAAGTGCTTTGTAAACCTTAGAGCACTACGTAAATATTAGACATAGATTTACATATGTACATATAGATATGATTTATATTTGTATACATATATCTGTGTATGTGTGTATATATGTATAGATACATACATATATTCTCTGTGATTTAGCCAAATCCATAGACTATTCAGCTTGAAACAACAAACAACTTGAAATGAACTGATTTTGCCCCATAATTGGGAAGCTGTTTTTTTTCTTTTTATGGTTTTAAATAGCTCTTCACATTCTGTTGAAAACACTGTTAAGTTCATTGCTAATCTGTTTTCCACGCTACTTACTTACACTTTTATTATATAGGCTATTTCTAGGATAGCCTACAACACATCCACTGATTGATGAAACATTGAATTTTATATCTTGAGCCAGCTAGCTGGTACTGTAGATAGGGCACTGAACCTGGAGTCAGGGAGCCTTGAATTCAAATTTACTTCAGACACTTACTAGCTTTGCAACCCTAGGAAAGTCTCCTTATCTCTCTGCCTGAGTTACTTCATCTGTAAAATGGGGATAATAATAGCACCTACCTCCCAGAGGTGTTGTAAGGACCAAATGAGACAATATTTGTATAGTACTTTGCCAACCTTAAAGCACCATATAAATTTTAGATGTTATTATTATTATTATTAAAGAAACCTAGGATCTGATTAACTAGGACAGTGAGAAATGTGGGCAAAGAAGGTCACAAATAGAGGGTTTTCCCTGGATAATCTATATACTTCATTCAGTTCAACCAGCATTTACTAATTACCTACCATATCCTATGTACTGCGCTGGTGCTACAAATGCAAAACCAAAAATTAAATAGACCCGATCCTTGAGAAGTTTATATTCTATGTATTGGAATATTGTTATTCTATAAGAAATGATGAGCAGGCGGACTTCAGAAAAACCTGGAAAGACTTATTACATGAACTAATGCTGAATGAAGTCAGCAGAATCAGGAGAACATTGTGCATAGTAACATCAACATTGTGCAATGATCACCTATGATAGGCTTATCTCTTCTCAGATAATTCCAAAAGAGTCATGATGGAAAATGCTATCCACATCCAGAGAAAGAACTATGGAGTGTGATGCAAATCAAAGCGTACTATTTTCTCTCTTTTTTTTATTTCTTATGGTTTTTCCCTTGTGTTCTGATTTTTCTTTCACAACATGACTAATGTGGAAATAAGTCTAATATGATTGTATATGTATAGCCTATATTGGATTGCTTGCCATTTTGGTGAGATGAGAGGCGAGGGAGGTAGGGAGAAAAAAAAATTGGAACTCAAAATCTTATAAAAGTGAACATTGAAAACTATCTTTACATGTAATTGGAAAAAATGCTATTAAATAGGGAAAAATTAAAAAAATAAATTTATATTCTACTGAGAAGAAATGATACATATACACATGTAATATATACAAGGTAATTGGGGTAGAAGCAACTATGGGGAATCAGGAAAAACCTCATTGAGAAGTTGGTACCTAACTTTCCTTTGAAGATGGCTATGAATTCTGCAAAATGTTGGTGAGGAATGAAGGCATTCCAGGCATGGAGGACAAAGACACAGGAGCAGAAGATAGAGTCAAGTTGGAGAAACAGCATTCCAGGCTGACTGGAATACAGGGAGAGAGATCTAAAATCAATCTGCAAAGATTAAACACCAAATAGTAGAGTATATATTCTGCCCTAGAAGTGCCTTGTGTAGGAAGTGACATCATCAGGCCTATACTTTAAGAATATCCAGTTACACAGTGGGATGACAAAATCAAATCAGAAAACAACCTTACAGGTCAGCTAGTCCTTGAGGATAGTCAACATATTTAAGAAAAGTCTAGTAGCTCAGATGAATTCCATTGGGGAATTATCTACACTGTTTTGTCACCAGTGCCTACCATGTTCTGTACACAGTAAGTGCTTAATAAATATCTGATGAATGAAAAAAGCAAAAGGTCCACTAAAATAAGTGGTCTAAGATGTGGTACCCCCAGAGGTGACAGAGATAGCTGACAGTAGCATACTAGGGTAAGCTTAGAACGCTCAGCATGAAAACATTGGTGTTACTTCCCCAGATGCTCATCGGTGCTCCACCCCGATCCCTGACCAGGTCCCTCTTCCTCCTCCTATGCTGTAGTGAGTGGCCAGGTTCCTAGTCATATAGTCCCTGACAATGAGTGTGGTTAGAGGCAGAATCTCTGCATGTTGGCCATTGCTGAGGTTTGACCCACAATCAGGTCCAGAGGAGCTTTTGTTGTTCCCTAAGAGATGAGAGGGGCATATATTTGGTATCTATTCTTTCACTTAGATAAATCTTCATGGGTGGCTACTTTTACTTTGAGAATCTTCATATTTTGAGTGATAGCCACTTTATGGAAGTGAACTCCACTTCTAATTTTGGGTTTGCTGGTCCAGTTCATCAACTATCACCTGATAGCGCCCCTGGCTTCTTCTCTCTTATCTTCAGTTGTTCATGCGCTCCTTCTCTGCTATCCACCCTCCCTCAACTCTGCATACTGACTCCCGCTAGATCACTTGGTTTCATTTCTTAGCTCTCCTCACCTACCCAATCTTAACAGCTTTGTTTCCTAGTCAGTGAGCCCCAAACCCTATACTACAGCTTCATCCTTGCCCCATTTTGGTCTCCATAAGCTTCACCTTGAGTCCATATATGATTTTTAAAAAAATAGAAATGACTAAGGATTTGCATTAAAGATATGATTGGTCATCATCTGCTATGGAGGGATTTTTTAATTCATCACCACTAAAGAATGCAATGAATTTCAGAATATAAATATGGAATACCGTGAGTCAAGAGACATGAGTTCTAGGCTTGAGTCTGTAAATAACTGGCTATTTGTATGTAGCCCATGGTTGTACTGGTAGATTTTTCTTCACCATTCTGGTTTCCCTTAGATTTTCAGGTTTTACTGGAGGGTAAAACCAGAAGGTTGAGCGGAAGTACCAGAATCTGAAAGTAACAAGGACGTCATGAATTGTTGTGACAATTGAGGCTTTTTTTTTTTTAAAGAAAGACCTCTAGATTGGTTCTTGGGGCTGGAACCATTGCCAAATTACTGTTCTGGCAAGACCATCAAGAGAGCCATATCAGACAACCACATGGCACAACGTGAAGGAGACAGGAGTGGGGTGCTGGGGGTGTGTCAGTGAAATAGTAGATACAGAACGTAGGGAGCATACACCACCTGTGGGGCAGAAGGGGTAGTCAGGAACCTGCCACAGATATAGACCAGTGCTATTGCTACAAATAGTTTAGAAAATTGTCCTTATTGATCTTGTTAGCCATCTAGGTGGCATAGTGTTTAGAGTATTGGACTTGTAGTCAGGAAGATGTGTTCAAATCATATCTCAAATACTTACTAGCTTTGTGACCCTGGGCAAGCCATTTAGCCTTTCTTAGCCTCAGTTTCCTCATCTGTAAAATGTGGATATAAATAGCACTTACCTCACAGGGAGAATCAAATAAGGTAATGTATAAAGTACTTTGAAAATCTTAAAGTGCTGTATAAATGCTAATTATTATTGTTGTGGTTGTTGTTGTTAATTATTACTGCAGTAAATACTTACCCATCTGTCCCTCAACTTTGGGCTATTCTTGGCTCAGTCTAGCATTTTAAAAACGTAAAGCAAGCGTTCACCAGAAGAGTCAGGGTCAGGAACCATTTCTGTAAATTCGCCAGAGAATGTTTGATTAGCAGCCTTCTTTCCATACCATCTCCCCTCCTCCTCTGGCTGCACTCTGGCAGGACCCTGGGGTATCACCAATGTCCTTGATGGTCATAGCCTCAAACCCCAAAATGATGGGGGTAGGTACCTCCTGAGAGATAAGGATTCCTCTGACAGATAAGGTGACCCCTTATGGTGGCTCTGACCCCCAAAGTGGTGTAGGTTCCCTCAAAAACCAAACAAAACTCTGCTCAGCTCAATGATTTTTGCCACTCCCATAACTTCCATTTTCTGATACATCTTGTCAACCTTCTGATTGGGGAAGAGATGTCTCTCTTAGATTTTACCCTGTATAAATCTTGGATACATAGTTGTTCATATGTTATCTTTCCTATTAGAATGTGAGCTGAGGGCAAGGGCCATGTATTTGCCTTTCCTTTGTTCTTAGTGCTAAGCACAGTGCCTGACACACAGTAAATGCTTAATAAAGCTTGTTGACTGAAACATCTGCCTGTGTAAGTATGGTATACATATAAATGAGGGAGTTGAATTAGGTCATCTCTGAGGTATTTTTTCAGATCTAAAGTATTTTGATTCTGTCAAGAGAGGAAAACATCAAGGAAGCAAGATCTTTGAGTTTAGAAAACAGTGCTGCTGATAGCCCTAAAAGCAGTTATCAGACTCTTTAAAAAACAAAACAAAACAATTTTTTTAAACAAATACATATTTTTTCTTCTCTCTCCTCACCCTCTGAGGTTTCCTGCAGACAGTAGATAAAAGCAGGAAGACCCAAAACTTTTGATACCTTTTGAGACCTTCCATATTTTCTTGCATGTACTTGTATCAGAGGTTGAAGGACTCTAATAATACTAAGATAAAATATATATATTTCTGACAAAACCAAAATTAAAGGACATTTGTATGGCCCAAACCATCTTTTTTTTCCCCTACTGATAAGGTAACATGCTGTCATGGAAATAATGGAATGGGAGTCCCTACCTCAGTTTGAATCATAGCTCTGACATTTAGTGCAACCCTAGGCAATTCCTGACTCGGTTTCCTCATCTATAAAATGAGGATAATAAAGTTTATTTTAACTACCTTACAGGTTATTTTGTGAAAAGTGTTTAGTACAATTCTGTGCAAATAATATAGGAATGTGAGCAAATGTACTCTGTATAGAGTATACACATATAGTTATCATTGGCTTTAGGCAAGTCAATTAACCTCATTATCATTGGCTTTAGGCAAGTCAATTAACCTCATCGAGCTTGAGTTTCTGTAAAATGCAGGGTTGGGAGTGGGGGGGTGTTAGATGACCTTTAGAGTCTTTTCCAGCTCTAAATCAATAATCTTGTGATCTGGGAAGTAGTGTGGTATAGTACTGGACTTGGAATAAGGGCAAGCAGGGTTCAAAACTGGCCCTTAACACTTTCTAGCTCTGTGATCATAGGCAAGTCACTTTCTCTCAACCTCAGATTCTTCATCCATTAAATGCGGATAAACATATCACTTATTTCATAGGATTGTTTTAAGGATCAAAGGAAATAATGTATTTAAAGGGCTTTGCAAACTTTAAAGAACTATGTAAATGTCAGTTATTATTATCCTTTGAAAAGATATTAAAATATTAAAAACAACCAGCCAGTTGAACTGAATGAGAAGCTAAAGGTTATAAAAACATTAGGAACAAGACCCATAAACTGGGCAATCACCAAACATGCTAAGCACTCTTTTTAATAAGGAAATGCAAAATTAAAGCGAGACATACATTTTAATAAGAAAATTGATTGCAGGGTAGTATTAAACATGGGAGAGATTTGTGCAATAAAAATGTGTTAAGTTTTCAGGAGGTGAAAAACAAATTTAATTTCTCTGGCAGTTAGGAGAATAAGTATGAGCAGTTGATGCATTGCCTCCCTCCCTCAGTTTTCAAAGCCTCTACCTACAGATTCTCCAATGGCTTTGCAAATGACTGGATCTGCTGGGAGGCCTCATTTTGTTCCTCAGACGTATTTCCTCATAAAGGAGCTATCGTCTCTAACAAAATCACTGCAAATTTTAAAAGAAAAATGAAAGGGAGAAGCATGTGTGTAATTCCCTATGAAGCTGAGAAATAAAATGCTCTTTCTTTAGATGCCCCATCAAGTGCTGCAAAATGGAAAATAATACATTTCAGGATTTTCTGTCCCAGATGCCTTTACAGTTGGAGAGATGGAGCTGTCCTGAATCAGGTTCTTGAGAGAGTTCTTCATGAAAAGAAAATCATCTGCCAAATGACATACCTCAGAGACTTACTAGCTGTGTGACCATGAACAAATCAATTGGCATCTCAGAGCTTCTGTTTGCTTTTCTTTAAGATGGGCATAATATTACCTGTAGCATCTACCTTGCAGGGAAATTGTAGGCATTCAATGAGACAACGTACACAGAGTGCGTTGACAACCTTAAAACACTATGCAAATATCAAATAATTGTTATGGTTATTATCATCCAAATTTTAATGTGCTTGGAGCCTCATCTGTGAGTGAAATGATCCAGAGTTACCGCCTTTTTCTAAAGTTCTGACTTCAAAAGTTTAGTCTCTTGAAGGGCATTACTGATAATGAGATTGGATTAACTTTCTTAACAATATTGTTCAGACCTCCACCCAGGTGGAGAAACCATTGTACTCTACTCAGGTTTGGACTGGGATAAATTCTTTGAATAGATTGCTCAAGGCTGGGGGTAATTTAGAAGTAAATGACATAATCAAAGTTCATTTGAATAGGCTCAATCCCTCATTATAATATTAATTATCTTATTAATTGTTAACCAATCAGAGTTGATGGCCACTCTCAGGAACACCTGCTCTTCCAAAAGCATATAAACTGTGAGCCCACCACTATGAAGGGTCTTTGGCATTCAAGAGTGCCACTAGCCCTTTTAGTAAAAATTCTGGCATTATTACTAAAATAATTAAATTACTCAGAAATTATGTCTCTCAGACTTTTTTAAATGCCACACTTGTCAAGGCTCAGGGCAACAGAATACATTGTGTTCTTCTTGCCCAAAGGTATAACTGGGGGGGCAAAATCAACTTTGAGCTAAACAATGGGAAAACACTGATTGATGCAAATGGTACTTTCCATCTAACTCCAAGGCAAAGGTCAGTTCATAGGATCAGAGGCTTAGAGCTAAAAGGGATCTTAGATGCCAGCTAGTGGGACAGGATTGAAACTTAGATCTTGATTCCAAGTCCAATATTCTATCTACTTTGCCACCTAGGTCCTAACTCTGTGTGTGTGTGTGTGTGTGTGTGTGTGTGTGTGTGTGTGTGTGTGTGTGTATAGAGAAGCTATTTTTCATTTTCCTAAATCCTTGGGATCACTAGAGTTGGAGGCAGGGAGGCAGTGAGGTCCCTAAAAGTTGAAGGGTGGGAATGTCCTGCCAAGGTACTGACATTAAGTTGCTAAGTAAAGGTGGGTAAAAAGAATTGCTACTGGCTACTGCTCTCCCTGCTGCTAACACTGACAAACTTTAGAGAAGAGAGATGTGTGGCCATGGATTTCGGGAGGTATATGTGAGGCTATAAGATCTCTTGATAGGACTCAATCTGTTGGTTTGGTACCTTTAAACTAGTGCTTGTAATCCCTGGCCAGTTCCATGGGGACCCAGGGATCTATGCGTAGGGTGGGTCAGATTGGGGTGAGGAGAAAATGGAAGGTATCTAATGTAACATTTCAGAGGGTTTCAGGTGGTACAGAGTCCCTATTGGTTCCAGAATGGATTCAGATTTCTTCACAGATTGACTCTTGCTCCAGGTCATGTTCTTGGTCAGATAAGAAGCTTTTCATTCTCTTTGAACCTGAGCCAAATCTTAAAATGTGTGGTCAGATACAAATCTTTCAGCAATCTGAGAGAGAATTCTGATTTTCAGGAAAATGGATGAAGATTAGGGAAACTATAAAGCTTTTTAGATCCTCTTGAGTGAGGGATTCATTTAAAAAAAATGACTTCCCAGATGAGAGTCATATTTAAAGTCTAATTATATAAATTATATGTACATATAATATATGCATAAGTCATATGCTTACATACACATATATTAATGTATGTATATATATAAATGCATATATTTCACATATATTCTGCATATATGTCCCAAAACCAATTAAACCCCCCAAAATTTAGGATTATCTATGCCTCTGCTCCGTTTCAGAAGTTTTCCCAATGCTTGAAATTCCCTATTCTTCATCATGGTTAAGTGAGAAAAGCGCTAGACTGAGAGTCAATTGACCTGCATTATCTTTAATTAATAATTGTGTGATCTCAGATGAATTAGTTCACCTCTCTGAGCCTCAAGCTTATCTGTAAACTGGGGATAATACCTCATTATTTACCACAAAGCCTCATGAGATTCCAGCAAGATAATAAGTGCAAATCACTTTGTAAATACCTATATAAAAATAGATTTATGATTGCTTATAGGTTTTAGTTGAGGTGTCTTTTACATTCCTGTATCTTTTAACAAATTGCGACCTCTTTCACTACATGAAGCCAATCCTTTTGGTCTGTCTCTAGGACCTAAGGTAGGGCTCAACAAATTTTGGCTGATCCATTGAGTGTCTTACAACAAAAATTCAATAAATATTACCCAAGCAATCTGAAAGTTTGAACAAGTGATTGTGTCTCTTTGTGCATCAGCTATCATAATAATTGCTAGCATTTATATAGTGCTCTAAAGATTGAGAAGTACTTTACAAATATTGTCTTATTTTAATCCTTACAACAACTCTACAAGGTAGGTGCTATTATCCTCATTTTACAGATGAGGAAACTTAGACAGAGGTTAAATGACTTGCCCAGAGTTACACATGTTGTTAAGTGTCTGAGGCAGGATTTGAACTCAGTTCTTCCTGATTCCAGGTCCAGCACTCTATCCACTGCCACCTAATTGCTTAATGTACTACCACAGCGTCTTAAAGATTATCACACTAAGAATCCTTGCCTGCTAACACTTTAATTGCAAGCTTCTCAGACACACAGTTGTAACTCAAGCAGCACACCCACTGGTATGAGGCTCTGTCCTCATTGGTGGAGACTGGTCATTCAATGTCCCACACTTTCATGAGGGGCAGAGTTGGTGAGTGCTAGAGAGAAGAGACATGATGGTCCTGCAGCATCTCGCTTCAAGAGAGAAGATGCACCATTCCAAACTCTCTTTAGGTCACTGGAGGGAGAAAGACCCTGAAAAGAAGCTAATATGTAGAGGATCTGGCACTTCAATCATGTCATTATTCTTGGTATCATACTATAGACTTTAGGGAATTTTCCCTTGGATGACATCTGAGACCTAGAACTCTCTCTGTCTCTGTTTTCATCTCTCTCTGTCTCTTTGTCTCTGTCTTTGTCTTTCTCTGTCTCTATCTCTCTGTCTCTGTCTCTCATTTGGGCTGAGTTGTCTCACTTCCAATAGAACAGCTCATACACTCTGTGTATCATCTGGTATATATTCTCAGGTCTACTTTCTCTGATTTCTGTTTGCTGTTTGAATAAATGGATTTATACGCTATGTGTGTTCTTTGTGGAATTGGCATCTGGTGGGAAGGGAGTCAAGCCTTGGATATATTGTTTGGGACCCTTCTTCATTAAGGAATAGTGATCAGGACTACAGCTTGAGCCTAATACAATATTTAAGGGAGCAGATAGATATAATTCCAGCCTGGTACCCCACTCTCAGAGTAGCCAGCCTCTAGCTAAATGTCCTGTTTCCCATCCTGGCAGGAATCAAACTCTCCCTTAGAAAAGGGGAGTGATGAGGGAGGAACCTCTAGAGACATATGTTATTGCCTCCCTGTGAGCTACATCTAGATAGACCTATGGGGACACATATATCCTACACGGGCAAAACAACAATGTATACACACACGAGCACACACACATGTTTACATAGGTATTTTATTCATTTGGAAATAAACAAAGGTAATACATAAATTTTAAAAATGTTTTTCAAAGAGATTATTCTATTTTTCTTTGGTTCAAGGACCCACTAGGTTGTGAAAACTATAAATTTAAAAAAATAATCTGGCTCATTCTGTATGGTAAAAGTGAGAATAATAAATCTTTATCAAATGAGTGAAAAATATAAAGGTGAACTGGATATTCAAATTATACAATAGATAAACATTTACTATTTGGATTTGCCAAAAATCTGAGAAAGATGAAATAGGTTTTAAATATTCAACATTTCTGCCTCCAGAATATTAATCATAGATTTAGAGTTCTCTAATTCCATCCTATTTATCTTGTACACATATTAACATGTCATTGATGGCATTTTGTGTTCTGTTTTCAATCTATGTATTTGTTTTTATTATGAGGGCAATAAAATATCTTTATAAAAAGGGAATGACATATAGTGACATATCTTGGGAAGATGGGATAAAAAAAAACACTAACAGGAAAGGGGCTTCAAATGTTATAAATTTATTTTGTAATTATCAATACAAAAGAGTATAGAGCTTGTCCTAACTTTGTTCTTTGTAACTGTTCCCAAAACAATAAAAGTGATACATGTCTATATATACATATATACACGTACCCACATATGATAAGACCTTCTTTAAATTAAATAAATTAAACATCTTAGGAAGTCCTTGTCATTTTGTATAGAAGCTGAGACATTTTCAAAATGTTACATTTTTAAAAACATCAAATAAACAATTATACCTATGGTCATTAAGCACCCATTTCTTCAGTTGAAAGCTCTAGGGATAACAGAACAAGTACATAGAAGCAGCCTTCCTTTGTAATAAAAATAATTGATGTGGTCAAATGTTTAAAAGGACAAGCATGACCAATGTCAAACAAATCAATTTTAATGAAATATTTACATTAATTTAATTCATGTCATTTGAGATAGTGCTTAATAAATATAAGGGATACACTATTAAAGCATTACTATATTAATTATTAATTTGTTGATATTTTTAAAATAGTGTTATATGCCATATACATCAATACACCTAAAACATTCACATCTATACAATACTGTATTCATCAAAATATAATCTCTAAAATGAAATTTCTTTCAAAAGAAAAGTATATGCAATGAAAAAAAATTCTAAAAGGTTACCATAAATATATTTACTTTGAAGGATGGGGTTTCTTTTTACATTCTTTTATTTCAAGTAGATGTTTAATTTTATTGCCTTTTTGTCTTCCTCTCTTTTGTTGTCATTCTTACCTTTCCACGATGTGCTATTTCGATACCATTTATTGTACTTAAAAGACAGCATTAAAATAAATCATAGCTGTTTGTTTCAGGAGGTAGTCTTTCCTGCACAGGTGAAATCCACTGGCAGAGAAAATCCTTTAATTGCTTTTTAATTTTTCCACCTGGTTTGTGCTTATGTCTGGATGACAAAAGTAAATAAAATACTGCCTTCAGAGGTTGTTTTGAAGGACATATGCTCTGAAACATTGAAAACTTTTAGCTGTGATGTAACATCACCAAAAGGTTAGCACATGGTGCAGTGAATAGAGAAGTGGGTCTGGAGTTAGGAAGATGAGTTCAAATACAGCCTGAGACACTTACTAGCTCTGTTATTTAACCTTTGTCTGCCTCAGCTTCCTCAGCTGTAAAAGGGGGAATAATAACAGCACCTACCTGAGGGTTGTTATGAGGATCAAACAAGATATCTGTAAAGTGCTTAGCATAGTGCCTGGCATATAGTAGGTACCTTTAAAAATGCTCATTTTCTTCTTTCCTGGGAATTATGACCAAATCAGATTCTGATGAAACAGTATATTGCTTCACTTCATTAGTAAGATGCCCTCTAAATAAATCTATCTTTACTATGGCCCTTTTTTTCTGAAAGTAGGTCAGGCCTCTCACTCCGTGTTACTCATAACCAATTAGTCATTAATTCAATTGTAATCCAGTTTCTTTCTTATTCTAACAATTATTCCTTTGGGACTGTTTAATTTTCTTTTCTTTTCTTTTTTTTTTTAATTTGGGACTGTCTTGCTTGCTTGGATTTGTATGCCCAGCACTTAATACAGTGCCAGGCATATTATAAGAACTTGATAAACGCTCATTTGTCTATTTATCTCTCATCTGTCTATCTATCTACCTATCTATCTATCATCCATTCATTCATCCATTCATCTATCTATCCAATAATAAATGAGTATGACCCAAAAGGCAATGGAAGATAATATGGTGGGCGTGAGCAGACTGCAACATATAACTAATAAGGAACTCCAAAGATAAACAGGAATACAAAATGTCATCAAGAAATTGTATGCTAGGAATGTAGGATGATCTGGTCATGTGGCAAAAATGAGGGATGACAGGAAAACAGTCAGTGTGTTCCACTGATACCTTTGCCATGCCAGCAGAAAGTGAAGAAGACCACCAGGACCTTGGGTGGACAACCTGTGGTGAACTTATGGGAGGACACGGTCAAGAGTTACACAGGATTGGCTGTCATGGATGAGTTGTGATATACTTCATTTGGGGGAATACTCAAGTCACAAACCCATTATGGTAGTTGAGTACTATTTATTACTTTATCCAAGTGATTAATGTAGATATTAAACAATGAAGGATCAAGCACAGAGCCCTGGGGCACACCACTAGAGACTTCTACATTGGACCATTAATGACTCTGCTTTGGCTTTGGCCATTCAGGCAGCTCCTGATTCACCTAAATGACTAGCTCATATATTTGCATCTTTCCACTCCCCAAATAGACACACACACACACACACACACACACACACACACACAAACAAACACAAACACACAAACAAGAAAGATGGTCAGGTACTTTGGTAAAATGTAGGTAAACTATATGCACAGCATTCTTTTGACTATATAGTTACGTATAAAGGAATAGTATGAAATGCAACACGGTCAGATCTGAGCACTGAGAGATTATGGTAGCTGTGTAAAAGATAGATTAGAAAGGGAAAAGAGTAGAAAGAGAATGAAGGAAGGAAGATCATTTAGAAGGCTATTTCAATAGTCCAGGCTAGAAAAATTGTGGTCCAGGTCTCCCACTGCATCCAGAGCCATCTCCAGTCATCCTGACCTATGTCTTGCCACTGGACTCCAATGACTCTGGAGGAGAGAGTAGGGGTGGTGACTTTGTACAGCCCTACCTCACTTAAATCCAATTTACTTGCAAGTCACAACACCCTCCTCCTAATGTAATCAGTTCTCTTCCAGAAAGGACAAACAACAATGACAATTGAAGGCCTAAACTAGGTTGGTGGGCATGGTTATAAGAAGTGTCATTTGATGGAATTTTGGGGAAAGGAGAGTGAGGCAAAACCAGAATCAAATATTTCTCCAAAATGTTGAGCCTGAGTGACTAAGAGGATATTGATGATCATTATCATGAATAAAGAAGTTGGAAGAAGGGAGATACTTGGAGAGGAAGGAAGGGAACAATGAGTTCAGAAGGGAACATATTAAGTTTGACGTGTACGAGGGTGGTTGAAATAGGAGTGCCCAGGAGATACTGAATGTGAGAGAGCTGGTGGGATTTGAAGGTATAGGGTTTAGCAGCTGACTGGATCTGTTGGGTGGAGGAGCTGAAGGGTCAAAGAAGGTCTATGTTAATCTGTGGGCTTCCACTCTCAACAAAGATATATGGTAAAAGGGCCTTTGTGTTTGTCATCACCATATTATCTGTGTTTAAGGAATTCAAGGATACAAAAAGAAGCCACAATGTTCCTGACTGAGTGAGCAGGAGGAACAGCAGCAATGACAACATAAACTGGAGAATCCACTGAAGGCTCACATAAAGATTGTGGGAATGAAGGCTTCTCAGTCCTTCCTCTATCTTTCTTCTCCTATTGATATTATGGGCTTTTGTATAAGCAGAACATGGACCATGGGTATTATTGGATATTTGGAAATTCCTAGGTGCACAGTGGATAGAACACTCCTGGAGTCAGGAAGACTCATCTTCCTGAGTTCAATTCCAGCTTCAGATACTTACTAGCTGTGTGACCCTGGGTAGGTCACTTAACCTTGTTTGCCTCAGTTTCCTCATCTGTAAAATGAGCTGGAGAAGAAAATAGCAAACCACTGCAGTATCTTTGCCAAGCAAACCCCAAATGGAGTCACAAAGAGTTGTACATGACTTTAAAAAAATGAGCAAATGAAAAATTCTAATTTTGGACATTTGTGAACAAGTAATCTTTAGAGGAGGGGTAGAATGGTTTGCAAGGAAGGTGTATCATAGTGGGATAGGCAGACAATAGAAGAATTACTGTGTGGCTTCTCAGAAATCAAATAGGTTGGCTAATGCACTATGTATCCTGTTCCTGTGACTAGGCTCAGTAAGGTGGAACCCTAAAGCTTAGATGCATCTTTGAAATTCTCTATCTCTACGTCATCTTTTGATCTCACCTCTCTACAGGATGCAGTAGAAGGAGTCCATGACTGGAACACAGAGAGATTAGAGGGCTAACAGATGAAACTGGGAGGATAACTTGCTTATTAACAAAAATAAAATAGGAAGAGTAGATTTGGAGGGAAGGCAATAATTTTATATGTGTTGAGCTTGAGGTACCTGAAAGTTATCTAGGAGATATCCAGCATTTAGTTAGAAATGTAGAATTAGAGCACTGATATAGGGGAGGGAAGGTAAAGATAGAGATTTGGGAATCATCTGCATGGATTCATAGATTGAAATTCAAGAATCATTGATTTCAATTTATCTAATCATCAATTTAGAGGAGGACCTAAAGGCATATCTAATCAAGTGATCTCAAACTTAAGCCTGAATCAGATTTAAATTAATTGGAAAATATTAAACAAAACAAATAAAAATAACAATCAATATAATTTGTGGCTTTCTAAGTCACTATGTAGGCCTGTAGGGGTCTGTTCCTATTTGAGCCTGATACCCCTAACCTAATCCAACTCTATCATTTTACAGATGAGGAAATGGGACACACAGAAGCTAAATGACTTGCCCATGGGTTAGATTTGGTGACAAAGAAGCAGGAGTGACCTTGGAGTGGTGCTTGATAAAGCAGTTGTTAGATCAGCTTGAATGAAAATGTTTCAGGCATGTGTAGATTCATATAGAAGGTTACCCGGACTGGGCATATGAAAGACTCTAATTCCAACAAGGTTTACATGCTTGTTGAAGGGTTTGACCCTGTTGCTGTTACCCAAGGATATTTTTTTCTGCTGTTCAAATAACGGAGGAGAGTTAAGGAAATGAAATGCGATGTCATCAGCTGCTAGTGCCTGAAACTACGGAACTGGAAGTATGGCATCCCCAAGAAGACAAGTCTAGTGAGAAGATCATAGCTTCAGAGTGGAGTCCTAGAGGTCGCTCACACTTGTTTTTACTTGTACAGCATCTTGTCTGAGTGATTGACAGTGAGTCTGATACCTGCTATGGGATGGAGAGGCAGCAGTGGAGAAGACGAGTGGGAGGAAGAACTGTTCTGGCTATGTATATCACTGGAAGGAAATGAAAGTCTGAGCTCAGCAAGGGCTCTTATCTTTATTCATCCTGCTGCTGAAGGCCAATGTTTAAATAACCTCTGGTTTCCAGTGAAATTGAGACAAATATTTTTATGCGATTTCAGAAAAAGTGGATTGACTTTACCCAGTGATTTAGTTTTAAATATGCCCTAAGATATTCAATAGTCCATTCTTACTGGAACTGCAACCACCCTAATAATGGAGGTGTTTTCAGTTACTAATCTACCAGACTCATTTCTGAAGAACTGTCATCTACTTTTCCTACCTTGTGTTTTTATCATATTCTCTATTCCCAGGATCCAATCTGGAATTGTCCCTTTGTAGCAAGTAGAACTGTGAAGTGCTCTTGAAAGGTGAGCTATTATTTACTAGGGATCATGTTTTATTTATATTTGAATTTCTCCCAGCACCTGGCACCATGTGGGACCCCATCTAAGCACTTAATTCATGTTTATTGAATTGAATCAAATACTGCTTCATGCTTTGTCCTTTCTTAATTCAATATCTTCTGGTTGAAGGTTCTATCAGAAAATTCACAGTGCTCCTGGGGAGTCACATCTTGCTTAAGCAAGAAAGGGTATATCCACAAACACAACACACTTTTTCTAATTCTAATAATTTGATCTTAGTTGCACAAGCTGGTTTCTCTGCTCCCACATGAGACTCAGTTCCTCTCTGAAAGTTATCTCTACCACCCCTACCAAAGACGGTTACAGTGGATTGGCATTTGTTTGACTTCCTCACCATTGATTTTTGTGTTTGTTTGTTTGTTTGGTGGCCAAATCAATAGTTAATGAAGTCAGCAATCCTCAGGTCCAATATTGATTTTTGGTGGGGGAAAAATCAATTAAAAAAGACCTTTATCATAATTTTGCATTGCACTGAGCACATAATCCAAATTTTCACCAAATGTACTTCCCTATACACTCCTCTATAGGACAACTTCTCGAATGGTTAGCATATGTGGCTGACAATGCATAAAACAATAGTTCTAAAAATAAGACACTGAAAGATAGAAAATAGGAACTGCAACTCCAGGAAAGTGAGTTGCTGCCTGATGAGATAGAGCTGAGCCAGGCAAAAAAAATGAAGATGCAGAAAATGACCTAAAAGCACAGAGAGCAGACCCATTTTCAAGATAGAGGAGAAAAAAAAATGTCTTCCCAAGGGGAAGGAAGCCAGAAACAAACCTTTCTGTTCCAAGGAAAATTGCTTTTTATATCAAATAGGAAAGCTGAGATGATTCTGCCGTCTTTCTGTTCTCCAATGTATTCATGTCTACTATTAAGAAAAGACTCTTAAAGTCTGTTTGCCTAAGCAGAGTGGCTCTCTTCTCCTCTAATAAATAAATAGAGAAAACTCAGATTCTCAGGATTTCATGAAGCTTTAGAATGGCTCCTTGGGAGTCAAGCACAATTCTTCAAAGGAATTATTTCAGTGATTTAATTATATTTAATGACAAATTAGGTAGTAATCTGGGATTGCTAAAGTAATTGACTACTGAGATGGAAAGCAGATTGTTAGTTGGGTTATGGTAAAAAGAAGATTGACTTAGTTATGGATTTAATGTGTTATCTGGAAGAAGGGTCAAAATAAGATATGTTGATTTAAAGAGCAGAAGTCAATGGGGCAAATTTTAGCCACAGGGCTTATATCAAAGGACCAACTTAATTTTATAGCCAGTCATAGAAGAAGAGAGATGGTAACCACAAGGAGAAAATAAGAAATATAAAGTCTCCGATTTTACCTACTATGAAATTATAGCTATCCACAAATCCTTAGGGGAAAAGTAAATTAAAACTAAAAGTCAGTACTCTTACAGGACATTGTTTGAGCTTTTCTTAAATACAAAGTTATCTATATTGCAATGTTATTTTGGACAGGAAAACTCCTACAATTGAGCAGTGCATATTCTAACAACATTCCTGACTTAATATAGCCAAAAAAGGTCCACTCAGACATATTTGAAAGAAAAATAAAATATTGCACATACATTCTTTCCTTCAAACTATTACATTTTTAGAATGTTTACTTTTTATAGGCAAATGTAAAGATTTTAAAATGTACAATAGATTCTTATAGATGGGAGAGACACCATAAGACATCAAGAACTGTTTCCCTTATATGAGAATCCCTTCTACAAAATCACAAACAGCAGGGACAGTTTCTACTTAAACAAGTTTTCCAGGGACAGTGAACTCACCATTTTCTGTGGCAGCTCCATCTTTTGAAAAGTTCTTTAGCTTAAACATGCCTCCCTGTAAATTGGAACAATTGTTCCAATGTCATTTTGTCTTCTGAGGCAAGAGAAAATAAGACTAATCTTTCATTTCCACATGACAACCCTTCAAATACTGAAAATAATTTGTTGTTATTGTTATTGTCACTTTTCAATTGTGTCCAACTCTCTGTGACCCTATTTGGGAGTTTCTTGACAAAGTTACTGGAGTGGTTTTTCCTTCTCCAACTCCAACTCATTTTACTGAAAGGAAACTGAGGCAAACAGGGTTAAGTGACTTGCCCAGAATCACACAACTAAGATTTGAACTCACCAAGATCAGTCTTCCTGACACCAGGCCCAGCACTCTATCCAAGAGAATCATATGGTGCTTAATTATTTTTTTTCTTGAGGCTAACCCATTATTCAAGCCATCTGGTTTTCAGTCCCTTGACCACGTTGATCATCCTGGTTTGGATGCTTTCCAGTTTTCCAATGTCTCTCTTAAAATGTTCTGCACCCCCAGAACACAACACAATACTTTAGATATGTTCTTATTAGCATAGAGCACAGTGTGCTGTTATACAGTGTGTTTTTAACACAATGCTAAGACTAACCTTAGCTTTTTTAGCAACTAAAATTTAAAGGTCTATTTGCATAGCTGGCAAGCTATGTATCCACTAAATTGTACCCATGTAACCAGTATTTTAAATACAAAATTAGGCAGTGTGGTTCAGTGGAAAGAGCACTGACTGTGGAGTCAGAAAACCTAGATTCAAATCCCACATATGAACAAAAATACCTGTGTGACCCGTGATCATCTCATTTAACTTCCCCAGATCTCAGTTTCTTCATCTTAAAATTATGGAGCTTCACTAGATAACCTCTGAGGTTTCTTCCAGAACTATGAACCTATGCTCCTATGCCAATTCCTGTTATAATTCTTACTGCCAGAAATCCTTATCTAATGAAAGAAGTAAGATTACTTTTTCTTGAGTCCCATTTAAATAGGCAATCTAGGTTGGAGCTGACCACAGTTTTTCTCATCACTTATTCCTTCAATTCTTGTTAAAGCTATATACAGATTCTACATATATACAGCTTTAGTCTACTGAGATCAAATTTATATGCTGATTTTGTCATCCAATATATTTTCTCTCCAACATTTGTGCATGACATTTTTTCATCTTATAAAAATGTTGAACAGAAAAGAATTAGAGTCAGAGACACATGGTATGCCACCAGAGACCTGGCATTCTTCAGCCAGCTACATATCCATGTTGCTGTCATTGTTCAGTCTTGTCAGCTGTGTCCAATTCTTTGTGACCCCATTTTGGGGCTTTCTTAGCAAAGATACTGGAGTGGTTCACCATTTCTTTTTCCAGCTCATTTTACAGATGAGGAAACTGAGGCAAACGGGTTTAAGTGACTTGCCCAAGATCACACAGCTAGTAAGTGTCTGAGGCTGGATTTAAACTTGGGTCTTCCTGACTCCAGGCCCATGCTCTATCCACTGTACCACCTAACTGCCTTCACATCCATATAACTAGAATAATGCATATAATGATGACAATATCAATAGGGGGCATTTGTATAGCACTTTAAAGTTTATGAAGTGGTTTCTTTCTAAACATTAACTTAAAGATAACATATGATACTACCTAGCTCCCACTTCTCTATCTTGTTCACAAATACAGAATGAAAAGTTTTACAAGTGCCTTACTGGCATTATAGGCCTGGTTCTTACTGCCAGAAATCCTTATCTAATGAAAGAAGTAAGATTACTTTTTCTTGAGTCCAATTTAAATAGGCAATTCTAAGTTGGAGCTGACCACAGCTTTTCTCATCACTTATTCTTCCAATTCTTGTTAAAGCTGTATTCAGATTCTAAATCAGCACACACTATAACCTTGAACTAGCTCAGAGACTTAGGAACACCCTGCTTTCACCATAGTCAACACAAAGAGAAAAAGGTCCAGAATCAAAGACCTCAGATTCTGCAGCTGCATTATTTCTCCTAACCTGAATGAATGTTGCCCCTGCACCCACTCCATTCCATCTCAAAACACTACAATTTTATGTCAGCTTGATCTGACAGTAAACTAGCCCCATCCCACTGTGGATCACTTAAATATTGAGTGAAAGTATTGGTGATATCATTATACACTTAAGATCATAGTTCTAGAACTGAAAGGATGTCAAAATAGATTTAGTCCAAGACTCATTTTACAAATGAGGAAGTTCCCTACACTCATCAAAGTTACCAATGATCTTCATTACCTAATCCAATGACCTTTACTCAATCCTCATCCTTCTTTACCTCTCTGCAGCCTTTGACATTGTCAATCAATTTCATCTCTTTGATACTCTTCTCTCTTGGTTTCTGTGATACTACTTTATCCCAGTTCTCCTCCTACCTGTATCATCCCTCCTTCTCAGTGTCCTTTACTGGATTTTCAACCAGATCCCACCTTCTAACTGTAGAAGTCCCTCAAGGCTCTGTCCTGGGCACTTTTCTCTTTTTGCTTTATAATATTTCACTTGGTGATCTCATCAGATTCAATGATGATATCTATGCATATAATTCTCAGATTTGTCTATCCAACCCTCCAGGTTCACATCTTCAATGGCTTATTGGATGTCTCACACTTATTATATTAAAAACTGAACTCCCTGTGTTCCCCCTAAACCCTCTCTTCTTCATAGTTTCCTTGTTACTCTCAAGGGCACTACCATTCTCCCAGTCACGTGGGCTCACAATCTAAGTGTTATTCTTGATTCCATAACGTCCTACTTCTCACGTCCTATCAGTTGTCCAAAACCAAGTTAATTCTATCTTTTGTAATAACTTCTGAATGTGTTCTTGAATATGCCTCCATTTCTTCTCTGAAAATGCCACCATACTCATCACCTCATACCTAGTTGATCTCTCTGCCTCAACTCTCTTCCTACTCCAGTACACCTTCCACTCAACTACCAAAGTGATCTTTCTAAAATGTAGGTCTGCTCACATCACCCCTTTATTCCATAAACTCTAGTGGCTCCTATGCTTTTCTTTATATGGAGAGCACTGAGCATGATGCCTGGAACTATGCTTCATAAATGGTTGTTGACTTGATTGCAGGAAACTCAGACCCAGAGAATTTAAGTTATTTGACTAAGGTCGCATAGGTATTTTTCATAAAGAGTGAAAGTTGAGGGGGTAGAGCCAAGATGGCAGAGTGAAAGCAGTGACTTGCTTCATCTTTCCCCCAAACCCTTCCAAATACCTATAAAAAAATGGCTCTAAACAAATTCTAAAGCAGCAGAACCCACAAAAAGACAACAAATTTACAGCCCAAGACAGCCTGGATGGTTGATCAGAAAGGTATATCATGCCAAGCAGGAAGAGGAGTGCAGTATGGTGAGGGTCTGCAGGCAAGGCAGGCCTCAGCGAACCTGGAGCAAGCCTGAGAGGACTGAATTGCGAGCAGCTGCATGGCAGTTTCCAGACTTCTCAACCCATGAACACCAAAGACAAGTTAGAAGGTCAGTGGAAAAAGTCTGTAACTGTAGTGAGAGAGAGAAGTGGGTTGCAGCTCCAGTCCCCAAGCCTAGCCCCGGGCAGCAGCTGCTTCCAGAGCTTCTGGCCCACAGACTGAGGGGGAATAGAGTGGCGGATCAGAGAGGGATTGCAAGGATCTCTCTGCTGGTGCAGGATTCTCTTGCTTTGCCTGTGCTTGGATCTGGGTCACAGTTCTAGGTGGCAGTCCTGGGGCAAGGAGGAGTGCTGGTGTGTTGGACCTTGTAGTGGTAGAGCAGAAAACATCCCCCTCCCAGTTCCAAGGCAGAAAACAGTGCTTGTGGTCACTCATAGACCAGAGCACAGGCCGGGAAAGGAGTAAACACCTCACCCCTTATCATACCACCTTGGAAACTGAAAATTTACAAGTCCATAGAAGTATCTCTGGAAATAGCTGCACAAACCCCCTGAAGCTTGGAACAGTACATTCTCCGCGTTGGAAGCAAACTCCTACCTTAACAAAGAGTTTTAAAACTCAAGTAATTGGCTGGGATCATGAATAAACAAAGGTCCAAAAAAAGTCACACCATAGAATCTTTCTGTGGTAACAAAGAAGGTCAAAACATACAGCCAGAAGAAGACAACAAAGTCAAAGCTCCTATATCCAAAGCCTCAAAGAAAAATATGAATCAGTCCCAGGCCTTGGAAGAGCTCAAAAAGGAGTTTGAGAAGCAAGAAAGAGAAGTAGAGGAAAAACTGGGAAAAGAAATGAGAGTGATGCAAGAAAATCATGAAAAACAAGTCAACAGCTTGCTAAAGGAGACCCAAAAAATACTGAAGAAAATAACACCTTAAAAAATACCCTAACCCAAATGGCAAAAGAGGTCCAAAAAGCCAATGAGGAGAAGAATGCCCTAAAAAGCAAAATTGGTCAAATGGAAAAGGAGGTCCAAAAGCTTACTGAAGAAAATACTTCCTTAAAAATTAGAATGGAGCAATTAGAAGCTAGTGACTTTATGAGAAATCAAGACACTGTAAAACAAATCCAAAAGAATGAAAAAGTAGAAAACAATGTGAAATATCTCACTGAAAAAACAACTGACTTGGAAAATAGATCCAGGAGAGAGAATTTAAAAATTATTGGACTATCTGAAAGCCATGATCAAAAAAAGAGCCTAGACATCATCTTTCAAGAAATTATCAAGGAAAACTGCCCTGATATTTTTAGAACCAGAGGGCAAAATAGAAATTGAAAGAATCCACCAATCACCTCCTGAATGAGATCCCCAAAGGAGAACTCCTAGGAATATTGCAGCCAAATTCCAGAATCCCCAGGTCAAGGAGAAAATATTGCAAGCAGCCAGAAAGAAACAATTCAAGTATCGTTGAAACACAATCAGGATAAAACAAGATTTAACAGCTTCTACATCAAGAGATCGCAGGGCTTGGAATAGGAGGGCAAAGGAGACAGGAATACAACCAAGAATCACATACTGAGTAAAACTGAATATAATCCTTCAGGGGAAAAAATGGTTATTCAGTGAAATAACGGACTTTCAAGCATTCTTGATGGGAAGACCAGAGCTGAATAGAAAATTTAACTTTCAAATACAAGACTCAAGTGAAACATGAAGAGGTAAACAGGAAATAGAAATCATAAGAGACTTATTAAGATTGAACTGTTTACATTCCTGCATGGAAAGATGATATTTGTAACTCATGAGACTTTTGTCAGTATTAGGATAGTTGGCGGAAAAAAAAATTATATGTTTGTATATGTAAAAGGGCACAGCATGAGTTGAAGATGAAGGGGTGATATCTGGAGAATAAAATTAAGGGGTGAGAGAGGATTATGCTGGGAGAAGGAGAAAGGGAGATGTAGAATGGGGTAAATTATCTCACATGAAACAGACAAGAAAAGGCTTTTACAGTGGAGGGGAAATGGGGGGAAGGTGAGAGGGAATGAGGGAATCTTATTCTCATAGGATTTGGCTTAAGGAGGGAATAACATACACACTCAATTGGGTATGAAAATTTATCTTACCCTATGGGAAAATAGGGGGGAAGAGGACAAGAAAGCAGGGAAATGATAGAGGGGAGGGCAAATTGGGGGAGGAGGTAATCAGAAGCAAATACTTCTGAGGAGGGACAGGGTCAAAAGAGAAAATAGAATAAATGGGGGCAGGAGATAGGAATACAACCAAGAAAAAATGGTCATTCAGTGAAATAAGGGACTTTCAAGCATTCTTGATGAAAAGACTAGAGTTTCTTCCTGGCTCTAGGTATGGTAGGAATATCCTGTCATTTTCACCTTCTATCTATGGCTCCAAAGGAGGACCTTTTGTCTACTGTCCTAACATTTACATTGTGTCTACATATTCATCTCATCTATAATGCAAATGATTATTTGAAACAAAGGCTAAGGATTGAAAAACTGATAACTTCTTAAAATGTCATTTTAACAGCTTCCCAGAAAGCAATGATTGATAAGTGAAATGAGAAGGGAGAAATATTATTAAAGAGTGAGCAATTCTACTTTAGAAGCTAAAGGTCCTGACCAGATGGATTTATAGAAGTAAAAGCTGGAAACATCATTTTGGATGGGGCCTGGAGAAGATATTTGCTGGACACACATAATTCTGCCTCCACATCTTAGCCAGGGCTCCCCTGCAATTTTTGATGAATTAATACTTGAGATTTCCTCCCTTTTTTCTCTCTCTCTTTTTCTATTTCTTTCTTTCTCCTCTCTTTCTTTCTCTCACTCTTTTGTCTTTCCCCCTCTTCCTCTGTTTTCTTTCTTTCTTCTATTCTTTCTTCCTTCTTTCCTTCCTTTCCTTCTCTTTCTCTCTTTTTCTTTCCTTCCTTCCTTCTTTACTAGGTGTAATGCAATATTAATAGTTTACTTTATGAGGTAAAGTTATTACTGAATATGTAGAAAAACAGATTAGTAAAAATATCTAAAGGAACTATGAAAAAAATCAATGAATTGCTTTGGTAGACTTTATTTTTTAAATATTTTTATTTTGAACTTAATAAACACCAAATAAAATAGTCATTTCTGTATGTACAGTATAACAGAAAAAGAGGCTTTTACATGAAATTGCAGGTCTCTACTGTGTACAGCTTGCTTTTACTAAGTATATGATACATTCAACTTGTAGCTTTCAAAGCTATCATGTTTTCCAGTGCTTCTTTCTGGCATTCCCTCTGTTCTCTTCACTGTATGTATGTGTAACGTTTCAACAGGTAAAATGGAGTGCAACATTCTAAGAATAGTGAATGGTGTGAGCAAAGGCTGAGAGTGGAAAGTATGGAGGATGTCTACAATTTGACTAGACTAGAGTATGAGAAAAGGAATCATGAAAGTATAAAGAGCAGTTGAAACTGAAACTGAAAAAGTTTTTGAGCTGGGCAGTGACTTTATCTAACTCTGCAATAGAAAGATTACTTAGACAGTGGTGAGTAGCATATATTTGGGTCACAAAAACATGGAGCCTGGGAAACCAGGTAAGAGGCTATTGCAATAGTCCCAGGAGAAATAATTGTAGACTTACTTGGTGGTGATGAGAACATCATAGATGACTAATGTCTTGAGATGGGGTAATCGTGAGTGATGTTACCATTAACAGAAAGGAGCAGGTTTGGGGGGGAAAGAAGACATGTTAAGTTTTGAACACGTAAACAATAAGGTGCTAGGAAAACATCTTTGGTGAAGATAAATAAGTACTACAGAGTTGTAAACCAAAGTGTGGAGTTCAGAAAAGAGATATGGATTTGACTTTGTATTAATGGAATTTGAGGGCCAGGAATAGTGTTGTCAAAGACCTTTATGGATGACACCCTACTCTACAGATGAGGTCCCTGCTGAGATAATGCAGTGCTACTCATTTTTGTTTCTGAGAATGCCTAGTTTTCTTCAAAAGTCAGTGCAAGCACCACCTTCTCCAAAAGGTCTTTTTTGATCCCTATAGATCTTATTGCCTTCACCTAAAAAATTAGTTTAATTTCTTCTATATGTTGTATATACTTACATTTTCACTTGTCTTCTCTTTGGGGGCACTATTTCATTTTTGTCTTTGAATATTCCAAAAAGAGAACAGCATCTGACATACGATGGGTTCTTAAAAGTGTCTGCTGATTGGACAGTTCTAATTGTTAGAAGGTTTGTCCTTGCATGAAGCTGAAGTCTGACTCTCTGGAACTTCTAGTTCCTGTTTTTTCTTTCTGGCTCCAAGTTTGGTTCCTTAAATATTATAAGATAACTATTTTTCCCTGTCCCACTTTCAGTTCTTAATCTATGACCCTATAGGATCAATATTAAACTAGAAGAAGGTTTCTAATTAGATGCAAAGGTTCTGTCCTTAGTCTACTTCCAATTTCTTCTATGAACACATAGATGGTATATTTATCAAATTTGCTGAAACCATAAAACTTCAGGAGGAAATAGCTGATATGAAAATTGGCAATCATAATCCAAAAAGATCTTGGTAGGCTAAAACAATGATCCACATCTAATAAAATGAAATTCAAAGCAATAAGTATAAAGTACCATACACAGGTTGAATATATCAAGAGCACTAGTATGAAGACAATAGTTCATGAAAGAAATATGGTGGGCTACTGGCTTGCTATAAACCAATAGTGTGACACAGAAACCCAAAAAGCTCACTTAAACTTAGTTTGTAATGAATGTAAAGAAATGGCAGTCCCACTGTACTCTTGGCTGGCTGGATATCATATGGAGTAGTGTGTTTCATTCTGGGCACTAACTTACAGGAACGACACTGACAAACTGAAATTGCTCCAGAAGAATGCAGCCAGTAATCCATGCCAAATGTAAATCTCCAGGTGGGTAGGGGAGTAGAAGCAGTTCTGAGGCATAGAGCAATAACTGCCTCAGTCACTATCAGAAAAGAGAGATAATAAGTTGCCTCCCATAGGAGTCTTTTGTATGTACACTCAGTTCCAGCTCAGGAGCCAATCAAAGAGGTATTTTCTTTACCACACCATAATGAGACAGGAAATAATCTTAGAATACCTATGCATCCACATGGAGGATTGCATCAGGCCAAGCAGGCTGTACATGCACTTTTGGCTGGGCTGTCCTTGGCCAATTTCCCAATGTGGAAGATAACATGGACTATTTGAATTATATAAAATCAAAAAGTTTTGCAGAAATAAAATCAATGCAATTAAAGTTAGAGGGAAAATGTTTACTTGGGAATAATTATGTGAGAAAATTTCTTTGATAAAGGTCTCAAGTCAAAGACATAAGGAATTGATTAAAATATATGAGGAACAGCCATTCCTCAAGATAGCTATTGGAAAGGATGTGAGAAGACAGACTCACTGTTCTGCTATTGGTGGAGCTGTGAATTGGTCCAGCTGCCTGGAAAGCAATTTTGAACTATGCTCCCAAAGTCAATAAACAACACATAACCTTTGACCCAGAAATATTACTGAGTGCTCTATACCTCAGAGAGATTAAGGAAAGAGGAAAAACACCAATATGTATACAAATATGTATAGTTATTCTTTTTGTTGTAGCAAAGACTTGGAAGGTAAGGAAGTGTTTGTCATTTAGGGAATGGCTGAATAAATTATGATTAAGCCATAAGAGTGTAATGGAATATCATTGCATTGAAGGAAATGAAGACACAGTTTCATAGAAACAGGGGATGACTTGTATAATGAAGTGAACAGAACCAGGAGAAAAATTTATACAGCAACAACATTGTAAAGAACAACTTTGAAATTCTTAAGAGTTCTGTTCAATGAAATGACCAACCCTGACTCCAGAAGTCTGATAATATAACAAGCTACTCACATCCTAATAGAAGGATGATGGGTACAAAGTACATAATGGACACATATTTTTGGATATGACAAACGTATGGATTTATTTTCCTTAAAGGTTTTTTTTTTGTTTGAAGGATTATAGGGTTTTTTTTTTAAAAATTGTTATGGGGGGAGAAGGAAGCTGGTGATAGTGTAGCCAAAAAAAAGAAAAGAAAGAAAGAAAGAAAGAAAGAAAGAAAGAAAGAAAGAAAGAAAGAAAGAAAGAAAGAAAGAAATGAGGTCATTGAAACATCTTTAAAAATGCACAGAAGCAAACAAAAAAATTCAGAAACACAGATAAGTATTCAAGCTATGAAAGTAACATGTTCAATGACTAACATGGAAATATGTTCTGCATGACTATACTATATCAAATTGCTTGCCTTTTCAATGGGGATTTGGTGGGGAGGAAAGGAAGGGAAAGAATTTGGAACTCACAAATTTCTAAAAACAAATGTTAAAATTGTTTTTACATGTCATTGGGAGGAAAATAAAATATTGAATTAAAAAGAAACATGTTGAACTTACTATATACTTTATTTTAAAAGAAAGCTATACAAAATGTAAATTCATGATTGCATATATAATACTCTGTTTATATGTAATTATACGTAATGTAATTTTCTGTTCCATTTTGTATATGGAAATCTCTTTTTGTTGTTGTTCATGAAATTAAATTCAGAAAAAAAAACACTCACAAGACATAGCTATTTATGGCATGAGATTTTTCTTCCAGTTAACTATTTCTCTTCTGATTTAAACTTAATTGATTTTATTTGTGCAAAAACTTTTCAATTTTATTTAATCCAAATTATTTGTATCTCCTGCCCTTAGCTCAGTGTTTTGGACATAAAAAACACAATATTTTTTTTTCATTCACAGAATAACATAATTTTAGAGTAGGAAGAGATTCCAGGGGTCATCTGGTCTAACCCATACCCTTAAATGACCATATGGATTTACAAGTGAATTTTACCGAACATTCAAGGAACAATTAATCCAAATACTATATAAATTATATGGAAAATAGGTAAGAAAAGGAATCCCACTAAATTCCTTTTATGACACAAACACATTTTTGATACTTAAACCAAAGAAAGCCAAAACAGAGAGAGAGAAACTATAGACCAATTTCCTTAATTAATATTGATACAAAAATTTTCATTAAAATAGTAGCAAAGAGATTACAGTAACATATCATAAAGATCATCACTATGAACAGGTGGGATTTATAGAAAAAATGTAGGGCTGGTTCAATATTAGGAAAACTATCAGCATAATTGATCATATTAATAACAAAACCAATAAAAATCACATGATTATACAGATGCAGAAAACACCTTTGACCAAATACAACATCCATTGCTATTAAAAACACTAGAAAGCATAGGAATCAATGGACCTTTCTTAAAATGATAAGTAGTATCTATCTAAAACCAAGAGAAAGCATTATCTGTAATGGGGATAATCTTGAAGCCTTCCCAATAAGATAAGGGGGAAGTAAGGATGTCCTTTATCACCACTATTATTCAATATTGTACTAGAAATGCTAGCTATAGCAATAAAAGAAGAAAAAGAAATTGGAGGAATAAAAATAATCAGCGGGGAAATGAAATTATCACTCTTCACAGATGATATGATGGTAGTACTTAGAGAATCCTATAGAATCAACTAAAGAATGAGCTGAAACAATTAACTTCAGCAAAGTTGCAGGATTAGAAAATAAACCCACATAAATCATTAGCAGTTCTCTATATTACCCACAGTCCATCAAGAAGAGACGAAAAGAGAAATCCAATTTAAAATAACTGCAGACAATATAAAATACTTGGGACTCTAGCTGCCAAGACAAACACAGGGATTATTTGAACATAATTACAAAACAGTTTTCACATAGATAAAGACAGATCTAAGCAATTAGAGAAATATTAATTGCTCATGGATTGACTGAGCCAATATAATAAAAATGACAATTCTCCCTAAGTTAATTTAGTTATTCAGTGCCATACCAAACTACCAAAATGTTATTTTCTAGAGCTAGAAAAAGTAGTAAAAATTCATCTGGAAAAACAACATGCCAAAAATATCAAGGCAAACAATGAAAAAAATATAAGTAAGATAGCCTATCAGTTACAGATTTAAAACTGTATTCCAAAGTAATAATTATCAGAACAATCTGGTAATGGCTAAGAAATAGAGTAGTGGTGGCAGCTAGGTGGTGCAATGGATAGAACACCAGCCCTGGAGTCAGGAGGACCTCAGCCTCAGACACTTGACACTTACTAGCTGTGTGATCTTGGGCAAATCTCTTAACCCCAATTGCCTCACCAGAAAAAAAAAAACAACAACAACAGAGTAGATCAGTGGAACAGATTAGGTACACAATACGCAACAGTCAATGACCATAGTCATTCAGTGTTTGATAAACCCAAATATCCAAGCTTTTGGGGTGAGGACTTAACATTGGACTAAAATTGCTGGGAAAACTGGAAAGCAGTTTGGCAGAATTAGGCATAGACCAACATCTCACACTATATACCAAGATAAGATCAAAATGGATAAATGATTTTAACATAAAGGGTAATATCAGAAATACATTAGGGGAGCATGGAAAAAATGTACCTGTCAGATCTATGGATACAGGAAGAATTTGTGACCAAAGAGGAGATAGAGAGAATCAAGGGAAGTAAAATGCATAATTTTAATTATATGAAATTAAAAAGGTTTTGCACAAACAAAACTAATACAGCCAAAATTAGAAGGAAAACAGGAAATAGGAAAATTTTTGTTATAGAATTTCTCATATAAAGGCCTCATTTCTCAAATATAGAGGGAACTGAGCCAAATTTATAAAAATAACAGCCATTTTCCAGTTGATAAATGGTCAAAATATGTGCACATGAAGTTTCCAGAAGAAGAAATCAAAGATATCAATAGTTACATGAAAAAATGCTCAAAATCACTATTGATTATAGAAATGCAAATTGAAACAACTGTAAGGTAGCAACTCACACATATCAGATTGGCTAACATGACAGAAAAAGAAAATGACAACTGCTGGACGAGATGTGGAAAAATTGTGTCACTAATGCACTGTTGGTAGAGTTGTGAACTAGTTCAACCATTTTGGAGAACAGTTTGGAACTACTCCCAAAGGACTATAAATCTGTACATACCCTTTGACCTAGCAATACTACTAATAGGTCTGTATCCAAAGAGATCAAAGAAAAGGGAAAATGACTATGTGTACAAAAATATTTATAGCAGCTCTTTTTATGGTAGCAAAGAATTAGACATTGAAGGGATGCTCATCAGTAGAGGCACGGTTGAACAAGATATGGTGATTGTGATGGAATACTATTGTATTATAAGACATAATGAGCAGGGTGATTTCAGAAAAGTAGCAGGAGACTTACATGTATTCATGCAAAGTAAAGTGAGTAGAACCAGAACATTGTACACAATAACCATAATAGTGTAAAGATGATCAACTGTGAAAGACTTAGCTACTCTGCTCAAGACAGAAAAATGCTGTCCACCTCCAGAGAGAGAAATGATGAATAGATTGAACAATGCAGATTGAAGTACGCTTTTTAAAAACTTTATTTTATTGTTTTATTTTGTTTGTGTTTTTTTCAACATGGCTAAAATGAAACCATATTATGCATGTATAATATACATACATGGAAATATAATATGCATGTCTTCACATTATCAAATTTCTTACCTTCTCAAGGATGAGGGAGGGACAGAAGTGAGGGAAAGATTTTGGAACTTAAAATTTTTTTAAATGATTTAAAAATTTTTTTTACATGTAATTGTGAAATAGTTAATGGAATAAATAAAAAATAATTTAAAAAAACCATAATGCCTAAAACTGAAGCTAGTACTTCAAATACAGTTTGGGGTAGGGCACAGTGGGACTGTTGCCTTTGTATTCCTGGAAGCTCTCTTAATGTAAAGATGTGCAAATATATTATAGTGACACAGTACTCAACTGCTTAACATGCCTTGCCTATGTTTCCTGGACATTATGTGAATATCAATACAGAATCTAGACCATTAATTATCCATTTTTCTTTATTTTTTAATTAAACATTTTTAAAAATTAATAGGCATTTTTTTCTCCCTCCCACCTTTCCCATCCCACCAGAAATGGGAGAGTAGGAACAAAACACAAAACAAAACAAAACAAAACAAAAAAAAGACCAACACTTGCAACAAATTTGCACAGTCAAGAAAAACAAAATCACATATTGGCCAAAAATACATCTCAGTCTACATATTTGGTCCATCTCTGTCAAGACATGGGTAGCATTATTTATCACTGTTCCTCTAGAATAATGGTGGATCTTTGTCTTTCAAAGTTATGTGTTTTTACAGTATTGTTATTGTATCAATTGTTCTTGTTCTGCTCACTTCATTTTTCATTTGTTCATACAAGTCTTTTCAGGTTTCTCTGAAATAGTCTCCTTTATTAATTCTTATTAAGTATTCTAATACATTTGTATACCATAATTTATTTAGCCATTTCCCAAAGGATGGGAACCTCCTGAGTTCCCAGTTGTTTGCCTTCACAAAAAGAGTATATTTGTGTACATATTGGATTTCTTTCCTCTTTGATCTCATTGGCATAAAGGTCTACTAGTAGTATGGCTAGGTCAAGGGTTATATACAGTTTAGTGACTTTGGGATCAGAACTTTGCCATCAGTTTCAAATTGCATTCCAGAATTGGTGTATCGCCTACAATACTTGTTATTTTCCACATGTCAACTTTGTCAGTTAAATGGATATGCGATGGAACCTCAGAGTTGCTTTGACCAGCTTACCATTTTTTCTGGCCATATATTTCTCTGATAGCATACTTTATACTGATTTTCTGGGTAATTCCTCATTTGTGATGTACTCTGGTCTGTGTCACCTTTCCACTGCCCTCTAGATGAATCTCTACTTTAATTCTTCATAGATTGTAGTTGTCTTTAACTGCAGCCATGAAACATTACCAAAAGAGTACTGATAATAGAAAAATGAGCATTTATTTCTGGGAGAGCACTGTGTAATTCCCCCAAAGCAATCCAGAATCTTTTATTCTTGTCTGATTTTAGGTCTAAGTCATTGTCTGTTTGTGTCCAATCATAGTAGATATACTCATGGGTGAGCTTTGAGGACTGTTTACCCAACTACATATTGTTTAAACAACTGGCATCCTTCATCTGTCTTTTTTTTTCTTTTTGTGGGAAGTAAGTCAAGTTAATAAACATTTAAGTGTCTACTATGTGTCAGACCCTACGCTAAGCACTGGGGACACAAAGAAAGGCAAAATATATTCCCTGATCTCAAAGAGTTCACAATCTAATTGGGAAGACCACATGCAAATAACTATGAACAAATATAGAATAGATAGGAAGTCATTAATGGAAAGAGAACACTAGAGTTTAGAGGGTTAGGGAAAGACTTCCTAGAAGCAGGTTTTAGTTTTAACTTGAAGGAAGCCAGGAGGTGGAGATGAGAAGAGCATTTCATGCCTGAGGGACAGCCAATGAAAATGCACAGAGCCAAGAGATGGAGTGTCTGAGGAACAGCAGTGAGGTCAGGATCCCTGAACCAAAGGGTCTATAAGTAGATTGGAAAGGTAGTAGAGGCATGGTATGAAGGGCTTTGAATGCCAAGTAGAGAATTTTATATTTGATTCTGGAGGTGATAGGGAGCCATCAGAGTTTACTAAGTAGGAGGGTCGACATGATCAGCCCTGTGCTTTCAGAAAGTCATGACCGCTGAGTGGAGGATGAACTGGAGTAGGAAACAAATTGTGTTTGGGACACCAACCAGGAGGCTACCACAATAATCCAGTCACAAAGAGAGGAGGGCTACACCAGAGTGGTGGCAATGTCAGAAGAGAGAAGGGGACATAGAGAGATAAATAAGGTGGGTTTTCTTTAGGAACTCTGCTGTTTTGGGGCTTGCCACCAGCAAAATGTCATTTGCAAACTGGTTCATCTGAGAGACCTCAGACAGACTCCCTAAGTAATCCCTATTTTATTTAGATTCAGCTTTGTGAGAGTGTTAAACTCCGTTGATGAGTATAAATCTCCCTGTTTTATGCCTTTTTGAAATGAGTAAGAATGTATGCATATACATATACACATAATATATGCTTCAATAACAAGAGAGTTTTTAAAGCATTCTACAAAAATAATTGTTTTTTTTCTTGTTTTCAACTGCATTGTAGAGAAGACTGTCAGAACAACAATAGATCTTCATTGGAGAACATTTATGACGTGCCTAATTGTATATTATACAGATTTAGGTGCTGAACAAAGAAAACTACAGTAAGTACTAGTGAACATGTTTGTTCACATTTAATAAGAGAACAATAATACTAACTGTGCCTCAGTTCCTAAATAAGCCCACAAGCACAGACAAATATAATAGCTCTCCTTTCCATATCTTATGTGATGTGTAATACAGACTTCTGTTTTCAAGTTAGTATCTTGTGTTTAAAGGTGTGCTTTTCCTTGTCCCACCATCAGGAGGAAGGAAATGAGCATTTATTAAGCACCTACTATGTGTGAGGCACTGTGGTAAATGCTTTACAAATATCTCATTTGATGTTCATAACAATTATGTGAGGTGAATATTATTATCTCCACTTTAAGTTAAGGAAACTGAGGCAGACAGATTAAGTGACTTGCCCAGGGTCATTCCTCTAGTCAGCATTTGAATCTGGATTTTAATTTAGGTCTTCCTGATTCTATGCCCAGCACACTGTACACTATGTGACCATATATCTTGGAATTTAGAAACTATTTGTGTTGTTTTTCTCCATTTGAGCCTCTGATTTTATTCATGTATGGATTTCCTGGTGTGGGAATTTACTCAACCAATTCAGATTGGCAGCTCATCTATAATTTATGGTCTTAGAGAGCTGTCTGGGACACCGAGAGATTAAATGACTCCTCCATGGTCACAGAACTAGTATATATTAGAGGCAGATTTTAACAGAGCTTCCTGGCTTTAAGGCTATTCCTTGATTCACCAAGCCATGCTTACATTTTGAAGTATATGACCTTAGAATTCACATGCGCATAACATCCCAACAATTGAAAGTTTGTCAGTTCACTTTTCCTGAGATGCAATCAAAACAGCTCAATTTTTAGATTTATTCATTCATCTTTGTTTGTTTTTTAAGAACCTATTACATATCAAACGCTGTGAAAGACCAAGATAGGTAAGATACGTTCCTCATGGAATCTATGATCTAGCTAGGAGTTGGAAGGGACTTCAGAAGTTACCTAATCCAAAATGCTTATTTTATAGATGAGGAAACTGAGGCCCATGAATTCCAGCTACCTGTTCCAGGTCACAGAGGTAGTATCAGAGGAAGGATTTGAACCTATAACTTTTACTCCAGAGCCAATGTTCTTTCCACTGACTTCTTGTTCAGTTGTGCTGGACTCTTCATGACCCATTTGGGTTTGTTTGTTTGTTTGTTTTTGGCAAAGATGCTGGAGTGGTCTGCCATTTCCTTCTCCAGCTCAATTTACAGATGAGGAAACTGAGACAAACAGGGATAATTGACTTGCCCAGGGTAACCCAGCTAGGAAGTGTCTGAGGCCAGATTTGAACTCAAATCCTCTTGACTCTTGCTCTCACACTCTATCTACTGCACCACTAGCTGCCCTTCTTTCCACTGTAATTATCTGGGGGCTTGTTGAATTTGGTGGGACTTGAAAGTAAAAATACCAAGTAGCAAGTTGGGCATTCAGTGCTAGAACATTGTGGTTGAGGGGACTTAACCCAACCTAAGAAAAAGAACTTGAACAAGCCATAAATGAGGACCCAAAGGGAAAAAAGGCAGGACCTGGACCAAATGGATTTACAAGCATATTCAATGAAACATTCAAAGAAAGAATAATTTCAATACTATAAAAACTATTTGAAAAAAATAGGAAAAGGAGTCCTATATAATTCCTTCTATGATAAAAATATGGTCTTGATACATAATCCAAGGAGAAGTAAAAAATACAGAGATTAATGAATATCAATGCAAAAATTATGAATACAATTTTAGCAAGGAGACTATAATGACATATCACTAAGATTATAACCTATGATCAACTTAGTTTTATATAAGGAATTATGGACTGGTTAAACATTAGGAAAACTACAAACATAATTGACCATTTTTTAAAAAAGACCAGCAGCAAAATAAAAAGACCAGCAACAAAATCATATGATCATTTCAATAAAGAAAAGCTTTTGACAAGTTAAAACACCAGCTATTATTTTTTTAAAAAATATGAGAAAGTATAGGAATAAACAGAACTTTCCTCAATATGCTAAGTATTATCTATATAAAAAACAACAGTCTGCATTTTCTGTAATGGAGATAAACTAATGTTCTTTCCAATAAGACTGGGGTAGAGCAAGAATGTAGTCAGCAAGGTGGCACAGTGGATAGAGTGCTGGGCTCAGAATCAGAAGACTCATCTTCATGAGTTCAAATCTGGCCTCAAATATTTACTAGATGTGTGATTGTGGGCAAGTCACGTAACCCTGTTTGACTCAGTTTCCTCATCTGTAAAATCAGGTGGAGAAGGAACTAGTAAACCAGCATGATATCTTTGCTAAGAAAACCTCAGATGGGGTCATGGAGAATCGGAGACAATTAAAACAACTGAACAAAAAATAAACATGTACATGATCAACATTAACATTCAAAATGTGTTAAAAATGCTAACTATAGTGACTATATGAGAAAAAGAAAGAAAAGTATCACTTTTGCAATGATAAAATAGTTTACTTAGAGAATTCTAGAGTCAACTAAAAAAAAAAAAGAAATCGTTAACAACTTCAGCAAAATTGCAAAGATATAAAATAAGCCCACATCAATCATCAGCATTTCTGTAATTACCAACAAAATCCAGCAGGAAGAGATTCCATAACTACATCAAGTATAAGATACTTGGCAATCTACCTGCCAAGACAAGCACAGGAACCGCGTGAAGACTTATAATAAGGGTTTGAGTTTTCTTTCTTTCTCAGTAGTTTGGGGGAGCAGAGCGGAAGGGAAGCAGGTAGCAGAGAAAGTAGATTTTTGTTAATGGAAGAAAATAAAAATTTGATTTAAAAAGAAAGACATCAAATATTTAAACACAAAGCACTAGAGTTCCAAATCACCCTGATATATAAAGGTAGAAGAATAAGAAACAAACAGGGAAATGAAGAAGAAAATCTAAGAGACTGGGGATATCCTGAAAATTAGGGCAAAAAAAAAAATAAGAGTGAAAGAGCAAAAGATACTCTTATCTTTTTCATAGTTTTCCATTGTTGCACAGGCCTAACTCATTCTCCGTATTATCTTTGATTCTTTTCTCTCTCTCATTGTTCATATCCAATCACTTACCAAGTGTTGTATAGTAGAAATAACATCGGATGGGAAAAGGAAATTTAAAGTTTGGAACATGGCTAGTAGTTTAATTTCTCTGGAGTGAAAAGTGTGTGCAGCAGAGAAATGTGAAATAAAGCTGGGAAGACAGGTTCAAGCCAGATTATGAAGGCCTTGGTAGCATGTCAGGGAGGTTCTATTTTCCCCTAGAGATAAAACAATAAAAATGTTTTTTTCTCACAATAATTTGAAAAATAAATACTAAGATTTCACATATAATTTTTCAAGTAACACTTAAAATGAAAAAAAAAATTACACTGGATTTGTAGTCAAAGGACCAGTGTTCAAAATCCAGATCTCACATTTACTATCTGTATGGCTTAGGACAAGTCATTTAACCTCTCTGGGACTCAGTTTCCTTATCTCAAAAATAAAAATATTTAGATTACTAACATCCATTCTAGCTCTAGGTTCTCTTTTGAGATCTTAGGGAGCATTAAAAGCCTAATCCAATCACTCTTCATTTCACAGATGGAGGAAACCAAGGTCCAAAGACAAAACATAGGTAGTAATAATCAGGATTTGAACACAGAGCCTGCATTTCTAAAACCAGAATTCTTTGTACTTCATTTTTCTATGTGGGAATAACATACTGTTTATAAGAAACACTTGAAATATAAATCAGTCAATCAATAAAGATTTATTAAATGACTTCTTATTTGTCATTTCCACTAGCCTCTTCAATGAAAGGTGACAGACAGTTTGGTCCCTGCTTTCTAGGAGCTCAATAAGGGGAGACAACACATGCAAACCACATGCAAACCACCTATATGCAGGATACGTAGGAAATAAATCAACAGAGAGGAGGCATTAGAATGAAAAGGGATTAGGAGATGCTATTTGTAGAAAAAGAAAAATGATAAATGTTGGAGGGGATTGGGAAAAGTGGGACACTAACGTATTTTTGGTGGAGTTGAGAACTAATCCAACCATTCTGGAGAGCAATTTGGAACTATGTCCAAAGGGCTATAAAACCGTGCATACCCTTTGATCCAGCAATACCACAGGTCTCTATCCCAAATAGATTTAGAGACAGAGAGAGAGAGAGAAGCTCTGTACAAAAATATTTATAGTAATTGTCTTTGTGGTGACAGGATGCCTATCAAATGGAAAATGGCTGCACAAGTTGTGGTATATGATGGTAGTGGAATACTGTTGTCCTATAAGAAATGACGAACAGGATGATCTCAGAAAAACCTGGAAAGACTTCCGTGAACTGATACAAAGAGAAATGAGCAGAACCAGAAGAACAATGATGAAAAACTGTGAATGACTTAGCTGTTCTCAGCAATATAATGATCCAAGAAAATCCCAAAGGACTCATAATTAAAAATGCTATCCACTTCCAGAGAAAGAACTGATGTTATCTGATTACAGACTGAAGCACACTATATTTCTTTTCCCTTCCTTCCTTCCTTCCTTCCTTCCTTCCTTCCTTCCTTCCTTCCTTCCTTCCTTCCTTCTTCCTTCCTTCCTTCCTCCTCTTCCTTCCTTCCTTCCTTCCTTCCTTCCTTCCTTCCTTCCTTCCTTCCTTCCTTCCTTCCTTCCTTCCTTCCTTCCTTCCTTCCTTCCTTCCTTCCTTCCTTCCTTCCCTCCCTCCCTCCCTCCCTCCCCTCCCTCCCTCCCTCCCTTCCTTCCTTCCTTCCTTCCTTCCTTCCTTCCTTCCTTCCTTCCTTCCTTCCTTCCTTCTTTCCTTCCTTCCTTCCTTCCTTCCTTCCTTTTTTTTCCTCTTTTTTATTCAAGTCTTCTTGGACAAAATTGGAAATGTTTTATATGATTGAATATGTATAATCTATATCAGATTTCTTACTGTCTCAGGAAGGGTAGAGAGCAGGGAAGGAGAAATAGAATTTGGAATTCAAAACTTAAAAAAAAAGTTAAAAAGTTGTTTCTACATGTAATTGAATTTCTTTTTTTAAAAAAGGCTTCTTGTGGGTGGGATTTTAGATGGGAATTGGAGAAAGCTAGGGAAGCCAGAAGGTGGAAATGAAGCTGAAGAGTACTGCAGACATGAGGGCAGCTAGGTGGCATAGTGGATAGAGTGCCGGGCCCAGAGTAAGGACTATCTGAGTTCAAATCTGGCCTCAGACACTTACTAGCTGTGTGAACCTGCACAAGTCATTTAACCCTCTTTGCTTCAGTTCCTCATCTATTAAAATGAACTGGAGAAGGAAATGGCAAATCACTCCAGTATTTTTGCTAAGAAAACCCCAAACGGGGTCATGGAGAGCTGGACAGGACTGAACAACATTCCAAGCATGGAGAACAGCCAGTGAAATGCCTGAAGTCAGGAGATAGATTGTCTTGTGTGAGGAAAAGCAAGGAGGCCAGTATCACTGGATCAAAGAATATGAGGTGTATAAGGTAAAAGAAGACTGGTGGAAAGAGGAGGTCATATTTAATCCTAGTGGCTCCCTATTGAGTAGGTATCTGACACAGCTGAACTTGTGGATTTAGGAAAATTAGAAACATGAGTGGAGGATGGATTGGAGTGGGGAGAGATTTATGATAGGCAGATCAACCAGCAGACTATTTTAGTAATCCAGCAGTGAGGTGATGAAAGCTGGCACTAGGGTAATAGGATGACAGCAGTATCAGAGGAGAGAAGGGTGTGTACGCGAGAGATGTTAAGAAATAAAAATCAAGAGATCTTGGCCACATACTGGATTGGTGGGGGTGGTGAGGAGTCAAGCATGACACCTAGATTGCAAGCCTGGAAGGATGCTGGTGCCCTCAAGAGAAACAAGGAAAGTTTGGAAGAAGGGTAAAGTTTTGGGAGAAAGATAATGAGTTTAGTTTTGGACATGGTGAATTTAAGATGTCTACAGGAAACTCATTTCAATAGGCTTCTGGAGATACAAGACTGCCGATCAAAAGGTCAGGGCTGAATAAGCAAATCTGAGAATCATCAGCATAGAAATGATAATTGAATCCATGGAATCTGATGAGGTCACTAAATGAAATAATATAAAGGGAGAAGAGAAATACAGGGTTGAAACAAAATCTATTATGCCACAGCTGAATGCAAAACAAAACAAAAAACAAGGGAATTATAATTTTGGATGTGGCAATAGCAAATGTACTCTTATTAAAAGAGATGAAGGAAACTACCTTTTGTTGAAGGTAAGCTAGACAATAAACTGATTTCAACTCCTAACACACATGCATTCAATGGCATATCTTCTAAATATTTAAAGGAAAAATTCAGTGAATTACAAGGAGAAATTGACCATGAAACAATAATAGTGGGGAACTTTAATTTACTCCTATCAGCCCTATATAAATCTAACAAAAAAAGAGAAAAGAAAAAAAATTAAGAACCTGAAAACAATTTTAGAAATATTAGATATGATCAACCTCTGGTGATTATTGAAGGGAAAGAGAAAAGAGTATACATATTTTTAGTACTTTAACACAAATAAATCATGTATTAGGATGTTAAAAGCATCAGAAAACATGAATAAAAGTAGAAATATTACATCCTGACCACAATGCAATAAAAATTAAAGAGCTGCTGGGGAAAAATAAAAGTATTAAAAAGCAACTAGAGGCTTTATAACTTAGAATTTGTTGGCCAAAGAACAAATCATAGAAATGATTATTTCATTATATAAGATGAGACAATATATGAAAATTTGTGGGATGTAGAGAAAGCAGTCCTTATGGGAAAATTTATCTCTAAATACTTTTATTAACAAAATAAAGGAAATAAAATCTAAATGGATTAAGAATTCAACTGAAATTCTAGAAAAATCAATAAATTAAAACTCCCAATTAAACACCAAAGCAGAACTTGAGAATCAAAGAGATGAAAGTTGAAAACATTCTATATCTTCTTCAATCCTTCATAATGCTACCAGACAAATACTTTTTATTCATATATAAATAACAGGTGAGAGTTGGCTATGACATATAATCGAGGAGAAACTTGAAAGATGAAAAGGACTATCAGAGAACTGTTTGAACAGAGACATGGATCGGTCACACGGCGAGAGAAAGGAATGACAGATTGCCTGAATGTTCCACTGGTAACCCCATCAGGATTGGGCGAAATCTAGGAAGGCCTTCAGGATGCTGGGTTGGCTTACTGTAGTGAATTTTTAGTGGACATGGTGGGGGGGGGGAAAGTTGCATAGGATGAGCAGCCACGGATGTGTTGAAATCTGCATTGCTGGAGAGAAACACTGAATAGAGATCACAGATCCAGATGAATATTAATAGATCTGATTATCTCACTCCTATTCTTAGAAAATTTTAAGTGGCTACCAAGTTCAAACTCCGTTGTCTGCCATTCAAGGCCTTCCATAATCAGGCATCATTCTGCCATTCCAGAATTATCTATCATTCTGAACAACTACCTTCCAATTCCAACAGGTTATGCTCGAGCAGAATTGAACAACTCTGCTCTGGGCTTTTATCTTTGCTTGTATAGTTCTCTACGCTTAAAATACCCTTTCTACTCTTCTTCCCCTGCCAAATTCTGACTAGTCTTTTTAAACTCAAATGCAACTTCTTTGAAGCTTCCCTGATCCTCCATCAGTTACTTTTGCTTTCTCAAATCTCACACCTTTCTTTGCTCCTTTCTGATAGTTATAATTTATATATTTATATATATTTATATAAATATATAAATTTGTGCAGGCATGGCAACCCTCCCCCATGACAAAGACTGCAAACTCCACAAGAGCAGGGACTGCATCATGACATTTTTCGTTAGTTTCCCTCCAAGGACAGTAAGCACCAAAGATGTGTCAAATCAGTATGGGACTGTTTAAATGCTAGAGAACCAGAGACATATTTAACTTGAAATTAACAAAACCTCTTCTAGTGAAGAACTACCCATTTGAAATGTTCGAAAATAACAAGTCTATAGCTTTGGTCACAAAGACAGTACTATGGAATTTCTACATCTGGGAATTAAGAATTTGAGTACTGTTATCTTTATCACACCTTGATTCCAGGAGAAATTACTCGTTTTTAGTCAGTATTACTTCTTTCATAAAGTTTGCATGCTGTACACTTGGGACTAAATAAGAGTCATTATGTTGTAGAACTTTTAGCCAAGAGATTTGAATTTTCCCATTGCTCTGGGGTCTGTGAAACATAAATGTATTTGTGTATGTGTGTTTATGTTATATATACACATTATATTTCAATATAACCAACTTGATTTATAATCTTGTATGTTTTATGCATTTAAAACCTTAATGAGAAGGGATACATTGACTAGCCTGCCGAACAAGTTCGTAACACATAAAAAGGTTTAGAATTCTGCACTAGAGAATGTAATCCCCAGCCCTGCAAAGGAATAATTTCCCTCCAGATCGACTTTAATCAAGTTCATAACTCTACCCAGATGTAGGTGGCTCCCAGAGTTGTGCATTTTCTAAAATACTTATGGGTCTTACAGCTACCTTGCCTTCTCTTGGGGGAGGAAAAAGTTGGCATCAATAAATTTAGGGCAACACTTTTTTATTGGGTTACTAGGAAACCCTGAAGGAAACAACCATTAGGTGCTTTGGTGAGAAGTGTCAACTCAAATGTTACTAAAAACAAGTTGAACATGTAATACGTTGTATTTAAATGCTGCAATGCCTGATGTTCTCAAAATACATGACACTTCAAATTCTATGATGAAATTACACTGCCTGGGACTGAAGCTATTTGGTTTTCCCATCGGCTCACCTGTTCAACTCCTTCCTTACTCCATTGCAGTACATGTGGCCCACAACACCTTGGAGTCAGATTAAACTGTAACTGGGAATTATTTAACAAAATAAATAAAAATACAATAAAACTTATGTAATATTACATTTTAAGATTAAGTCAATAAGTGGCTTGCAGGGATCCTTAAGTATAGATTAGTCAACCCATTTTTGAGTCTGACACCACTGTTCTATATAACCTCATATACTGAAATTCATACCTTTCTGGATGAGTATTTAAGTGTTTTCTTAGCCTACAAGCTGTGCTTAGGCAAGAATAAATAGGGCAGCGAATGTAAATAGAGGATTCAATTAAAGCTGGAACTTAATAGCAAGACTGACCTTTAGCAAACTATTAGGATAATTCATCAAAGTAATAAAAGAAATGGCTAATACTTGACAGATATTTCCATTTGAAGATATTGCATCTCTAATATTTCATGGCAAACATATAGACCCATTTTTCATTTAGAGACATTATCTTGTCCAATGTTAAACAACTAAGAGAAGATTGGCTATCATTTCTAGTCCACTGTCCCCTCAAATCTTGATTTTGATCACACTGGTTAAATACAATGAATAAGCAAACTAAACAGTTCATTTCTCTTTGAAAAATAACTCATCATCAAATACTGGTTATTAAAATCCTTCATTGACTTAATTCTGCACTATGTTTTAGTTATGTGGCTCCTCTTACAAATATTCACATTTTAACCAGCAATACATGAAAAAGTCTAGTATGGGTAACCTTCAATTTCTGATCTGTATATATGTCTATTCATCCCTGCTAAATTGTGAGTTGACAGGGATTTAAACATTGGCAGCTTTTAAATCAGCATCGTTTCCAGATGAAGATGGTATTTTATTTATATCTCATTACTTCTCTCCTGAGTCTCTCAGTACCTAACCTAGTACAGGTGATTAATAAGGGTTTACTGAATGAAAGCAATTCTCACTGAGAAACGTTAAAAATTTATGTAGGAGCTTGTGTGTATGGTTCTCACAAAATGCCTTCCAAATACAGGCATTTCATTTTAGTAGAAAGGAATTCATCTGTAAAATACAGGAAGAACTTTATTGAAGGCCTTTTAATTTAGCTTACTATCTAAGGATGTGCTATGTAGGTGCCAAGCTTTAAAAGGGCCCTTAAGAGATAATTTAGTCTAACCCCTAAGACTAAACTGAGGTTCAAAAAATTATATATACATTATTGCTCAGCTTTCCACTTAAAATGTCTTCTGAAAGTTAATTTGCGTTGATATTAACACAAATGTGATAATCTGTGATATAACGTCTTTAAAACATTAATATTGAATTTTGGCATTCTTTACTTTAGGTTGAAATGGCACTTACACTCCTCCTCTCCTTTCTGTAAATGCATCACTATTATTTGTATTTGTTTGCATTAAGGAAATACCTGCAGATATGCTAGATAGCATGGTCAATTTTTATACAGGATGAACTTGGAGGTTTTAGTAGGTTTGGTTTCTGCTTTACCATGTTAGTATGTCAGTGCCTTGAGCTCTCAATGTATGTGTTGGTACCTTACTTTTATTATACTCAATATTTTTCTGAAAGGCTATATTTGCATCCTCTTGGGTTGGTCTGGATGTGATAATATCTTGGTTAGAGGGATGGTCCAAAACAATGGAAGTTCCTTCCAGACTTATCAGTCTATACACTACCAACTAAATATAAGACTGAATTTACATTAACCAAAAGATTACTTTGGCACTGTTAACTCATCTTTAGTCACGTATTTTTTATGCCCAGGTTTTACAACAAAAGTCAGAAATTTGAATCACTGCATGCTAAAGACAAAATATTATTAAGAGATTTTGAATTGGTTAAAATGAGTTTCATTCCTTTGAGATAACTAATAGAAAATAAGGGAAAATGTGTGTCAGAAAATCTGGTTTCTCAGAGGAAAGATTTTATTTTAAAAAATATAAAAATAAGCTGATATGTTTCAAATAATGAGAATTACAACGATGAAAACCTTTAAAATTATCCACACAAAACAATTTGAATAATTTCACAGTTACGGCGTTCAAATTTCTCACAACTACATGTCCTTTCACAATGACATCTTAATCCCTATTAAAAATAAATATATTACCTTGCTGCAATAATATTTTGTAAGACTAAATGAATTGTGTTGTAGAAAACTTAAATCCAGCTAGAAGATATGTTACTGATAAAGTAAATGAGTTCACAACTGATATATCATATAACATGAAGATCATTTAAACATAACATTCACCTAACCAACAAAATACTCCTGGGAGGGGGAAAAACTGTGCTTGTCTATATTTGTACAAGATGTAATATGAAACTTGTAATTAAATCTTTAACTTTTAAAAACTATGACAAAAAAAATTAATAAATTCATATTATTATGTCCTCAGACCATCAGAAAATATTTACAGAAAAATAATTTTATTACTGATACATACACTGATTCAATGAGAGTTTGACAATTTTATTCACAAAATATAAGTGAGCATTATATTCTTCTCTTAAATGAAAACTCTCTCTTCAAATATGTTTAACCAAGGGGGGAAGGTTTTTGGTTTGGTTTTTTTTTGGGGGGGAGAAGATTACAAAACACCTTTCAATGAAAACCTCTTAAAAATGTATAATACAAACCAGTACTTTATACAAAGATTCTTTTTTGAAATAAAGTTCAGCAACAAATGTAAAAAAATTCAGTTCAGACTGAATGTAAGGAATTTCAGTATTATTTTCGTCTTGCTGGAGAGTTTTCTCTTCGGCGGTCATGGCTCCTCCTTGACTCTCGGGACTGCTCACAACGTCTGCTGTGTTTTTCAGATTCCTTTTCTGCACCATTCCAACGTCGATCTTCCTCATCTCTGGGGTTTGGATGACTTCTATTCCTTTCTCTTGATTTTGATCTTTCTTTCCTCCTATGATTCTCACTGTCTTTGTTTCGGTGTTTTTCTCTTTCATTTTCGGAAAAAGAATTCCTTCTTTCTCTTCTTCTCTTCTTGGTATCACCAGATTTACTTTCTGGCTCTATGTACTTATCATGATCTCTGTCCTTTAAAACACTGTAATTGTTTCGTTCTGTGGCAGTATCTCTGTCAGGGGCATGTTTTGATAAGTTCTCTCTCCAATCTGAATCTCTTAAATTTCGGTCTGTATTTTTTTCTGATCTTCTGTCTTCTTCAATTCTTGTCTCTTGCTGTCTTTTTTCCATTTTATTTTCCACGTGTTTCTTTTCACTTGTTTTCTTTTTCTTAATCATTTTATCTGTTTCTTTATTTTTCTTTTTTCTTTGTTCTTTTTTCCTCTTATCTTTATCTAAAAGTAAAAGCATAAAATAAATGTAATTAACATTTATTTTAAGCTAATTTCTTAATTTATGATAATACATAAAAATAACAGTATTCACAACTTGCCAATACAGTAAAATTTCATTAACCTCAGGTGAACTGGGAGGAAAGCCAAGTTTAATGGAGGAAAACCTCTGAATTTTAGCTATTTTTTAAAAGAGCCATGACTGTGACCCTCTGGCACAAAATAATAAGGATAGAATGTCACATTAATCCTCTTTGTTTTGTTTCTTATAGATAATCTAAAGGGAAAGATGACAGATTTCATACCACCGATGAGATTTCTATGCATTCCTTACAACTGTTTTTTCTAAAATGCAGTTAGTCATGCCTGAGAAGTAAAAGAAAGCCTACACAGGTTCCATTCTCTCCTCAGTGATAAGGGATACTGTGCCAGATCTGCCAGGAATCAAAATAAGTAAACACCACAAAGACAACAATATTTTTGGAAGATGCGGGAAATGGAGTGATACATTAAGCAGTTTGCTATGTTCCTCTAATCAAGTAAATATTCATGAAGTGCTTACTATATGCCAAGTACTGCACCAGCAAGTGGGGACATACAGACAAAATGAAAAACTCATTCTGGCCCTTCAGGAGCTTACATTCAACTAAAAATTCTATTATTTTTAACTTTAGAATTTTTTGTTCTATTCTTTTTTTTTTTTGAGACTGTCTTCCCTTAACTTGACCAAGCTAATGATATGGATTGGTGCTTTGATCTGCTCTTTCTGCCTGATGTAGTGTGGACACATGATTAGCTTTAGCCTCTTATACGTCAGAACCCCTGAGATCAAGTGATCCACCAGCTTCAGACTCCCTGGATGAGAGATCACAGGCATACTGTTACCATACCCAGCAATAGATACTTTTTAAAAATCTGTGATAGAGTGTTATAGGGAGGTTTGAGAACTGCAAATTAGTTAACATTTTGATGAGATGTAGTTCTCACAAGTACACACAGAGAACAATAATAAATAAAAACACCTCTGAGAGATATTTAGGGCCTTGATGCGATTCTGTTAAGTGAACTGGAACATTATTAGCAGAGTAGCCAAAAACATTTTCTTTTTTCTTCAAATTAACATCCTTAATATGGCAAAACAATTTTGTTTTCATGTACTATCAGAGCAGCATTAACTAACTATACTGACGAAATAGAACATTAAGCTCTATTAAAATATAAAACCATAATTAATAAGCATTTGCTTTCTGAGAAAATATCTCAAAATAACTTAGACCACTTGTGAATAGTAAGTCATAAAAATAAACATGTTTATGTCAAATTTTAGCTATGACCCAATATTTCATCATTTTTGCTATGCTTCTCTAGTTTGGGTACATAAAACAAAGTAAACTGCTGAGATGAACAAAATTATTCTCTTTATGGTATTGGCTCATGCACAGCCAAATGGAAATATGGTAGAAAAATATCCTAAATAAAAAATACTGCCACTCCATACCCACCTTCATCATTCCCTTCCTAACATTTACCCCAGCAGACTGCAGAATCACTCAGTTTGTCACTAAGGACTCACCTCTCTGGTTTCCATCAAGCAGCTCAACTGTGCTGCAGCTGTCTGTGCAGAAGCCATCTGGCTCTCAGCAGAACCAACGTCTCTCTGACCCTGATACACCATGCCCTCACCTTGTGCCTTACTATCATAACTCTCTGACTTTACAATAATAAACAATGACTTCAGGTATTGCCAGCCTTATAAACTTGTGACAAATTTCACCATGATGAAGTTATGCCATATACATAATTCATCTTGCCTATATGATGCTTATTGATTTATTTACAAAAATTCACTGTTGAAATCATATAATAAATCAAATTAATTTTGAATCAGCAAGCTTCCTTACTACAGAAGTTCATGCTGTGCTATCATCTGGTCCCGAAATAGATTCAATGAAAGAACAAGTTTTTTTTTTAGAGTTAGACTAGGTGAACATTAAATGACCAGTATTTATCATATATTGTGTCAAAAATAGGCTTTTCATCAGAAAATAGAACATCTTTTCTCAAAAACATAATGGGCCCTCATACTCCTGACTGTCATATTGTTCACTCAAATCTGAAAAAGAGTACTATGTCCCCAGAAACTTTTCAGGACCAGGAAATGGCAAGGCCATCTATCTGACTTGATGCTGCATGGCAAAATACTGCACTGCCTCCCAGTCCACTGGACTAAAAGAACAGGATACAATCCACAGGTATGGTAACCTAAGAAGCCATTAAGAAGGACACAGAAGGGACAGCTAGGTGTCACAGTGGATAGAGCACTGGCCCTGAAGTCAGGAGGACCTGAGTTCAAATCCAGCCTCAGACCAAACACTTGACACATACTAGCTGTGTGACCCTGGGCAAGTCACTTAATCCCAATTGCCTAAAAAAATATATATATAAAAAAATGAAAATAGAAAGGACACAGAACTGATACAAGGTGAAAACAACAACAGGGCTCATGGAAGAACTAAAGCTAGAATGCTTCATACAATGCAAACCTAAGAACCTTTTAACAGTTTTCCCTATGCCAAAAGGGACAACTATGAGGGCTAAGACAGTTTCATTTTTGTTCCTATATCTCCAGCACCTACTACAGTGTGACCTGGAACTGAATAAATGCTTAATAAAATGTTGGCTGAATGATTTATTCTCTTAAAAAAAAGATTAAAATAAGTAAAATGCAGCATTACAAACATTATATAGGGAAATACTGACCTAAAATATTGAACTCTGAAATAACCTAACTTCACACAAAACCTCACGAGTACACATGGGACAGCAGAGGCAAAGCCAACTTCATGTATTCGTTTTTAATACCTGAGTCAGAGCTCTGGCCACTTGTGGATGAGGAGTCACTGCCACTGGATGAGTCTGAGCTGCTATCGCTGCTGTCAGAATCAGAGTCTGAGGAGTCAGAGTCTGAAGAGGAAGAGGAGGAAGAGGAGGAATCTGATGACTCCACATCTTGTTTCTTTGCTATGACGATCTTGGGTGCGTTTTTTAGATGCTCTCGTAATTCATCCCTACACAACAAGAAAATTTCATTTAGTTTGTTTTTTTTTTTAAAAACAAGTATTGATTAATTTTAACTTTTAAGAATATACAATTAAAATGCAACAGAATTTTAGAAAGAATGAAACGTCTTACGTTAAGCCTCCAAGACCTATGGAAGTAAAGAAGTTGATGGCAAACCGAGTATTTCTTGGATTATCTCGGGGTAGTAAACCTTCAAAGAACGGCTGCAACGTTCTAATAAAGATAAGAATCAGAACAGAAATTGAATGTAGCATATAACTTGAACACTGCAATACAAATATAGAAATTATCTGAAAATGTATTGCAAATTTTAAAGTAGTAGTGCATATAGCACAACCAAATAAGCACTTTCCTCAGCAGTGTATTAGACAAGGTTTGCATGAAACCAGCAACAACAAATTTTCACACGAGCAACTTGAATGTGAGATCGTGGGGTACAATGAAAAGAAAATTCAACTTTCTCTTGTGGAGTCACCAGGTAATTTCAGTGAAACCACTTACTACCCCTGTGACCCTGAACAAATCACGTAAAGCTCTTTGAGCCTTTGTTTCTTCATCTGCAAAATGGGGTAAGTACTCAACACGACCTACTTCACAGGGTTGCTGTGAGGAACAAATCATGGATGTGAAGGTGCTTTGTAACCATAAAGTGATAGAGAGGTTGTTGGCACAGTTTTCAGACTTTAATTAGTTCGGAAGTATAAATACTACAAACTTATAAAACAACAACATATGAAAAGTTAAATACTTAAAGTTTTAGATATTGATATTTTTATTAAAATCCAACATAACTACAGTCTTGTGCTATAATTGCTCCAATCTTCAAACTTTGTAGAAATGTTCATCAGTTGCTGCTCAGTGACCAAAACATTTGTTATCCTAGTCTTAAGATCATCCTAAGAATGAAGTTTTGATGCATACATGACAGTTTTGATGTTACTCCACTAATGGAGATAGATCAAGTGACCAAGGTGGCTAGGCAAGATGAATTCCTCTAGTGATCTAGCAGTCTGAGAAAGGGTAATCCACAAACTGTTGCACAATCAATGCATAAGCTTGTTAAAATTAAAAATTCATAATCTACAATTTACCAAGCTAAATAAGTTAAAAAGAAATTTAAATATTTAAACTTTCAAATAATTTTTTTAAAATTTGCAGCAGTTATACTTCTGAAGTTATTAAAGCTTAAAACTGCACTAAGACTTTTGGGATACGCTGGATAAATGAAAGCTTATGATAATAATGCCAATAGTGATAGTATGTGGTATACAAAAGTTTTAAATCTTCCTACTAGTAAATGACTTACAATAAACAATTATAAAAAACCCAGTGAATTAAAGGGTAAATTATAAAACAATTCTTAACTGCTAGTTAACAGAAAACCATCAAAATCTTAGAGGAGAAACATCATATCAGTACAACATAAATATAAGTTTAAAGTGGTATATTATGAACGTTTGTACATATGGATTTAAAACTATTAAATACTTGTCTTAATATTTAATGAAGCCCACATGCAAAAGTATTATCATGGGGCCTGGATGTAAAGTTCTTTATCTGCCAAAGAATTAAATCATTTAATTCATTAATTTCCATCAAATTTTTACAAGGGAAGTTTTAGTATTTTAATTCCAGATTAAAGTCACATACCTATCAATATCCATAAACTCAACAAAGAAATGACATTACCTTAATCAATCATCCTTTACAAAAAAGTTATAGGTCAAAATATGTCACAATTACAATCTTATACAGATTTCAAAGGCCCAGCTAGTGAATCATTTATTTATACTTATTTAATGCAATAAATTCCAGTATAATAAAATAATATGGACAAGCTCTTGAAACTATGATGGATGTGCTAAACTCCACATGTGTACATAAAAACGAGGTACATAAGAGAAAGAAAAGCAAAAACACTGAGGCTAACATGTAAATAAATAATATGCAAAAAGTTCAACTTAAAGAAGTAGAGCGAACCCAAGTATGTAGTATGAATTTAGTGTTCCTTCTTCCAATTTTGTTGACTTTGATTCAAATCACTGATATAGGCCATCTATTCTAAGTCATGGCTTTCAGGATTTCAAAGATTCATCTATGTGAACTTGCTATTCATGGTTTTACAAGTGGGCTTTACTGTGGGTGGGGGATAGCAGGTGAAAGAAGGAGATGTATAAAAGATAGAATCCCCAACAGTGATAAAGAATGAATAATAAAATAATGCTCTTACTCATCCTTCAGTCTTGCATTAAGTTTAGGAAGTCCCATGTATTCACAAAGTTCTTGAAAAAATATTTTGACAAAAATTCTGCTGGAAGACGTAGTAGTTTCTTCACTCAATATTATACATTCAAGAACCTGAAAATGAGGGAAAAAAGCAAACAATTTTACTTTAGTTTTCAAAAGATGGAAACAAAGGAAACATCAGATTCAGGTCTGACTACATGGTCTAGAGATTACTTCCATTTCTGAGATTCTATTATCTATACTTACAAGTGATATTAAAAATCACAGCAAATGTTTACCTTACATTAGAAAGTCTTTGACTAGAACTACCTGATTTTTATATACATGACCACTTGGCTAAGTTTAAAAGAATTTCTCTGTACTAGTTTTCAAAACACGAAGGAAATCCTATGATAAGCTCATTTTCTTCCTTGAAGAGGACAACTGGAAGTACCAGGGAAGGGGACTCTGGACATCTGAGCCTAGCTCTGCTAAGTGAAATGATGTGTGACCAATAGCGAGTGGTTTCACATCTTCAGGCCTCAGTTTTCTTTTCTGTCAAATGAATGGGTCAGGCCAACCATGGCCTCAAAAGTTGCTGCTGGTTCTAACATTTTCTAATTTTTAACATGCTTTTATGTCAGGACATTCTGGTTTTTTCATTATATGATGAAGCAAGGATTATGAGCTCCTAAAAACTTTGGAGTTTTACAAAAAATAACATCAATATGTATATGTATGTGTGTAGTATAGGATCTTGCACAATATGTGGCACATATTCAAATAGTAAGACTATAAAATCATTAAAAGTGAGGATAGGGTGAACACAAAGCTATTCAGAATACCAGTGGGATGGAATAGGAACCATTCCTTGCTCCATGAAGGAATTAAGTTTTATTAAGAAATTAAAGGCAGTTTCCAATATCTGAGTAGCTTGTACTTAAAAACTAGTTTAAGGTATAATCCTATAGAAATTATGTCATAAATAGGTGTTACGATCCCAAGCTCAATTCACAAAAGTCTATTCAACTCCATGTTTGAGAATACCTATTATTTGTCTAACACTGTATCTACGGAAAAATGGAATTCCAACTCAGGACAGGAACCTATCTCTTCCTATTTCATATTACACTGATCCCAGTCATAGTAGTAGCAGAAAAAAGGAGGGGCCAAGTAACTCATCCAACTCTTTGCATCATCTTGAAAGATGGCACTTTAAGTGAGTTGCTTCCAGGTGATCTGCACTGAGAAATACAGGGTTGTTACTGCTCTGCTTGGGTCATGAGCTCAATATGCTAGGCATGGCTAACTTTACACAGTAAACAAAAAATATTTACACTAAATAGGCCCGTAGGTTGGATAGGCCCACAGGTTGTAAAGCCTAAAAATGTCAAGGTATTTCAAGAAGTTTTTTTTTTTAATAAATTTTACAGATTGCAATCTGTTGACAGTTTATTTAAAGATCTATGTAGAACATTTTTACATTTTTGTAATCAGTGTAATGAAGAGGAGATAGTCTCCTAAAGACATCCTTAGAGCCACTATCAGAGATAGAGTACCTATCACAGAAAGACCCTTGGAATGATGCTGGATGGCATGGTACTTATGTTAACTACTCAGTTTTTTAGAACTTTTCTGGTGAGAAAAATGCTTATAGGTAGAACTTTCAATAGCAGTAAGGCATACATTTCATTTGAAAGTTTATTTCCTCAAAAGTAAAATTATGGCTAGATTTTTCTTTAAAATCTTACTTAGGAATAATAAAAAATTTGGGAGAAAGCTGGAATGTAGGTCTTACTACTCACACTCCATGGAAGTGAATCAGTATATAAGAGATGAGCAAACATCTTGGCAACATTTCGCAATTTGTTTGTTTCCAAGCGATGTATGGTATCATACTGTTCCTTGAAAATACCCTCAAAGGACTCCATGTATTCCTTTTTCAACATGCAGAAACGCTGAAGAATAAAAACAAGTAGAATGAGTTTTGAGTACAACTACCCCAAATAAATTAATAAATTAAACTGTACATTTTTTACATCAAATGATGCATACACATATATGTTGATATGTAATATTTGATAGATTCAGGGGTGGGGAACCTGTTGCCTCGAGGCCACATGTGGCCTTCCAGATCCTTGGGTGTAGCCTTTTGACTGATTTCAAGTTTTACAGAACAAATCCTTTTATTAAAGTGATTAAGGTGATCACTGATTTATTGAGGTGATTTGTTCTGTGAACCTTGGATTCAGTCAAAGGGCCACACTCGAGGACCTAGAGGGCCACATGTGGCCTTAAGGCCACAATTTCCCCCCACCCCTGTGTTAAAATAAAGTTATATATGTAAAAGATCAGAGACGCAGGTATTTGTACAAAGAAGCAATATTACAACAGGAGTTGGGCCTAGAAGATGAAAAAGTACAGGTTTTAGAATTAATATTTCCTGGCCCCATGACTATGCTGCCTGACATGAGGAACTGAGGGAAAACAAAACAAAATCTATACTTAATTACATTAGGATGGGAAAACTGCCAGGAAGAAGTAGAAATTTCCAAAAGCCTTGGAAAGATGGTTCACTGTGTTGCAATATCAGGGTGTTCCAAGCAATAGGGTGATACATAGGAAAGTGTACAGTTGGGAGTGGGACTGGGAAAATCTTATAAGAGACAGCGAAATTTAAACTAGCTTTAAACTTCTCTTTTTTAAGAAAATTAAAACAAAGTAGTTGGCTAGTCCATACCATTCATGATAAAAAACAACAAAGTAGCTGTATCCTATGTTATGACTCAAAGTCTGAAATGTGAAACTCACCCCTGCCAACAAGCCAAAAAATTTCTCATATGTCCTCTGTTGGGCACAGCAGTCAAGTATCATGTTGCAAAGTTCTTTCTATTTAGGGGAAAAAAATTAATGCAACTATTACTCTCAAGAAAAGCTTGTATCCACATAGTATATAAATTTATCCAAATGTTAGGCACAGACTTAACTTTAAACAGTATGACAAAAATGTCTGTCACATGATGATGAATTGAAAATATCAACTGAACCACCATGAACCCATAGTTTTTAAAAAATCAGGAGATGAATTTACACAAAGAAAAGGTTTTTTTTTTTTTGGCGGGACTCCCTTCAACCAACATCTATTAAGCATTGGGCTAGGCCCTGGGAATACAAAGACAAAGACTGAAAATCCTTCTCCTCAAGAGTTTACATTCTATTGGATTGAGAGAGGATGTGGCGGGAAGGGGAGGGAAGGAAGCTGGGGTCTGGAGAAACAACACTTACAAAGAAAATTAAATACAATACAAAAATCAAGTAAAAAATGTAAAGTAATTTCTAGGGGGATGATGCAAGGAAATGGTGGAGAGGGGATCAGAATGGGCTTCCTTCTGCATGAAGTGACACCGTAACTGAGTCTAGAGAAAGTCATGAATTCCATGAGAAGGCACGTGAGCATGGAGCCTAAGTGCAGGGTGGAGGAGGTGAGATTTTACATTTAGAGAACAGAAAAAAGGTCAGTTTGGCTGGAATATAAAGTACATGAAGGAGAGTAATATGCAAATAAGTCTGAGTAAAGCAGCATGGAGTCAAATATTAAGAGTTTGGTGCAAAAGAAAATGAGTACTTTCCTATATATGTGAAATTTAAGATGTCCAACAGGCAGCTGATGAAGTTGGACTGGAGTCCAAGAAACTGGAGCTAGATATACAGAGCTTAGAGTTAGCAAAGAGATGATGGTTAAACTCACTGGAACTGATGAAACTGCCAAAGCAGAGGGTGTAACGAAAGAAGAAAAGGGCAAAAGGTAGAGCCCCTGTGCATACCGTGTAGAGAGAGTGGGAAATGGAAGAAGATACATCCAAGGACAATGAGAAGGAGCAAGTAAACAGAGGGAGGTAGAGTCAGGAGATAGCATTGTTGTAAAAACACAGGCAGAAGAATGTCTAGCAGTAGAGAGTGGTTTACAGAAGAACAATGAGAAAAAGCCAACTCTGAAGAGAGCAGCTTCAGTTGAGGGATGAAGTTAGAAGATGGATGCAAGGAATGTAAATGGTTTCTTCTAGGCCAGAAATTATTTACCTGTGAATCACAAACTTAAAAAAAAAATTTTTTGGGTAACCACATTTCAAAATAGTTTGCTTTCTTGGTACATTTAAATATTATTTTGAGAAAGGGTCATCACATTTCACCAGAATGGCAGAAGTCCATGATACACATATAGTTAAGCATACCTTTTCTAGGTATTGGCTGTGGAAGGAAGCAGGGACATAGGATCCCAGAGGTGGAATGCAAGAGATCTAGGCATATCTGTAAGTAGTTGGAGACAGATGATAACCAAGTTTTCGGAAAAGGGAGCAGTAACTGAAAGGGCAAGCACATGAAGGAAGGGCACAAAAACAGCAGCTGGATAAGGGCCATCTGTTCCTTTAAGACACAGTAAAGAACAAGAGTGAAGAATGAGGTAGCAATAATATGAAACACAGCCTTGAGGAAAAGAAAGTGCTTAGGATGGATGGCCAGAATTTTTTTCAGTGGTATGAGTCAAGGTTCCCTTGTACATCCAAAACAATTCAAAGGATCAAGATTACATTTACATTCAATTTGTTACATTAAGGGATACAAGATATACTTACAGATTTACCATAAAAGGATTACCTCTTTAATTTCAATTAACAGTTATGATTACTTATAATGCAGAAAACATTTAAAAATGGATAACCCTGCAATGAACTAGTTGAAAACTCTTTCATTAAATCCAATGGCTTTTCCCCGGTCCTCACTCTTGTTGCCCTCTCTCCAGCGTTGGGCACTGTCTGATGGTTCCTCCTCAGTCTTCTTTGATAGATCATCCACATACTGGTCCCTAAGAGTGGGAAACTGTTCTCTCCAGAGGTATCAATGACCTCTGAACTGCCAAATCTAATGGCCTTTCTTTCAATCCTCCTCCCTCTTGACCTCTCTCTGAAGCCTCTGACATTGCTGATCACCCTCTTCTCCATCATACTTCCTCTTCTCTAGGTTTTTGTGACGCTGACCAACTCTCACATGGTTAACTGCTGTTAACTGGGGGGGGGGGGCCCACAGCTCAGTCCTGAGCCCTCTTCTCCACACTATTTTGCTTGATGATCTCATTAGCTCCTATGGTTCAATTAATCATCTCTATGCTGATGATTCTGAAATCAGTTTACCCAGCCCTAACTTTTCTGCTAACTTTTAGTCTTCCATCTATAACTGCTTTTGGGATATCTGGAAATGAATAACCTGTAGACACCCTGAACTCAAAATATCCAAAAATAAACTTATTATCTTTCCCCCCAAATCCTCTCTTTTTCCTAACTTCTCCCTTACTGTCAAGGGCACCACCATCCTCCCAGTCACCCAAGTTCATATGCCAGATATCACCCTTGACTCTTCACTCTTAACTCCTGCCTGTTCATTATGTTGCCGAATCCTACTGATTCCACCTTCACAACAACTCATGTATTTACTCTTCTATGTTCTCTGCCACTGCCACTATGCTGGTGCAAGCTTTTATCATTTCAGGCCTAGACTACTGAAGTAGCCTTCTGGCTGGTCTCCCTGACTCCAATCTGACTCCAGTCTGTCCTTCATGCAGCTGTCAAAGTGACCTTCCTAAAGCACAGGTCTGACTATGTCATATCCCTACTCAATAAACTGCAATGGCTCCCTACTATCTCCAGGATCAAATACAAAATCCCCTTTGGCCTTTAAAACCATTCACAACCTCCCCTATCTTTGTAGGCTGATTTCACAGTATTCCTCGTCTTTATGCTCTTTATGTTCCAGTCAGATTGACCAATCTTTAAATGGTATTCCACCATCTGTCTCTGTCTTTAAATAAGCCATCCTCCACAAATGTAGTATTCTTTCTTTTCATATACTATGCCTCTTGAAATCCATAGCTCCCTGCAAGGCTGAGGTCAAGCACATTAGGCTTTTTCTGATCCTAAATATTCTCATTCCATCCTTCTGAAATTACTTTTTATATATTTTGTATTTATTTATCTGGGTATATATATTTATGCATTCCATTGTCCTAGAAGAATGATAAGCTCTTGTTTCTTTCTTGTCTCTGTACCTTCAATAACTAGGATAGTGCAATGCCCAAAGTAGGTGCTTCATAAATGCTCATCCAATGACTGATTTTTGGAATTATAAATGATATTGCCCATATGATGAAGAACTTCAGGAACTTTTCAAAAAAAAATAAATAAAAAATTATTTTCAATTAACAAAAAAAAATCTATTTTTTCTCTCAGCCCCTAAATAGGGGAAAAAGAAAAAGAGTAAAAACTTTGTAAAAATGTTCACAGTAAAGCAGAATAAATTCCTGCAATGGCATTGTTTAAAAAGCATATGTCTCAATCCGCAACCTGGGTCCTTTAATTCTTAGTCAGGAGGTAAGGAACATGCTTTGTGATTTGCTCTCTGGAATTCTGCTTCTTCACTGTGTTGATCAGAGTTAAGTCTTTCTAAGTTGCTGATTTTTGTGATGTTTTTATTGTATAAATTGTTTTCCTGGTTCTACTCATTTCCCTCTGCATCAGTTCATACAAGTTCTCCTTAGGTTACTCTGAATGTGTCCCTCTTATCATTTTCTTAGTACACAATAGTATTACATTATTTTCATATACCACAATTTATTCAGCCACTCCCCAACTGACAGGCATTCTCTTAGTTCTCAGTTGTTTACCACTATATCTCAACAGTTTCTCTAGCATTTGCTTTGTTTTTGATATTCTTCCCCAACTGGCTCAATATGAGGTAAAGCCTCAAAGTTTTAATTTTAATTTCCTTTATTAGTGATTTGGAGCAACCTCTCATGGCTCTTGAACTAGAAACATTTATTCTTTTGAAAACTGGTTAGTATTCTTTGCCTAGCTAAATACTGAGCAATGGCTCTTGTTCTAACATACTTGTACCAATTTCCTATTTATCTTGGACTTTTATAAAACCAAGATACTTGATGGGAAGATTTTTTTTGTTGCCTGACAATTTATTTTTTTCTATGTGCTTTAACTCATTTGTGTAAATGTTTTTTAATCATCTATTTTGGCTTCTGTGATCTACTTTGTTGTTTGTTTGAATACCATAGGTTTAAAAAAAAAAGACCCCAGAAACCATCAATAGTCAAATGAAAAGATTCTCCAAATCACTAACAGAGAAATGCAAATTAAAGCAATCCTGAAGTTCTACTTTACATGTCATTAGACTGGAAAAGCTGATAAAAAGGTAACTGACAAATGTTGGAGGGGATGAGGGAAAACAAGCACACCTATACACTGCTGTTATAACTGTGAAATGGTCCAGTCATTCTGGAAAGCAATTTGGAACCGTGCTCAAAAAGTGACTAAAACTTTTGACCCACCAACACCACTAAAAATGGCAGCTATTTTTCTGGTGGTAAACAACTGGGAACAAAAGGGAAGTGAAAGAAGTCAAAGATAGGAAGAAAGGTCTCATATGTGACAAAACATCATAGCGATATTGTTTATGGAAGCAAAAAACTGAAAACAAAGTAAAGGTCCAAGTATTGACAAATGGCTGACAAATGATTATAATAGGGCACCGTAAGACATTAGCACTTTGAGGAATCCAGGGAAACATAGGAAGCAAAGGCTCAATGACCACTTAATGGGTGTGCTGTGTTAGAGATTCTTTTTTTCAGGCAAGGATTGGATTACTGGCTGCTGAAGTTCCTTCCAGCCCTGAAACTCTGTGAAGACGTATATGATTTGACATACACTGAAGTAAGCAGAACAAAGAGAACAATATACTTTCCCAGGAATGAACAGAAGCATGTACCATTTGAGCTGTTTAAAAAAAAAAGGAGGGAAAAAGTAACAACCTTTCAGTTTCCCCAATTATAAAATCAGAGATTGGAGATGGTCTCTAGTAAAGTCCTTCTAGCTCCAAATCCTAAGGATCACAGAGCCATTCATCTTGGTCACTGTGTGTAGGTCATTTGTGGCTTAATGTTTGATTTATTGTCAGATACTTGGATAAATGAATTTCCCCATTTTTTGGAGAACAACAATTTGCATATTTTTTCTCAGCTAATTTTTTCCAAAAGCAATCTACATATATTTTAATTTTGTGTGCTTAATAAATTGTCTCTTACTTCACAAAAGACAAAAAAATACAGTCTGAATGAATGATATGTTGATACCCCCAAGATTACTAAAAGAATGAGATATTAGAATGAAATGAAGGATTTCACTAAGTTGGACTGATCTTCCCTGGAAAATTTATGGGAACAGATGGCTAAGAACAGCACAAGATGAGAAAGCACTGAGGGGTTGTAAATCTACAGTGGGGAAAAGACTTCCCATGCTAATGAAAGCATAGATCCACCAAAGTACTAGGTGCTCAGTATTCACCCCTGATTTCAGGGAAAGATGTATGTATGAGTGACAATTTTCTGGTATAGTTTGTCATGGTCCACTACAGGTCCAAAATATCTAAAGTACATAGGACTCTTAGAATTTGCTTAAGTGACACAGCTTGGGGTGTTTTTTTTGGGGGGGAAGTGGGGGTAGGTAAGGTGAGGAAGGATTCAAATAAGCTCAATATATAGTCCCTAAATTGCATATATTTACAACCTAATTATCAATCAGGGGGCAGATTTTACATAGAGTAGTTGAAAGTTTTGCCTTATAAAAAGTACATGTTTTAGTTAAAAATGGGTTTAATATGTTAGCATTTTGTTAAAAGCAAATCTTTGAAAAACAGCAGAGATTCTGATCACATAATATATTAAATTTAAAATTTGTAAGTGTATGCAAAAATATACTAAAAGTACTCCAATCTAATGTTAAATCAGAAAAATATCAAAACTTAAAGTCACAGTTTTTCTGAGCACTGTCATATTATATTAGGTTGATGTATTAAAATGCATACTAACTTTTTATGCCTCTTTCTTAAGGAATAATATTGTAGTTAATTAAGTTTTAAACAATGAAATTGGTTAAAATGCTGATACCACTGCTAACAAAATCAGCAGTACCTGCAAAACAAATTACTTTCTCCTTTCTGCCCCCACCCCAGTCTAAATGCAATTACAGTACTGCAATCCCCTGTGGTTTACAATAATTAAATATTTTAACATTTTAATTAAATAATACAATGATTTTTAGGAGCGTATCTCAAATAACCATATGCATGAAAAAAGATTTACTCAGAAAGACATCCTTGCAAATGTTGTCAAGAGATTGAGGTGAGTTCTAGAATAACTATCCTCTGGATTAAAATTAAAGTTTACAAGGCTTTAATTGTATTTTTTGAGTGATATGACAAGTTCATATAGCAATTTTGTCTTCAATTACAATTTTAAAGGTTAATTCACTAATATATTTCCTTCCAATGACAATACCTTTAGTAAAAATCAGGAGACAAACACAGACCTTTAAATTCCATTATATAGCCACTAGCATCAGTAAGGGAGAAAAAAATACTTTGCTTATTTTAATATTTTAAATTTCAAAAGCAATATTCTTTTCTTAGAATTATGTAATATTTTTTTCACTTACTTGATTATTTTAACCATTCAAGAACAAGGAAGGCAGCAAAAGAATCATTCTGTATGTAATTCTAGTGTGCATGAACACCTATGGTTTTTTAGCTTGTGCTACATGTATCAACTAGGAAGAAAAGATGTTAGAGACAACTAAAAGCAGGTACCTTACTAACAAGAGGTGGATTTTAGACTGCCGTCTGGGGAGGAAACAATAGAACTCTAAAAGAGGAGATGTTCAAGATTCCTTTCAAGATGGAGCACACTCCCCTAAAAATCTTACAAGACCCTGACAGCACCACTGTATGACCTTGAGTCAATAAGAAAAGTTTAAATTCCATTTAGGAAGGCAAATATATTTTGGTTTGGTTGGAAATACACACACACACACACACACACACACACACACACACACACACACTCTCTCTCTCTCTCTCTCTCTCTCTCTCTTATTTGAGGGTTTTTTTTTCCTCATTAAGGATTATTAGAAGTTAAATATTTTTGCTTAAATGATTTAGAAATTCCACTTATGGAACATATTCTCTAGTAATGCTGGATAAATGAAGGTTTCGTTCCTATAAATACACTCCATGCTTTAAAACACAAAATCCATTTCAATACATAATCAAAAATAATTTGAAGTCATATCTCCATAAGCAAGGAAAAACAGAAGACTATCTGGATAAATGCTTCAAATGCCAACTTTTTGGGGGTGAGGAACACATTTTACTAGGATATTTGAGTCTAAAACAATATAGGAAAGATTTAGGATTGTTCAATCTGAGATGAAGGGTTATAGATATCCTAACTCTTCAAGGGCAGGGCCCTTTAACCAAAGAAAAACAGCCACAAATGCCAGGACCAAATACGAGCAACTCTGGTCATGTTCCCTTCTCCCTCAAATAACAGAAAGGTCAGCAGGCTACTTTTCAGATATGGAGCGTATTTTTGATAATATACTTAATGAGTTCACTTGAACTATGCGTTCCTTCTTTTTACTACATTTTTATCTATCAAAAGATAGCTCTCTGTCTTGCAGGCCATCGAGTAGTTGTTACACTTTCCTACTCTTTTGTCAAGAAGTATTAATACACTGTATTATAGTAATTTAATTTTTCAAAAGGTAGAAGAAATAAAGGAAATTGCTGTTTTGGAATTGACTATCTCCAACAAGAAAGAAGCTGCTGGGTAAGTATAAATATGAGGAAAACTTGAGAGACACTGACAGTATCATTCATCCTAGAGTGGGCTTAATAGACTCTTGGCTTGTGTGACATTGGGACATTTTACTACTAGTGTCAACCTTTCTGAATTTGTTTCCTCATTTGTAAAATGACAGGACTGGATTAGGTAGTTTCTAAGGTCTCTTTCAGTTCCAAATTATATAAGCCTATGGTCCTAAGAAAGTAATTCTCATGCTATAGCCACAAATGATTTACACGAGGAAGGACATATTCACCATTCCACAATTATTAGCAGTCAAAAAATGGTTTCCAAAAATTGTTAACAGCCACTTGAAAGACTGCTCTAAGTTACTATTAACAAGAGAAAGGTAAATAAATTGAAACAACTCTAGGGTTTTATCCCATTAAATGGTTTAAAAAAATGCCAAGAAGCAGAAATAGCTAAATGCTGGAAAGGCTGTGGGAAAAGAAGGATGCTAATCCACAGCTGGGAGAATTGGGAGGTGGCACAACTATTCTATTTGGAATTAGGCAAGAAAAAGTCACTAAGCTATCCTTACTCTGGGTTGGGTCCAGAGATTTCATTGTTGAGTACAGATCCCAATAAGGAGAAAGGCAAGAAAGGTACTAGATATACTGAGATATTAGTACCTGTATTTTTGTGTTAGTAAAAACAAAACAAAACAAAAAACTAAAAGTGGGTATCTACCGATGGAGCAATGGTTAAAGACACTGTTGTATGTGAAAGTAATAATATTACTGCATTTTAAGGAAAAGTCAATTTGTAGAATTGAGAGAAACACGAGACTTTTTATGAACTAATGAAGAATGATACATGCAGAATCAGGTAAACAATACACACGACAATAACAATGTAAACAGACACTAAAACGAACCTGAATTCTAGATAACTGTAATGATCAACTCTAAACCTAGAGAAGAGATAAGGAAATGTAACTCCCTTAATTCCTTTGGAGAGTTGGAGAACTATGGACAAAGAATATCGCGTACACGGTCAGATGTGGAAGCAAGTTCTATCAATTGCCATTGCTTTATTTATATTTGTTACAAGAGAAGGTTCTTTGGGAGGGGGCTAGGAAGAAAGATTCAGAAATTATTGTGATGTAAAAACAATAGGCATCAATAAAACTTTTGAAATTTTAAATTAAAAAAAAAGGAACTATAAGAACCCAATTTGTCGTCATTCTGAAAAAATGAACAAACATAATTCAAAGATGGAAGTGGGAAGAGAAGACAGGTACAAAAGGGTGGCATAAATGCTACTGTAAACATATTGTTGGGAAGGCTGAAGACTAGTATGAGTTGCTCTGTATGATTTTTTTCCTGTTTGAATAATTCTAAATTGGAGTTTATTATTCTTGACCTAGTAGCATTTGAAAATCTTCACTCAATCCACAAATTTTTTCCTTTGGGAAAAAAAAAAGAACATTGTGGCTAAAGTATTATAGATTTCATTCCTCTCTACATCTTTCAGAATGCTTTCCAAGTCTTCCTTTATTATACTCGATATTAGCAACTGAAAATTGCTCAGCAGAAGGAAATAAAAAACAAAGAAAATAAAAAGAGAACATCTTTCTTATGAAGGCGATAAGTATCAAAGCAATTTTTTGAAATGCTTTTTGACAACAGTGTCTTACACATAGTGGGAACCCATTTTCTCTCTCTCCAAACACACACACTTTTAAATGCTTTAATTTGTTTAATTTTCTTCAGGGTGGTTGAGTAAGGAATATAAAACCAGTCCTGTGAACATCAGTTAAATGTATAGCTATACATACCATTTCTGTGCATAGCCAATAGTAAACAAAGAATTTATTCAGAGCACTGTTCTACAAATGAATGAGTTCACCTGATTCTCAAGTAGTTTCCTATCATCCTAAGTGACGATATACATACTAACAAAAGGTATATAGCCTCACTTTATATGATTTGGAATAGTATAAATCCATATGGCACAAAGAATACTGAATTTAGAGTGAGATAACTTGGAATCAAATCCTGCTTTGTTCACCTACAACTGGAGTGAACTTAGGCAAATCGGTTAAGTTCTAAGGGCCTCATTTTCCTCATTTGAAAAGTGAGTTGGGCTAATTCATTTCTAGGGACCAGTCCAGCTGTTAATCTATGAATCTATGAATTTAGGGTATAAATTCAGCTTAGAGAGAGGCAAATATGATTTATTATATTTTATACTATGAATAAAAGTGACCCACAATGCACAAAATTATACACATCAAATGTTACATAATAAAAGTTACACAGATGAAATGTTTAAGTCAAGTGTAATTTCAAAATAGCATTAAGAATTAGTTTCTCAAAAATCATTAATTTTTGCATGTATATCATATGCAGGCTACAAAGATTTACAAGGGGATGTATGGTCACCTATGGTACTCATTACTGTGATGGAGTAAATTCTGAGCAGAGTTTACACACAAGAGATTCCCTGAGGATGGTGAGATCCTCAGTGTTTGTGGATGACATTGTGCTGACTGCAATAAGCTCCAGAAAAATGAAGAACCTGGAAACGGTCCATAAAGTCACTCCAGGAACTTTGCCTATCTATCTACAGAGGAAAAACTATGGGGGTAAAGAGTATCTAATGCTAGATTTCAATACACATCTGGATGGACACCCTAGAGAATATTTCTCAGCATGTATATCTGGAATAGACAGTAAGATGAACACTAAGCTGGGCCCTGAGTTGAAGAGGAGAAGAAGAGTAGGCTGGGCTGCTTTTGGGAAACTGTAAACCTCCTTTAGAGATCCCAAACTTCCCATGAAATCAAAAGCCTGTCCTTTATTACTAACATTTTATCTGTATTACTATATGGCACTGAGAGATGGAATACAACTGTCTGGGAAGAATTAAATTGAGTATCACAGAGAGGACAAGAGAGATAAATGGAGGATGAAAGCAAGCTGTAAGATAAGCAATGAGGAACTTCAAAGAAAAACAGTAGTAAAAAATATCATCAAGGAATTGCATGATAGGAAGAGAAGACAAGCTGCTCATATCGCAAGAATGAAGGGTGACAAGTAGTGGGTCAGTCTCCACTGATACCATTGCAATATCAAGAGAAACAAGGCCTCCAGAATGTTGGGTGATGCCCTACGGCAAACTCATGGGAGAACATGAACATGATTCACATTGGAAGAACAGGCATGAATGGGTTCTATCTCTATCACTGGGGGGGAATTTCCAAATTGATGAGATAACATCTGAGTATTTGTGTATCATATATTGTGTATACTGAGTATTTGGGTACCATATATTGTGATTTTCTTAGCTTTTATTTTTTCCTATAAATAATATTTGGAATAAAAAAGGAAACATATCATAGGAATGAAAAGAGAAATAGGCAGGTGGTGTAGCAGTGTAATAATAATGAACTTGTTAGTGACTCATCACAGAAATCACCAAACTTTTCTGTACCTCCATTTTTGTATGTATGAGGGTAATGATAATTGCTGTCATTTACCTCACTCATAAAGACATGATGAGAAATTATTACAGTTAAAAGGGATGTCAAAAGCCATCATTCTAGCTGTACTAAAACAAGAATACCTTCTATCATATAGCCCAGGAACCAACCGGCTTTTGTTTAAAAACCTCCAGTGAAAGAGTCTGTTACCTCCTATAGCAGATGATTCAATTTTTGAACAGCTCTTATTATTACAGTTTTCCCTTGATGCAAGCCTAAATTTCTACCTTTGCAACTTTCTCCCACCATCTTAAATTATGACAAAATGTCAATTGTCATGAACTATCTGAGAAAAGAAATTCAATAAAAGTAGTCAGTATTTCTATGAAATTCTATTTTCATTTTGAATTATTCAAAATGAGATGCAAATATATGCCATATGCTTTAGCTTACTGCAATGAAATATGTCTTGTAGAAAAAATAAAACCTCAATATCACTTCTAACTCAGGCCATTAAAAAGCAATTGTGATATTTATGTTCTCAGTAGCTAGCAACAGATTTAGTGTCTCCATAAACAGGTATTGTATACCTTTTTTCACAGATCATCGTTAAACAATCCTTTTCTTTTTCTAGGAGTTTATGTCTTTCTAAGAAGTCCACATAACGGAATAACAAAACTGCTATAACAAAGGATAATACAGTTTTGGCTACCAAAAAATGATTTTAAAAGGGCAACACCTTTCAAATTTGCTAAATTACTTTAAGACCTTGGTTTATATTAAAAGAATACAAGAGTCAACAATCAGCTTATAATTATCTGTATTTTGCATATTCATGATTATCCAGTTTGACTTCACTCAACTGAAACTGTTCTATCCAGGTTATCAAAGATGTTTTACTGGACAAATCTTGAAACAAGTATTAGACTATTACCTACTACTACACCTAGCTAACACAATGGTAAACACCATTACATTGTAACCAACTAACCAAATTAATCAATGCGTATTGTGTCTTCCATGACACAAGATCCTATGCAACTTGTCCATGTCCTCCTATAAATTCTCTAAGGAGATTTTAAGAAAGTTACTTCCTTTCTTTTTCTTAAAATTCATTTATCATTTTATTTTCTCCCAATTTCATGCAAAAACAATTTTTAACATTCATTTTTAAAATTCTGAATTCCAAAACTCTCCCTTCTTACTTCCTCCCACACTCCCTAAGAAGGCAAGCAATTCGATACAGGTTATACATCTGTACTCATACAAAACATTTTCATATTAATCATGTTGTGAAAGAAAACATGGAACAAAAAACAAACCTCAAAAAAATAAAGCAAGGAGGAGCTAGGTGGCGCAGTGGATAGAGCACTGGCCCTGAAGTCAGGAGGACCTGAGTTCAAATCCGGCCTCAGATCAAACACTTGACACTTACTAGCTGTGTGACCCTGGGCAAGTCACTTAACCCCAGTTGCCTAAAAATAAACAAACAAAACAAAAATAAAGCAAGTAAAAAAAGTATGCTCCAATGTACATTTAGATATCATCAGTTCTTTCTCTGGGGATGGATAGCATTTTTCATCCTAAGTCCTTTCAGAGTTGTCTTGGATCACTGTATTGCTGAGAATAGCTAAGTCATTCATAGCTGATCATCTCACAATATTGCTGTTACTTTGCACATGGCACATTTCACTTTGCATCAGCTCATGTAAGTCTTTCCAGGTTTTTCTGACACAAACCTGTTCATCATTTCTCATAGCACAACAGTATTCCATCACAATCACATACCACAATTTGTTTAGCCATTCCCCAATTGATGGGCATCCCCTCAATTTCCAATTCTTGGCCACCAGAAAGGAGCCACTTTAAGTATTTTTGTACATATAGGTCTTTTTCCTTTTTTGTTTTTTATCTCTTTTTGGATAGAAACCTAGTAATGGTCAAAGGGTAACCACAGTTTTATAGCCCTTTGGGCACAGTTCCAAATTCTCTACAGAATGGTTGAATCAGTTCACAACTCAATCAACAATGCATTAATGTCTCATTTTTCCTACATCCCCTCCAAAATGTCATTTTCCTTTTCTATTCCCATTAGCCGATCTAATAGGTATAAGGTAGTACCTCAGAATTGCTTTAATTTGCATTTCTCCAATTAATAGTGAGTTAGAGTATTTTTTCTTTTTTATAAATTTATTTATTTTCAGTTTTCAATATTTACTTCCACAAGATTTTGAGTTCCAAATTTTCACCCCATCTCACCCCTCCCCCCACCCAAAGACAGCATGCTTTCTGAATATCCCTTCTCCTAGTCTGCCTTCTCTTCTACCTCTTATCCCCTTCCCCTTCTATGTTCCTGTAGGGCAGGACAGACTTCTGTACCCCATTTCCTGTATTTCTTATTTCCCAGTTGCATGTGAAAACATTTTTTAAAACATGTTTTTAAAACTTTAGGTTTCAAATCTTCTCCCTTCCTCCCTCCCCACCCATCCTCACTGAAAAGGCAAACAACTCAATATAGGTTATACATGTGCAGTTACGCAAAACACTTCCATAGCAGACATGTTGTGAAAAACTAACTCTATTTCCCTTAATCCTATCCTGCCCTCCCATTTATTCTATTCTTTCTTTTGACCCTGTCCCTCTTCAGGAGTATTTGCCTCTGATTACCCCCTTTCCCAATCTGCCCTCCTCTCTATCATCCCCCTGTTCTCTTGTCCCTTTCTCCCCTTATTTTTCCATAGGGTAAGACAGATTTCCTTACCCAATTGAATGTGTATGTTATTCCCTTCTTAAGCCAAATCCTATGAGAATAAGATTCACTCATTCCCTCTCACCCTCCCCCATTTCCCCTCCACTGTAAGAGCATTTTCTTTTCTTTTTTTTGTGAGATAATTTACCCCTTTCTTCTTCTCCAAATATAATCCTCTCTCATCCCTTAATTTTATTCTCCAGATATGACCCCTTAATCTTCACCTCACCCTGTGCCCTCTATCTATCTATCTATCTATCTATCTATCTATCTATCTATCTATCTATCTATCTATCTGTCTACCTACTTACCTATACATACATATAATTTTTTTCCTCCAACTACCCTAATACTGACAAAGGTCTCATGAGTTATAAATATCATCTTTCCATTGCAGGAATGTAAACAGTTCAATCTTAATAAGTTAGAGTATTTTTTCACATGGCTATATATAAAGTTGATGACTTCATCTGAAAACTGTTCATATCTTTTAATCATTTATCAATTGGGGAATGGCTCATTTTTATAAATTCGACTCAGTTCTCTAAATGGTTGAGAAGTGAGACCCTGATTAAAGAAACTTGTTTCCAATTTTTTTTTCACAGTTATTATTGCTAACTGTATTTCCCTCCATCCTATCCTCCTCTCCCCAATTTACTGTATTCTCTCTCTCCTTTCACCATGTCCCTCCTCAAAAGTATTTTGTTTCTGACTACCCTCCCTCTCACCCAATGTGCCCTAACTTCTCTTATCCTTCTCCCCTTCTACTTTCCTGTAGGGAAAGGTAGATTTCTGCACCCAATTTTTAAAATGGTCTTTGTTTCAGAAAGAAGCTGAGGTCATTAAACAATAACTGTGTATGTCATTCTCAATGTGAGCCAATTCTGATGAGAGTAAGGTTCAATCACACCCCCTCATCTCCCCCTCCACTGTAAAAGCTTTTTCTTGCCTCTTTTATGTCATATAATTTACCCCATTCTACCTCTCCCTTTATCTTTTTCCCAGTACATTCTTCTCTCACCCTTTAATTTTTTCTTAGACATCATCCCTTCATATTCAATTAGCACCAGTGCTTTCTGTCTACATATATTTCTTCTAACTGCCCTAATAATGAGAAAGCTCTTATGAGTTACAAATACCATCTTTCTATGTAGGAATGTAAACAGTTTAACCCTATTAAGTCTCTTATAATGTCTCTTTCCTTTTTACCATTTTATGCTTGAATCTTGTATTTGAAAAGTCAAATTTTCTATTCAGGTCTGGTCTTTTCATCAGGAATGCCTGAAAGTCTTCTATTTCACTGAATATCCATTTTTTCCCCTGAAGGATTATACTCAGTTTTGTTAGGTAAGTGATTCTTGGTTGTAATCCTAGCTCCTTTGCCCTCAGGAATATCATATTCCAAGCCCTCCGATCCTTTAATGTAGATGCTAACTTGTGTTATCCTGACTGTGGCTCCATGATATTTGAACTGTTCCTTTCTGGCTGCTAGCAATATTTTCTTCTTGACTTGGGAACTCTGGAATTTGGCTATAATATTCCTCAAAGTTTTCGTTTTGGGATCTCTTTCAGGAGATGATCAGTGGATTCTTTCAATTTCTATTTTACTCTCTGGTTCTAGAATATCAGGGCAGTTTTCCTTGATAATTTCTTGAAAGATGATTTCTAGGGTCCTTTTTTGATCAAGGCTTTCAGGTAGTCCAATAATTTTAAAATTATCTCTCCTGGATCTATTTTCTAGGTCAGTTGTTTTTCCAATGAGATATTTCACATTGTCTTCTATTTTTTCATTCTTTTGGTTTTGTTTTATTGTTTCTTGTTTTCTCACTAAATCATTAACTTCCAATTGCTCAATTCTAATTTTTAAGGAATTATTTTCTTCAGTGAGCCTTTGGATTTCCTTTTCCATTTGGTCAGTTCTCCTTTTTAAAGAGTTTTTTCTTCAGTGAATTTTTGTGCCTCTTTTTTCCAATTGGTCAATTCTGCTTTTCAAGGCATTCTTCTCCTTATCAGGTTTTTGTACCTCTTACCATTTGGCCTAGTCTATTTTTTAAGGTATTATTTTCCTCAGTATTTTTTTGTGCCTCTTTTACCAAGCTGTAGACTTTTTTTTTTTAATTTCTTGCATCACTCTTATTTCTCTTTCCAATTTTTCCTCTATCTCTCTTACTTGATTTCCAAAATCCTTTTTCAGCACTTCCATGGCATGAGACCAATTCACATTTTTCTTGGAGGTTTTGGATGCAGGAGCTTAGACTTTGTTACCTTTTTCTGAAGGTGTATTTTGATCTTTGTCTAACAACGCCTGATATACACTGTAGCTGCTTTACAATGGCTTACTCACTTGCTTGACTGAAGGGACCACCAATATACTCAGCACTTTCCTTGAGAATCTCAGTCTCTTGAAACTGCAGACATTAATGTAGCATCTAGCTTGTCTGTCCATTTGTCCCTTGCTCTTGTTAACATAAGCAACTGTCCACTTTCTCTGGTTATACATGTTTCTGATAGTATCCTTTCCTCTATTTCTGCCATAAAATCCTTGGTTGGCCACATACTGTAGCCTACTCAAACCTCTCCAATGTCTTTTAGGTGACCTGAAATTTTAATACTTTGGAAACTCAGATAATTCATGAAGCACAGGACGAAATGGCATGAGAAGAAATGTTTTAAAAATGGCCTTTGTTTTAGGCAGAGGATGAGGTCATTAAAAATATTATACAATTTTCCAAATGCAATTACCACTACCCTATTCTCTTCCTATTCCATTCTGGGCTTGTTTTATTTTTTATCTGCAGTGTCTGTTAAACATATTGCAAGCTGAGCACTAGGTATTCTTTATCCACTATGCTTTGCCTGTTTGGTTGAGGGGCCTAATTTGAATCTCATTTAGATGCTGTGAAACATTCCAGGACTTGATGTAATCAGTATGACATGAGATACATACAGCAACATTTGGAGGGCCTCACTATCTATATGGACCCTCTCTTCATTCTGGATTCTGCCCTGAACATTCATCATAACAGTTGACAAACACCTTTGGGGAATACAGCTTTCACTATTATAAACCTTTCTTAGTATTAGCGGTAAGAAGACCATCACACAAAATTATTGGCTTCATTTTCCAAGGAACCTGATGTAATTATGCCATATTCATGGAGATAACCTGTCTAAGGGGAACATTTAAAGTAACATTTTGCTCTACTAAATCAAATGCTTTTTTTAAATAGTCAATAAACAATAACTCCACTGAGAATCTTGTATTTTCTACACTGGTCAGTTGTGTAATTGTAAAGATGTGATCTGCTATAAAATATTGTTTGCGAAAGCGTGCACGTTTCCTTTTTATACCTTCATCGATGATACCCCTCAACACAAGTGTAGATTATTCTCTTAAAGATTTTGGAGAGATGGGAGGGACTTATCAGTCAATAGTTATTGATATTTTCATAGCTATCTTTTTTTTGGTTATAATCAAGTCCCTGATTATTTCCAAGCATCTGGTATTCTCACTGCTTTCAGACAGCCTAAAACTCTATGACTCAACTTCATCAAAACTGTAGAGTTCAAGTATTTTTTTCCCTGTCTTTTCTTTAAAGTCATTTCTCTTTCATACAGCACACTGGAGGAGATTGTAATATTAGAGTAGCAAGTGGTGGCTTCAGTGTAATTGCCATTTGTAAAATTGTTGACAAATCTTTTTCCATTTTTCATCTGTTTGTTGACCTCTCTCCAGGTTCATCTTTAAAGGTCCTCTGAATGATTATGCTTATTTGAGGCTCTGGCCAACAGTTTATAAATATGTCTTTCTCCCTTTCTACTGCTCATAACCTTTCACCAACCTGAGCTGCCTTTGTTTACCACTTCTTTCTGCTAGGCAAGAAGATTAGTTGTTTCATGGTTAAGGAGATTTATAGGATTTTTTTTTGTCTCTTAGCTGTAGTGATTTAAATAGACTAAATTTCAATTCTTTTAAACATCAACACCTTGCTTAAATAGGAAATAAGTAGTGGACTCAATTTTATACAATGTTTTCTCATTTTAATTCATTCTTCTGATCTAATATTTATTTTGATCTCCAACATAATAAGTTGATATTCTGATTACTCAAGAAAACTGATTTAGAAATGACTCCCATATTGTTTTTCCTGACTAGTAGAATCTGTTTCATTGCCAGTAATTACTCGGTGCTTGTGACATCTAGCGTCTCCCAGCTCTCTTAGTGAATAAAGTATTCGTGACATGGAGGTAGGGGTCCCTTCTAGCTTATAAGCCTTTGGCCTTTTCATTTCTTGATCCTGAATCACATTTTACGAAATATTTTTGGCTATCCTCCCTGATGCCTTCTTAGTAAAGTCACTGAGAGCTAAAATAAATGTTGATTTAGTTTGTAGGTTCTTTGTAGACTGTCTCTACTTTCTTACCTGCAGCAGATGTTTCTAACAACAAAAAAACCCCTGCAATTATCTTCATCATGGCCTTTTGCAAAATGGCACAGCACTATGAGATGAACAAGTGCCCCACGAAATGATGTTTTTTGTTGTCTCCGTGTTTACATAAAACCAACTCCCAACTGTTTTATTTGTCTTTCCAAGGAGAACCCATAAGATATTAATTCATAGAATTGCAATTTGTTTTTGTCATTTACAGTGAGAATGCAAATACTGATACAATTTAGTGTCTGTGGCTGCATATCCATTTATTAACTCTGAACAGGGAGATTACATTCAGAGTACCAAAAGCTAAGTTAACATTTACGAATAATTTGAAAATCTGTAGGGTTCTAACACTCTTTGCCTCCTTTTCTATAACTGTTAAAGTCACTGCAAAAGACAAAGGTGACAGCACAAGATGGAATGAGAGTTTGCATTTTTCTTCATTTCACGGGTTACCATGGGCAAAGAAATCTTCATTTTTTTTTTTGTCTTTTCATTCCTACCACCTATTACAATGACAGGCATGTAGTAGGCACTTAATAAATGCTTGCAAATTTTTGACTGAAGTAGCTAGCCTACCAAAGAAAATACACTCTAACTCTTCTTAAAGAAAATATTCATGATATATAGGCATGATGTTTCTGTATAGTCTACAAACTTTTATTTATCCCAAAGTTAATAATTAACTTAACAATAAAAAAAGATAATCATTTTTTTTTGATTAGCCACAGGAAATGTAGTTTTAAATAAAAGATTAAATAAAACAAAAATCTGGGTCATGAATTTAATTCACTCTTTTCTTTGCTACATTGGATTAGTAAAGAACAGAAGAAAGTAGCCTTCCTGATTTGTCAATTTCCCAACAATCTCTCAAGTTACAATCAATTAGTCCAAATAAAGAAAATATCTTATGAGTAAATTAGACTCCAATGCATTTAAAGGTTGGGTTACCAGTTCAGCAGTCTTTATCAATTCATCTTTCTGTCTTAACTGAAAATCTTATCAAGTCACCCACAGTTGCCCAGTGTTTCTCCTCTCCCAGCTCTGTCCTCAATGGCTTCTGAGAACCACAACTCAATAACTAAGTAATCTTTCCCATCTATGAAATTCTCCTATTACTTTGTACTTGTCATGTGTCATGACAAAAAGTGTCATGGCACTTTCATGTGTTATTTTGAATGTAACATCTCTATTAGATTGCAAGTTACAAAATTTTGGATTATGATCCATAAAATGGGATTTAGAGCTGGAAGGGACCCCAGAGTAATCTAGCACAATCCCTTCTTTATAAATGAGGAAAACCGAGTCTCACAGGAGTTACTTGTTCATGACCACACACATAGTAATTATCAGAGGCAGAATTTTAACACAAGTCTGGTTCTAAATCCAGCATTACAAATGTTCCAGGCTGCTGTCTGAGAATGCTTTATCTGATCACCAAAGTACCTGATACAGTGCCTGACACAATAAATATCTGCTAATGAATTAATGATGATTATATCATTCCTATCTAACAAAAATTCAAATGACATTTTGTGGTACCTTCTAGCTGTAATGTATATGATTCTATAATGACACTTTAAAAGAGATGAAAAATTTAAAAGTAGCTTTGGAAAACAAATAAAACAAAAGCTATTTAATTTATGCTTTCCTTAAAAAACTGGATAAAAACTGCCTAAATAAAAAGCGGTACCTGGAAAGCTCTTGGATCCAAATACAAAGAGACAGGTAGAAAACAATAGAATGAGTAATGTACCTACTTCAGAGAAGGCTGAAAGAACCCAGACTCACATTAAGTCTCAAAGAACAAATGAAAACAATGCATTGTCAAAATTACATTAGTTTCTATACAAACTAAGACCTGCACACAGTATATTTATAACCTCAAGGGAAAAGAATATCTACTCAAACTTTGTAAAAGTACAATGTAACAAGTTCAAATGTATTCTGGTACTCAATATGAAATTATGAAAACCAAGATAATCAATTATATCTCATTACTTAACTAACTACAGTAATAATTTAATAATGTAAAGAATCCTAGCAAAAAACAAAACAACAAACAGCACACACAAGCATTTAATACACTTGCCAAACAGAATGAAATCAATAAACCAATATTTATTGATCACTGGTTTGCATTAGGCAACACTGCAACATTAGGCAATGACAATTAGCTTTTAAAGTACTGTCAAACTGTGATCTCCATTGAAGTTCTACTGCCAATTCTGAGGCACAGCAGCATCCCTGGGTTCTCAGAGGTTAGAGAATGGGTCTTCTAGAGTGCAAGCTTTGGCAAGCCCTAAAAATCTGGAAAGGCTTCCTGCAGGGTCCTGATTAAAGACTGTAAAATCTCATTCTAGTTAAAGAAGGCTTATTAAAAGGTTGGTCACATCATCTCAAAATTTTCAGTCAAAGCAATTCCTGAAGATTGACTACATCAAAAAAAATGTCAAGATCTGCAGCAGGTGAAGGGTAGAGTCAAACCAACAAAACCACAGGGCCTTGAAGTCCATGAAAGAAAACCAAACAAACTGAAACCTCCTGCATCTTAAAGTAAGGTAAAGTCTAGGCATCACCCAGCAAGAGGACATTTCTAAATAGCAAAATGCTCTGAGAACTTACACCAGCATGGATGCTGGGAACATAGCGTATTTATCACTGTTAGTATGGATTTTCCTCCTCCATACAAAGATCGGACACTAGTAATGTAAGAGGAAATCTCCTAGGGGCTGAGCCTTGGCTTTGGGATACCTTGAAATATCTCCAAATAGCTTAAGGATTATGACAAAACTCAGAAAGAATTTTTAAAATAAATTTTAATTCACTACAAACATTACTATGTACACACGCATATGAGAGACAGAGAGAGAGAGAGAGAGAAGAAAATCAGTCAGCTAGCCTACTATGTGCCAGGCACCATACTCAGTGCTGGAGATACAAAAAAAGGCAAATGACCGTCTTTGATCTCAAGAAGCTCACAGTCTAATGGGGGAGACAACAGGCAAACAACTACCTACAAACAAGAGATGTAGGAAAATTGGGGCTAACCACAGAGGGAAGGCACTGATATTAAGGAAGGTCAGGAAAAGGTTCTGGTAGGAGGTGGGACTTTAATGGGGACTTGAAGCAGTCAGGGACTCCAGGGAAATTCCAGACATAGGGGACAGACAGATAAAATGCCCAGTGTTGGAAAATGAATTGACCTGTTTGAGTAGCAGCAAGGAGGTGTCAGTATTATCAAATTTAAAATTACATTTAAAACTTGGAAATCACACCCTCTTCGGTGTCTCTCTTTCTCCTCACCTTTCCTCTCCCTTCCTCTCTCTCCAAGCCCTGCCATACTGCTGGCTCTGTGACCCTGGATAAGTCACTTAACCTTGGTGCTCTAGGCAACTCTCTCAAGTTGCAAAAAAACTTGCATAGGTAGGGTGAGTTTTATGGTTTTATTTACTTACTTATGAAAGGTTTCTACAGCAGTGAAATTAAAGATCCAGTCCCTCTCCCTATATCTATGACGTATGGAAAACAAAATCCAAAGTTTCTGTTTTCCTAAAACTGAGCACGATCATTTCAACAATTTGAAAATAAACAGCTATTATGTCCACTCCAAGAGTCTGCATCAAGCTATTTAAAGAAAACACTTTAATTTTTAAACATTCTTCTACTTAGCCTCACAGATTTCATAGTAAATGGGCTGCTCAGTAGTCTAGGCAACAGTTCTGAATACCTGGGCTTCTTGAACTGATATGGCAAACTTATCCTTTTGTCCAAGATAACTCCACTCTTCACAGCACTTTACTCTGAAGTCACAATGGTTTCCTTTTTATGTCCCTGACTTTTCCCTTGTACTAGAATCATTTGTATAAGCACAATTTCATTTTTTAGAATTTCTAATTCCTTGCTAGTAGGGTCTCCAGCCATAAAAAAACATATCCATATTCCTGAATTTTTTGAAATTTGTTTTTATAAAACCTAGGGTATCACCAATAATGTCTCATCACATCATCAAACTTCAGAATGATATGGTCATTTTTTCTGAAGTTTTCTACACCTTCCACATCAAAAATCAGTTATTTTATATTATTCAGAACCAAGTCCAAAATGACAGTTCACTCTGTTGTTTCATTTAAACATTCTGAAAGATTAATTATTAGCACAGCAAGACAAAAATACATCAGATATTTTAAGCAGAATAGATTTCCAACAGAGATTGGGTTCACAGACACTACTAAAACCGGCATCTGTGCAAGTCTGTAATCACCATAATGTCAGGAGAGCATCATCAATATCCTCCACTAAGCTTGGCAATATGTAACACACTTCCATGATGTTTTCTCTTTCTATTTTAGCTGAGATACTCTTCATCCATTACTAAGTTTGTGGATTTCAGTATAACTTCTTCATGTAGAGAGCTATTCATTAACCCTCTTCTATAAAATATACTTATTTAAACTACAAGCTATGTAGATATGAAACATCCAAACCCTCAGAGCTTAGGGTTTAAAGAGCATTACAGGCTTTCATTCCACACCATCCATCCATCTACTTGTTATTTTCACCTGATAATTAGTGGGTACCATCTTCATTTTTTCCTTCTATGTGACAAATCATCCTCCATATTATCTAGTTTTGCCATTTCATCTGGGATAGTTTTCTCCACCATCCCTTCAATTTAACAGCTAATCTCATTTTCTTTATTAAATTTTAGGTAGATTTGGGACTGGTTAAACAGAACTAATCAAAAGATTACTGACTGATGAATTAACATCAGTCTAAGATGAGATCTCTAGTGAAATGAACTATCCTTGTTTTCATTATATTTAATACTTTTATCAGTTATTTGAAGAAAGTAACATGCTTTGAATCTGTAGGGGATACAAAGATGGAAAGGTTAAGTAACATACTGATGAATTTGTATTTGAAAAACCTTTCAATTGCTAGTATGGGTCTTCTGCTCACATCATTGCTCTAGCATCTCAACTGTTACAAATCTGATTCATTCTTAAAATTCGGCACAAGTCACAACTCAAAAAAAGCCTTCATGGTTAATGATTTCTTCCTTCTTTGAAAGCACGCACTTTATAATGTAGAAAAGACAGGGTGCCAGGCTTTGTATAATGAAGAACTGGGTTCAAATCCCACTTGTGACACAAAGCTTTGTGAACCTAGGCAGGTCACAGATCCTTCCGGTACCATTTCCTCATCTTTAAATGTGGATGATATTGGTAGCATCCTCTTCAAAAAAGAAACTGAGGTGCTGTGAGGCTCAAATGACATAATGTATATAAAAGCATCATCTCTTATGGTGTGGAATAGGAGCCTATAATGCTCTTCAAACTATAACTTTGAAGGTTTGGATACACTTTGTATCTAGTTATATTCAATACATATACCCAGCACTTGTAGTCTAAAGAAGACTACAGACTAGAAATAAATAATTTCTTTTTTTAATGATATTTTTAATTCAGAGAACAAACAGTCAAGGGAGTTACAGACATCTATGACTTTCCTCATACCATCACTAATATCTGCAGCTTTTCTTTCAATAAAATTTTGATTTCATCAATATGAGTATACCTCCTATTCATGTGAACTACAACAATTCTATGTCTTAGCACATGATTTTTATAAGTGGGTATGGCCCACAATATTTTTCATTTAGTGGATGGCTAACATTCTGGTGACAAACTTTCCAAAAAACAGTGAAGCTAGTTCTTAGACAACAGTCTATTACTGGAACCAAACTCCAAGTCATGGAGTCTTCGGCCAGAACTTAAGACTACCTTCACCTTTGAGAACCCTGGAGTCACTATCACAATAAGGGAAAAAACCCAAAACTCTGGTGGGTTTGTTTGTTAAGACTACTAATTCCAGAAGAGGAACTAGATACCCAAATTGTTATAAAAATATTGCTAATGACTGATATATTAATTTAATGAATATTTATTTAACTTTTTTTAACACAAAGAACCATGCTAAATGCAATTAAAAATACATAAAACAAACAGAAAATGTGTTCTCTGCCCTCTAAGAACTTGCAGTCAAGTTGGGGGGCCTAAAAATAAACATCAAACAACAAGAAGCATACTAGTTAATTTTCTTGTCAGACTGGCAACTATTTGATATTCTGATAAGCAGAAAATTTTTTGGCATAAGCACTTGGAAATGGAAGTAAAGCAATAGGTATTTGTTTTCTGTTCTACAGTTACAATGCAATATGATAGCAAGACCCTGTGATCCTTGCTATTTACTTTACAAAGGAATTCTTTACTGGGTAAAAAATTCAACATAGAAATCAAGTTCACCAAAGTATTTAAACAATAATTAAACTCATATCCAATCTTTCAAAAGCATTTATGTATGAAAACTCAAAATCTGATGTGTTTTCCCCTTTACTTGTGAACAGGTTAATATGTAGGATGGATAGTGTTAAACAACAATTGAAAGATCTTGATTTAAATCATTAAGCAGGAAAAAAAACAATACCTGAAAAATGTTTATGATGTAACTATTTCATCCTTACTATATAATATTCTCAGTTCACAAAAGCTAACTTTGCTAAGCATAAAATTATAAAATTATTCTCTTCCTTGTAAAAAATGACAAATTATCTTACTGTTTGGCTATCAGGGAACTCCATTTTCAGCAACTTGTGCGCGCATTCTTCAAAATCTAAACTGTAGACAAAAAATGGCATATTTTAGATTTGGAACTTGTAGAATTCATTTAAACAACAGCATGACTGAAAGCACAGAGCTTCCTTTCATTGCTAATCCTGTTTTCTTATATTTTTGTGCAACTTCAGTAGTCTCATATTATCTGAAGGAAAAGAAATGATTTCCCATCACTGCAAAGAGAATATTATCTCACATAATTTTCAATGTAAGGTCCTTGTACTTTAACTGTAACTTCAAAGAAAAGTCCTTTAACTTGTTTTGATTTTTCCAGTTATTTATTCTGTTCATTGTCTTTAGCTCCAAACTGAGCAAAATAAATGACAGTGTAATTCAAGCACTTCCCTAGTGGGGAAAAATAATTTTGAAACTACAAAAGAATTATGAAATAAACACTAGAAAAAAATCCTTACACCTAATTAATACTAGAAAATTTGAACTTCATTTAAAAATGTTAACACTTTGGTGTGCTTCTACTAGAGGTATGTTTCTATATTAGTTATCATTCTGCTTAAATTTAGAACTGAGATTATAAAATATTCAACAGAAATATAATGGTTACCGTCTTATTGTGAGACTCACCTATGTTTTCATCCCCCCCACCAACTGCCAATTATTATTTATGAACACAAGAAACTTAACATGAGTGGAATTTTATAAAATAATTGATCGAAATAGGCATATTGAGGAAAAAACCTACCGAAAGAAACCATTAACCTTTATAGCTATGAGGTACACAAACATAGCTTGCAATGTTAAAGTCAATTTTGAAGAGATCATTTTCACAAAAAATACAGAAATATATTAATATTTGTAAATGGAGACAACGTAAACATTTCCACTCTTAATTTCCTTAAAAGACAAGTTTTAGTTTATAAGGAAAAAAATCTAAATTCTGAAAAAACAAGGCAAGTAGTTGATGTAGAAAGTAATGAATATCCTGTTTTCCTTGTTAAATTTTATTACTTTTCTTCATGCCTAGTAAGTGAAACATCATAGAGAAAGCCAGCTGCATGAGAGGCTTATTTTTCTTGTTCATAATTTTATAAAGTATGTGGTCATTTCCCCACATATGAGGCCATTTTGAAGTTATGCTCATTGTTCTACTAAGTATTTTTAAATTTAGAAAAATTAAAAACTCTCATAAAGATTAGTTCTTAGGTATAAGCTTTCAATTTTCCAATAGCTTCTGTAAAATAAATTTTACTACTGATTCCAAATTCTGAAAGTGAATTATTTTTAACAGCAAATATATACATAAAAACACATTTTATGTTTGTCTTAAAATCTCAGGTTTTGTGTTGGAAAGAAATGGATTCATTAATCTTAGAATAAATTATTAGTGGTAAAGGAATGGGTAAAAAAAGGGCACATATCTGCTACAGCAAATACTGGTAGAATTTGGTTTGGCTGCATATACATAAAATCAGTGGAGAAATAGCAGTCCTACCTACTAACAAATCTGAAGCTTAAAGAAAAGGGGGGGAAAGCTAGGTGGCACAGTGGATAGACGATTGGTCCTGGTGTCAAGTGGACCTGAGTTCAAATCAGACTCATTAAAAGGTATAGATATTTAAGTGGTTCAGGGGCCAAAGGTTCAGCTGGTGACATTCCTTCTTGGTCAACATGATTGTTGTTTCTCCTTGTTTAGAAGAAAACCAGTGACATCATCGGGGTGATGTCTTGACTTGCCTGTGAATTGGATTCAAGTAAGGCAGAATTGTACAAAGTCATCAGCCTCATTCTCTCTTCCAGAGTCATCAACGTTCAGTGGCAAGACAAAAGTCAATATGACCGGAAAAAGCCCAGCATACAGTGGATGATGTTGGTATCTCTGATGTCTAATCAAGCTCAAAGTGCTACACAGTGCCTGCTTCAAGCCCTTTCATGGCCATTGGAACAAACTGTTCTCATCTACCCATTCTGCCAGAGGAAGTCTTCACATGCTTGGGGTAGAAACCCCCTAACTCACTAGCAAATTTGAGGCCTGCTGGTTACCCTCAACCTGATTTAGTCCATCTGCAGAGATGGTTTCAATTTTACCAGAGTGTGGCTGCTACGCATGCTACGGCTTATTGGAGGCACAGGTGAGAGGTGGGATTACAAAAACAGTAAAGGAATGAGGGAATGCAGACTTCTGATGAAGACCAATAACATGACTAACAGTGGAACAGAAACTATACTATCAATGGATATCCATTTCCCATTCTGAATGGTCTTCCTTTGTTCTAAGTAAGCCTCCTTTTGTTAACTGTTAGATGGACTACAAATGTTGCATTTTGTTCATTTTTAAACCTTAAATACTCAAGCAACCTAGTCAGATATGGACCTGCTTGGTCAGCCCTAGTTGAGTGTATGGCTGTAATAAAAATAAGACAATAAATGCAAATGAGAGGACTATATGAAGTCTCATGAGCAATTCAAAAAGGAATCAGAGAAGGCTTCACGAAAGAAGTGGGATTTAAGTTCGTCCTTGGAAAAAGGAATATATTCAACAGGTCAAGTAATGGGAGATGATAATCTGACAGTGTCATATGTTTTAGGAAAGTAAAGAAAGGGGACAGGGAAAATAAAGACATTCAACCTCACTCAAAGTAGGGCTTAGTATCTTGGAGAGACATTTCAGTGGAGTCATCATGATGGAAGCCAGACAGTAAGGAGTTAAGGAAAGAGTAGATGGAGAAGAAATGGTGGTAGCATGTATAGCCCATAATCTCCTCTTTCTAGGATTCTGGCAGTAAAGGTTGATAGTTTGGGGGGAGAAGGGGATGTTGAGGGGGCACATATGGGGGAAAGGAAGAGGGTCAAAGTTAAAGGTTTTTTTTTTTAAATAGGTGAAGCCTGAGCTTGGTTATAAGCAGTGGAGGAGATGGGAATAAAGACAGAAGATGAGAAAGACTAGGTATGACCAAAGGATCAAGATTTCAGAGTAGATGGGAGAGGGCTAAGCCCTAACAAAGATGGGTCTTCTATAACTGGAGTCAAGTAGGAGGTAACAGGTGAAAACACAGGAGGTTTAGGAGACAGAAGTTGAGGTAGCACCTGTCAAATGGCCTGGATTGTCTTATTAAATTACAAGAAGAGTGTCAGGTGGCTCAAGGGTAAAAGAACAACCATTAAAAGGTGGGAACAGCACAAATGTAGAGTTGTTTGGGCCCCAATTGGCACAGGCTCAAGGTCTGTGATCTAGAGTAGAGACGGCCAAAATGGCAGCCCTCACAGGTGAAGTTTTTGCAACCTGATGACTTGATATTGGGGAGGGAGACAGAAAAGGGGAAATTATACTTATATTAGTTATTACATAATATTACATTAGCCCTACTATAATACTGTTTATTCATTATATTTCATTTTCACTAAAACATTCTAATTTCATGTCATAAAGAAGAGGTTTTCCAAGTTCTGGAAGAAAATTATAACAACAAATTGCTATCTCTGGAATGTTCCACCCAAGGAAAGGGAAGTATAGGTCCAGCAACGGACAATGTTTATCATTCAAGGAGTAATACAGTAAAATTTGGAAGGCTTATCACAGAAGGTTAGTCAACCAAGTGACAGATTTTTGGCAGGATGAGGGTGTGCACAGAAATTATGAAGACCGTTTATTAAGGTGTGGGAGTGATTATGATCTGCAAGGGTGGCAGAAATAAACTGAATTTTGTATCTTTGAAGTACTGAAAAAAATAATTTATTTTATTCAGGTTATTAAGAAAATGTAAATATTCTCAATGAAAAAAAAGAAAGGAAGGCACTTCCATAATAGTAACAGGGACTAATTTATAAGATATTAGTAGAAACTGATATTTGATTAACAGAAAGGCCAAAACAGAATGTCAATCTATTATCTTAGAATGTCACTTCTTCATTAAAGAAGTCCAATTTTCTACAATAACTTAGTTTGAAAAGAATAAAGTATTTAATAGGTATTTTTTATCTTAAGAGGAGAATAAATAGCCAAGTCCAAACCAAAAAATTCCCAACCAGTATTTTGCTCTTTAACATTCTTTCATTTGAAGATGAATCTAAAGCCAAGAAAATTTTCAGACAGACTGAAAACAAGATGACTCCCACTTATGAATCATAGCTATTACATCATACCAAGTGGAAATATACAAAACCTAGTAACAAAACAAATCTGTGAAAACATTTTGCCTCCAGTATAAAATGTAAACAACATATCCACCATCTCAATAGGTTTCTTCACATTCAAAACAACAGATGTATTAATTATTTAACATTTTCACGTATTTCTCTTCATAATTAAACTCAGTGACTTCTAGTTTAAAAGGAATCACTGTGTTTTCAAAATGTAGTTATTGCCTTTACTTAACCTCACTTTGGAGGGTCTTTAAAATTTGCCTGAGAACGTCTTTCTAGTATATTCATATTCAACAGATATCTTCCCATCTGCACTGCAACACACAGTGTGAAAAAGTTAGCAGAGAACGACTCTTTTGCTCAGAATCAGAACTTGGAATCCAAGCAAGTAAAAATAAATCATTAAATTTTCACCATATCATTAGATTGTAGATGAAGTAAGTAGCAGTTCTCAAGATTTTGTTCATGGTTATATTTAACTGCAAAGAGAATAAGATGGTTAACAGCATTTTATTATGAAACAAAGACTATTAAGGAAACCAAGGCTACAAAGGTGCTTTCAATATACACAGGTAGGAGCTTACCTTGACTGAATAGCAAGATAAATTGTACGACGAAATGACACCAGATTGATTTCTGTTTTGTCATGGATAGTCACTTTTTGTCCTGGAAGAAAACAGCAAAATTTAGAAAACAGCAAAATAAGTGTGAAACAAATGCAAATAAACCTTTGTATAATTATACTTTAAAAAACATAAAATCAGATTTTTGCAAGTTATTTTCTCAGTTGCAAGGTAGGTGGACAGTCCTAGAATCTGCAGTCAGTAACCTTACTGAGCTATTATGCTACAATCTAGCACATTCTGTGGCAGATTCTAGGAGGAGAATTAACTTAATTCCTAAAACCCTTTAAAAAATAAGTCCCTAGTATCAACCTAAAGGTGATTTTTTTAGTAGGCAACATTGCTTCAAAAAGTTTCTGAATCAAACTAAGAAAACTCCCTGCTCCTAAACTGCCCATTTATAGAAAAGGCTTCTTCATGTTGCTGTCTGATAAAATAATATTTCAATAAATAGCACCTAGGCGCTTTAGAAGACTTTATTCATTTATGGGTGAACTATTAACTTTCTGAGAATAAACAGCTCACCACAACAGATCAATATAAAATCTGAAGTACAATGTAAATGCAAATGTTAGCCATATTTGTAGTCCCTCTAATTCATGAAAACTTTGGTCATATTTATTTTTAAGTTCTAAAATGAAGCACAGCAGGTAAAAGCATAAATATCAGTCTGCCTTTTAAAAAAATTAACAGGCTTACTGTTAGAGTTAATTACATAAGTACCATTACATTTTTCTTAAATATCATTGAAATAATTTGGAAAAAATGTTTACCTTCTTCATCTTCATCCCCCTCTTCTTCCTCCTCCTCATCTTCTTCACTACTTCTGGCATCTTGATCTGTGTTTGAATCACTGTCACCTTCATCAAGAATTTCTAGAAAAAACAAAGTAGGTAATAAAATCAAAGCAAAAATTAAAGGTCACATGTCACCTGTATCACATTTTGAAAATAGTATGTCTGGTTCACTCTGCACTTCAGGGAAACAGGACAGCACCAACCCCTTAAATACACATGAGCCAACTTGGAGTGCTCTCCTAGGAAAAAAAAACATTATTATCCTTCTGCCAAAAAAAACTAGGTGGTCATAACACAAAGGCTGGACAAGCAGGAAAAAAGAATTAGCTGGTAGCTTTTCAAAACACAATGTGAAAGATTTTGGGCTGGAAACTGGCATATTTTGAGAGACAAAGTCATATTTATTTCAACATAAGAAGGAGAGTTGGCAACTATGAAAGGCCAGGGAAGGGTACAGAAGATGAATAAGACTGCTAAGAATTTCAGGGTTCTCAAAATCATTTTATGGAATGTGAAAAGAGCAAAAAAAAATCTCATTATTCCTTTATTATTCATTTCATGCTACACACGAACATTTTTAATGGTGAACAATCAAAATCAATAACACAGACCATCTAAAGAGTGGTCAAATGTAAAACAAACAAAGTTTGTTTTGAAAAAGTACCATTTGTTCTATTACTCTTACAGTAGGATTTGTACTAGCTTGAAACCTATGGAACTTCTGTGCTTCTAAAGTCATTTGTTTCATGATATTGTCCACAAGGTCAGTGATTTTATGTTTTTTTTTTAAAAATGTGTAATTTCAGTAGCACGAGTTTAACTCTACTACATCTTAGTCAATGTGATTTAGAAGCTACTGTGTCCCCACATCAACTGGCCCTCAGGTTTACCTAGGCTTTTCTCAAATAACAACCTTCTAGTGGTGAGGGTCTCTGAACTTATCAAGACTGGTATTTGGACAAAAGGCACACAGTTTGGAGCTGAACCTATACTTAAAGACTTTCTAATCTTTTCATCTTATATTTAGTTGGCAAAGTCTTCAGGAACCTAGAGTCACCTTCATTCCATGATGAGGCAACCAGAGCTTTGAAGCTGAAACAATGCAAAAGGATCATATTCAATTAACGCTTGCTTTTATACAGATTCTAAAACCCCTTATAGTAGGTAGTTATAAATCCAAATGTATACCTGGAAGCTTCTAAATAAATCTCCTTGGCAGAAGTACTAACTAACAGGAGAAGAGAATGATACCATTTCAATGGTGTACTAGCAACAAAATTTGCCAGTTCTCTTAAGGAGGTAGAAAACTTATAATATTGAAAGTTCAAAATGTCATGATAGCTTTGATATACTTTTTTAATAAAAAAATAATAAGCATCCAAGAAAGTCAGTCAGTCAATAAACAATAAGTGAGTGCCCACTATGTACCAGGCACTGTGCTAAGTACTGGGGATACAAAGAAAGCTAAGGCAGTCCTCGTTCTCAAGGAGCTAATAATGTAAGAGGGGAGATAATATCAAAATAACTGCAAACAAGCTATAGAGAGGGTAAATAGAAAATAATCAATAGGGAGAAGGCACAAAATGAAAGGGATTCGGAACGGCTTCAAGCAGAAGGTGGGATTTTAGCTGAAATTTGAAGGAAGCCACGGAAGCTAGAAGGTGGAGAAGAAGAAAGAGAACATTCCAGTCACAGGGGACAGTGGCTGGAAATGACCAGAGTCAGGCAAAGGAGTGTCATGGTGTTTTGTTCCAGGAACAGCAAGGAAGTCAACGTCAGAGTTGGGGAGGTGGGGAGATGAGGGGTGTGTGGGGAGAGGGTGGGAGGGGTGGTGGCAGTGGGGGTTGTGAAGTGTACAAAGACTGGGAAGGTGGAGTGGGGGATAGGTTATTAAGGGCTTTGAATGTCAAAGAAGATCTTATATTTACTCCGGGAGCCAATGAACTTGGGGGAGATGGGGGAAAAGGAACAACATGGCCAGGCACTTTAGGAAGATCACTTTGACAGCTGAGTGAAAGATGGACTGGAGTGAAGAGTGACTTGAGCCAGGCAAAGCAACCAGCAGATAACCAGGCCAAGCAACCAGCAGATAACCAAAATGGCCTAAGAGTGAGGTGATAAGGCCTGCACCAGGGTGGTAGCAGTGTTAGGGAAGAGAAGGGGGAATATATGAGAGATGCTATGAAGTTAAAATAGACATAGGCAACAGACTGGATATGGGGAGCAAGAGAAAGTGAGGAGATGAGGATTCCTTGACACCTACCTATGTTGGGAGCCTGGGAGTATTAGGGAAATTGGGAACAGGTTTAGGGGGAAAGTTAATAAATTCTGTTTTGGACATGTTGAGTTTAAGATGTCCATGCTATATCCAGCTCAAGATATCCATGAGGCAATCGGAGATGTGAGACTAGAGGTCAACGAGGTTAGGGCTGGTTAAGGAGATTTGAGAATCATCAGCATAGAGATGATAACTGAATCCATGGGAGCTGATGGGATGAACAATGAAACAGTACAGGGGAAGAAAAGAACAGGGTCCAGCACAGAGCTCTGTGGGATACTCATGATTAGCAGGAATGACCTGGATAAAGATTTAGTAAAGGAGTGATAAGAAAGGTAGAAGAGAACCAAGAGAGACTAGTGTCATGAAAACCTGAAGAGAACAAAGTGTCTAGGAGAAGAGAGTGATGCAAGAGTGTCAAAGGGGGGCAGCTAGGTGGTGCAGTGGATACAGCACTGGCCCTGGATTCAGGAGGACCTGAGTTCAAATCCAGCCTCAGACACATAACACTTACTAGCTGTGTCACCCTGGGCAAGTCACTTAACCCCACTCCCTAGCAAAAAACAAAAACAAAAACAACCCCCCCTCCCAAAAAAAAGAGTGTCAAAGGCTGCAGAGAGGCCAAGAAGGATGAGAACTGAGGAAAGGCCACTAGATTCAGCAAGTAAAAAATGATTAGTAACTTTGGAGAGAATAATTTTGATTGAGTGATGAGATCAGAAGCCAGTCTGTAGATAGTTAAGAAAGTGGAGAGAATATCTTGTTCCCCAAATGTTGCAAATACAAAGTAAAGTAAATACAGCTCATTAGGTAGCCCCATGTTACTAACGCTGTGTCCATCCTTAAATACTGTTCTTTTTGGTAACAGCCCCCAGCAATGAAAAATATTTTTGAAAGAATGAAAGTCAAGGACATTCCAGTGAGTGTTTCCATCAGTTTCTCTTGACCTATAGTGAATTTTGCTTAACTGCAAAAGTTGATTAGATTTCATTTTAATTAACTGGATAATTTTTTTAAAACGAGAGATTCCATTTCTAGCTATTGGCAAATCGCCAAGATGCTTGAAGATGGGAGAATCAGGGGGGAAAAAAGGAATAAAGATAGGCCTTCTAATTTCTCCAGGAACAAATGCTAACTTTACAATAGGAAAAAGAGCTAACTTTGCTAAAATTTCCAGCTGTGTTAATAAACTAAGGGAATGAACTTGTAAATACAATTAAAATATTCTTTAATTTTGATTCCCCAAATCAAAATAACCAATTTGGATAAAAGAAACAAATAGTTTGGGTTTTCTATTAATCAGTAGACATTTATTATGCATCTACAATTCATTATACTTGATGCTATAAAAGTTAAACAAAAAGACACTTCAAGTAGCTTTCACTCTAAGTATAGAGGCAATATTGAGATATAAGACAATTGGGAATAATTCAAGATATGAATATATAATGGCTTAATTGCGCAATACAGACTTTTAGTGCTATAAAAGGCATTTTTAGAGGGTCAGGGGAAGATAGCATGAGCAAATGTTTGCAGACACATAAATGAAATAAACAGATGGTAGGACACTCTAGAGTAGAAGGGATGAGGAAGAGAGAGAAAGAAGTAAGACATCCAGTAGGAAGGATATCAAAGTGGTTTTTTTTGGAAAATTAGTCTGGCAACTGAATTCAGGATGCCTAAAGTTAGGGAAATCAGCCAGGTAACTGCTGAGTAATCATGGTATGAAACGATGAGAATGATTTCTAAAGACATTTTTGGGGGAAGAGTTGACAGGACTGGGAGAACAGACTAGATTTAGGTGATTAAGGAGAGGTAACAGTCAAAGATAATTCTAAGTTTTTTTGGCCTAAGACATCTGAGCTACCTTGGACGTATTACAACCTCTCTTAGCCTCAAAAGAAGTAAAGACGGTGGGGGAGGAGGAGCAAATGAAACAATCTCAAAGGTATTTTATCACTCTAAATCCTGTATTACAACAAGAATGGGGAACTTGGGAAGGGAAGCTGATTTGAGGTCATAGTTGATGAGTTCAACTTTAACCATGTTTAATTAGATATACTTATAGGCTATCTGAGAAAAAATGTTCAACGAAGAGACGGAAATGCAGAGATGACGCAAAGGTAAAAGATATGGATGTCATCATCATTTGCATTTGGGCTACGTGGCTGATAAAAACAATAGAGGTATAAAACCCACTATTTTTTTAAAGTAAACACATGAAAAACAATGTGACTTTATAGATGACAGGATCACAGAGTTAGAGTTGGAAGGGACCTCAGAAGTCCAAGCTCCTCAATGTGCAGATGAGGAAACTTAGGCCTGAAGAGGAAAAGTCTGTCTGAGGTTACACAAGTGATTTGTAAATGTCAGAAATGGAATTTGAGGAGCAGCTAGGTGGCACAGTAGATAGAGCACTGGCCCTGTATTCAGGAGGGCCTGAGTTCAAATGTGGCCTCAGACACATAACACTTACTCTGGGCAAGTCACTTAACCTCACTGCCTAGACAAAAAAAAAAAGAAATGGAATTTGAACTTAGGCTCAAAATCCAGCACTCTGTTCACTGTACCACACTGCCTCCTGTAAGGCCAAATACTGGCTCAGAAGATTGCCATGTTAAATTCTCAGTCTCCTTGCTGGTTCATCATCCATATCACTCTCCTAATTCTGGGCACACCCTAAAGCTGTCTTGAGTTCTCTTCTCATCTCTCTCTAAATTTTCTCACTCAGTAACCTCAGCAGCTCCTATGGGTTTAAGAATTATCTGTTGTTTTTTCTTCTGAGCTATACCCTTGCATCAACAACTAATTCCTGGACATTTCAAATCTGAGCTCCCATAAACATCTCCAACTCAACAAGTTCAAAATGGAGTCTATTATTCTCCCTCAAAGCCATCCTTCTGAAATCTCTCTCTCTCTTTTTCTCCCTGTCAAGGACACCAATATCCTTCTAGTCACTTAGGTTTGTAATCTCAGTGTTATTCTTTCCTCATTCTTACTCAACCTACAAATGAAGTCAATTGCCATTTGTTCTTCCAGCACTCTTGCAGCTGGCCAATTTTGCCTATCCAATGGCCACCCCCAGTGTAGGCTCTCATCATTTCTCACTACAATAACCTGCTAATTTGTCTTCCTATGTTGAGCTCCCTCCCCACCCCAATCAATCATTCATAGAGCTGCAGCAATTTTCCTAAAGCACAGGTCTCACTATGCGACTTTCCAGCTCAGTAAAATCTGGCAGCTTCCTATTATAATATATAAACTTCTCTATCTGGCATTTATAGCCTGGCCCCAATCTTATTTTACATTATTCCCTTCCCCAGGCTTTATGGTCCTGCCAAACTGGCCTTCTTGCTATTCTTAACAGACGACATATCAACTTTCAACTTTGTGCCTTTACATTGGCATCTTTGTGTTTCCAACATACTTCCTCCTCACCTCTGCCTCTTAGAATCCCTTATTTTCTTCAAGATTTAATTCAAGTATCACTTTCTGCATAATGATTTTTCTGAGGTCACAATCCCCTGGATCTTAGTGTCCTCTCTCCCCATATTACTTTGCACATATCTATATCTACATATCTATATTCTCCATACACTTATTTATGGACATACTGTTTTTTCCACAATGGAAGCTTCTTGAGCACAGGGGCTATTTCATTTGTCATTATATTTGCGGTGCTTACTGTGATTCCTGATACGCAGTAGGTGCTTATTAAATGCATATTGATGCTGGTTGATTGAATATAGAATATTCAATTCAATTAGGAATTAATATGCCCCAGCTGTTCTATTTTTTTAAATTCTTGAGCTTTTAAACAATAGGCACAATTCTTACAAATTAAATATAAGATAATCACAAAAACACTCCACAAAAATATAAAATTACAGTTGTGTAGGTTTTTTTTAAACTTGAGAATCAATTTAAAGAAAATTCCACTTACCTTTCTTAATAGTTTTGTATTTCTCTTCATTTTCCATAAAATTAGGATCCAGCTTGAAGACATCTTTTAAAAAAGAAAAACGGTATATTTTAAAATCATGAAAACACTCATGATATTTATACTGAACCCCGAACAGTTTGGCACGTTTTCTTACTAAGTACATCCTCTGGATTATAGTCATCTTCCAATGGAAGCATATGAGTGAACTGGTCTTCTTCCTCTACTAGATCAAGTCCTTCCAGAATAACAGGGTGATCCTTGAATCCATCCTTACGTACCGCAAACATCACTTCAATCATATATTGAACTCGTTTGTCAATTTCAGATTCATGGAGAATGTTGCGAAGGCGTTCAAATATAGCTATAATACAAAAGAAAAAACTTAATCTGAATAAAAGATACACAATATTCAACCAAAACCTCAACTCTATAGTAAAGGATATACTTACCATTAATTCCCCTAGGTGACACTTCTGTTAATTTTAGGCCACACTCTTTAAGAAATCCAATTGCTACTTCAACACTATCATCTGTTGGTCTTTCAAGAAGTAAGGTGAGCATCTCTAAACATAAAACTTCATGTGCCTATAAGAGTGGGATGTAATACTATTAAAAGAACATGCTTCTGGATAATTATTAATAAAATAATACTTTGAGTTATGTAATATCAATGAAAATTTCTTGTGATGGCAATGCTGGGCTATAAGCCAGTAAGTTCTGTTACTAGCTACAGATTAGCTGACACCAATATCTCAATTAGACAGTAAATTTATTTCTTCTGTTTTTGTACATCTAAGATCTGTTAACAAATCCCCCCAAATTGCTCAAATGTTAACTCAGACTGAATAGAGGGATTGGTTGACTATGATTTGTCCACACTTGCTGTACACCAGGCTCCTTCTACCAGGCCCAACCCTTTATCTTGGAGTCTTATTCCAACCTTGGAATTCCTCAGTGGATACAGCCTCTGTTCCTGAGGCCTCTCCCTATAACTGGATGGCTTCTTCCAGGACATCTAGTTAGAAGAGTGCCTCAAGCCATCCTAGAAGAATTCTGATCCAGGATGCACTCCAGACTTTCTACACAAGGGAGGGAGGGGCAATCTTCCCTCCATCCCTTTGCAGCTTCTTTGTGCTGACGTTCCCATTTGAACACAAGCTCTTAGAGGGCAGAGGCCAGTTTTTCCCTCTACTTATATTTTTATATTCCCAGCTCTCAGCACAGTGCCTGGCGCTTTGTAGCTGCTGTTCAGTCATTCACCCGTCTGACTCTTTTTGACTTGTGGACGACAGCAGGCTGATACTGTCCAAGGGGTTTTTTTGGCAAAGATACTAGGAGTAGTTTACCATTTCCTCCTCCAGTGGATTAAGGCAACAGAAGTTAGGTGACTTGCCCAGAGTCACATGCTAGTAAGTGTCTGAGGCCAAATTTGAACTCAGGTCTTCCTGACTCAGACCCAGTATTCTATCCACCTAGTTGCCTCTGAAATAATAAGTGCTTAATAAATGGTTGAACGGCTGACCAATCTTAAGAATATTCTCTTGATATTTAGATAAATGCATATTTTACCATCTTCAATGTACAATATAAAATTCAATATTCAAGTTGAGAGTATGTTTAATAATTCTGGATTAGGAATATATTATTTTATATAATTTTCTCTGATTAAAGCATTATATGAATCTAATAATTCAACCTTTTAATGTCTCATTATATGAATTCTAATGTATCAAAAAACTCATAAGTTTTTGGTAAAAGGAAAAATACTATATAACTCTATAAAATGAATCAAATTATCAATGTAAAAAAAATCAAGAGCTATGTTTAAAGTTTCATTTTGATAAGTAATGCCACAAATAATTTATAAGCAAATTTGGAAGAGAATAATTTTATTATGAAAATTTATCATAAAAACAACGTTTCTTATAATGGAACCAAAGAACTTAGACAATCCTTTCTAAAAATTGCTCATATATTACAAGGAAAAAATGTTAAAATTTCATAATGAGTAACATCAAAAATGAAATAAAAATAAAATAATAATCTCATGTCTATGACAGAAAAATAATGCTTCCACTCCACAACGAAGGAAGAGAAATAAAATACACCAACTTAACTTTTTGGCAAAAGTCCTGAAAATATTTTTGATTAGCTTTATACTGTTCACTATAGTGCTTGCAAATTTTGTGCAATTTTGCAGTGTCTCAGCATATGTAAAATCAATTGTCTCCGGTCTTAAAGAATAGGTTTGTCTGTACTGCCACGGTGGCTAGGGAGGTGGACCTCAAATTTTTTTTTATGAGTAAGAGTGAATCTCTGTACTTAAAAGAAATTACAGAGTGAGACTGAAACCCAGGCACTTAGTAACCTTAAACAAAATTCATTTTCATTTATTATTTCTCTCAACCTATAAACTACAACAGATGTGAAAAGTAAGCTTTTAAGTAAGGTCAATACCAATTTTGCTACTTGCCAAGATTGTAAACTTAATTATTTTAGAGGAAAAAAAAACACACTATAGAATAAGGAAATGTTTGAGCCAAATAAATTAAAAAGTAGCATACTGAAATGAAAACATATTTACCAATAATACAGATGACAATTATTTTTTCTATTTGTTTAAACTGAATAACCTGAAGGCAAAGATACAGATATAGGAAATGACATTGCCTACTATGGTCACATAATTAGGGTTTAATGAACAAATGAGTGGGGAAAACAGTTTCCAATTTTAATCTCAAGATTAAAAAATAAATGAAGTTACACTATTTGAAAGTGTAGCAATTTGTAAAGAGTATCCAAGTGCAGTTTGATAGTAATATAATATGCAAATGTAAAAAAACTAGATATTTTCTAGTTCTTTATGAAAAAATATTAGAGATGTTCATTATAATTACCAACTAAAACACTAAAGAAAAAATAAATCGTGTTGCATATCACAAGGAAAAAGAAACTACCAAAGGATATGTTATAGAGCTAGATTCCCTATTCTATGGAATAGGTCAAAATTTCAAGACAAGTACTTACCACATTCTGGTTAATAAGATGTGCAACAAATTTTGAAGCAGTAAGACAAAGTTGCTGCAAAACAAAGCAACAGAGTTAAATAGTAAACTTGACTTCCTGAGTCTTAAAAATCTTCATTTAGTTGCAGAATCTTAAGTATTTTAATAATTTATCTAAAATGTAAATGGTATGAACTTATTTTTTCAAGTAGGAAAATAAGTACATAAAATTTCCTTAAAGTATCACAGCATCAACAACATTTGCATATACAGTTAGCGGGAGTATTAGGGGTGTTAATTCACTGTGATTCACCATTGCAAAAATTCTACATAATTATAAGAATTTAAGTATTTTTAACCCTTCTCTGTACTGTTAAATAGTATCTATAGTATAGATGTATAGCACTCTGAATTATTACAGCATTTAAAATGCAAAATCTATTACATACCTTATCATTTCTTCGATAGCCTTTTCTAAAATTGAGAATTAACCTCTTGAGGATCAGTTCTCCAATGTTTGGGAATTTTGAGTTAATAATTGCCACAAGGGCTGCATAAACATGGGTAAAGATTGGAGATGCACTTTGTGCTTGCAGAACAGATCGAGACAGCAATCCCCTGTGATTTTTTAAAAAAAGAAAAATACATCAAAACTTTTTTCAAATAAAAAATTTATAAAAACCCACTACACTCCTTTCCAAAGAAAAAAAATACCTTTATTAGCAATTTTAATGCAGTAACAGTATTTTCTAGTGTAAGTAGCTGTGAGAACCAAATAAAGACCAAATTTTTCAGCACTTTCAATAAACACATGCTAGGGGGTCTTCACAACCCTAAATTAATCCTACCCCTCCAACCCTAGGAGTAGGTTGTTGACAAAATTTGTCTCTTTCAGCTCCTATTTCTTCTAATTCATGACCTCTGGCATTCTGAAAGAATTCAGAAATTCAAAGTTTATGAAGAAAAGAATATCTAAGCAAAACATCAGAAAAAGACTCAAACAAATCAGCTTCAAAAATATTGGTTTTTAAATTGTTGCTGTTCAGTTGTTTCAGTCGTGTTTGACTTTTCATGACCCCATTTAGAATTTTCTTGGCAAAGATACTGCTATTTCTTTCTCCAGCTCATTTTACAGATGAGGAAACTGAGGCAAAGGTTAAATGACTTGCCCAGCTAGTACGCATCTAATGCCAGATTTGAACTCAGGAGAATGACTCTTTTAGACTCCAGGCCCAGCACTCTATCCATTGTGCCAGCTAGCTGCTCTTCACAACAGACATTAGCTACAGCACTAACATATAACATTATCTATGGCATGAATGCTAATGGCAGACTAAGAAAAGATTTCCTATAAAATATAGCTTACTATCACCTTAAGGGAGGGACTGAAGATGAATAAAAATTATTTTGGGAAGAACTTTCCACCATTTAAAAAAAATCCCTCTCCCATATCATGGCCGTTCTTATTTTCATTTACCAACTCTCTTGTAAATCAATACCCTAATTGTTACATATAGCTGTCAAAGCCTCCAATTTCAGCACTGTGAAGAGGTCTGCCTAACCCCAATTTATATCTACTCTTTACCCTTACCTCCCTGCTCCCCTATCAAAAAATTCACCAGTCCTGGCTAACTAAACTAAGAAGAAAGCTAACAGTATAAGTTATTGTTGTTGTTGTTTGTCCTTTGTCATCAAAGATGACCATGGCATCAGGAAGGTGATGCCATGACTTGCAAATGAACTGGATTTCAGGGAAGGAGGGCTGTGCAAAATCATCAGCCTCACTTTTTCCTCCAGAGCCATCTGGGTTCAGTGGCAAGACATAAAAGAGGATGACTGGCGATGGCCCCATGCAGTGGGAGACCTTAGTCTTTTTAAGCTAGGGTCTTTCCCAGGTCTCAGTTTGACTGAAGCAACACCCATTCAATGATTAAGGCTAGGTAAGAAAAGAGACAAAGAATGGCCTCTTTTATCTAATCAAAGAAAAAAAAATCAATCTGGAAGGTGAAGACCTTTAGAGTTTCTGGCCAAAACATAAACAATTACTATTTATATTTACTCTGAGCCAATCAGGGCCCAAACATTGACCATTAAGTGGGATTTAGGCTGGGATCTATTGTTGACCAATCAATGAGAGCCAGAGTGAACTGGGTTTAAGGCATGGTCCTTAAGAAAGAAATCTAGTCCATAAATCCCAAGATATCTATGGGTTTCAGCGATGGAAATTTACATTCCTTTGGGCAGAGCACCCTTATGCAAAGGCATGATACCCTATGTTAACAAAGGGAGATGAAGGAGGAGAGGAATAGACTGTTATACTACAGTGTGAATGCCCAACAGAATTAAGCTTTCCAGCAGAGTATTGGTCTCTGTCTTCTCCCAAGTAAATGGTAAGGTCTTTCTTTTTCCTTTCTCTTTTTTAAACCATCAGTACCTAATATCACATACAGGTACTTAATGAATGTGTGTTGAATGAATAAGCGAATGGGGTATATAGAAGTACTTTAAAAACTGTAATGCACCAAAGAAACATAAAGTTGTATTACTTTTGTTGTTCTCTTACCCTTGTGACAACACAGTCTGGGACAACATAAGTTACATCATGTCCCTCTTTTTAAAATACGTTTGTCACTTTCAAAATTCTCAGCCCATTCTTTTTTTTATTTTGACCAGTTTAAGATGTTGGGTATCAACAATAACAACTGGGTAACAAGCTCTACTGAGAACAGTTAAGTGTGTATGTGCTCACATGCTTCATGACAACCCATTAAAATCTAAGTGAGATAGTTTGTAGTTTAATCAGAAATGACCATGAAATGAATAGATACAAACCACTGAGAGAAAATGGCACACAATTACAAAGATTAATATCTACATTTTAAAATAGTAATGTTTGTTTTTGCCACTGTTGCTAGGTTATTTTTAAAAAGTACTGAGATATGAAGTACTTGATACTCACCTTCCCCTAACTATATTTTCTTGAAGGAGTTCCTGAATGATGATCCCTATGTTAGAAATGTTCACTTTATTGATAAGACCATTGATTGACTTTTTCAAGGCCTCCCAGCTCATCCTTTGGTACGCTAAGCTATAAGAAATTTAAAAATAGGTAAATCTAAGGATGTTACACTACCTTCTAAATATAATCATGGATAATACCAAGTAGAAATATAAAAATTAATCCAACAATACTCTTTAAAAAATTTTTCATTTTTACCATAAATATACAAAGTACACAATTCATTATACTGTAACCACAGAAGTAAATGCCTAACTTCCTAAATTAAAAGAAAAAACACCCTCTATTTATCTGTACATATTCTAAAGTACAACACTGATAATTAAACCTGCCTTATTATGGCAAAACTGATACTTCCTATACTATGCAAATCTTTTCATAGTATGGTAAAATAATGGTGAAGGATGGTAATCTCTTCTTAGGTATCATTATAATTTTCATAAAGAATTCACTTCTTTTTAAAAAATATTTTATTATTTTCCCCAATTACATGTAAAAACAATTTAAAAAAATTTTTTAAAGTTTTGAGTTCCAAATTCTATCCTTCTCCCTCCCCTCTCCCTGCAATGGTAAGCAATCTGATATAGGCTATGCATGCACAATCATGTAAAACATTTCCATATTAGTCATTTTGTGCAAGAAGACTCAAACAAAAAAATGTATTTCTTAGAGCTTAATGTGTAAATATTCTTTTGCATTTTATCTCTTCATTCAACAACCCAACATTGTTGTGTAGATAAACTAGATTTTTTTTCAACAATAATGACAAAAAACTATTTTGCTAATTACAAGATAAAATTAAAAGTGAAACTTATGCTGTAGATCTTATTTACAATGAGGACGCATTGAGGGAACATAAGCACATCATGTAAACAAAGCAGAAATAAAATGAGGCCAGCAGGAGGGTTTAAAAGATAGTAAGTTCTCCCTTACTAGAGATCTTCAAGCAAATGCTAGATGACCCCTTTTGTGAGGCATAGTATAGCAGACAATTTTGTACATGTATGGCTTGTACCAGACGGCCTCTGTAAGTGCCTTATAAAATGGACAATCTGTGATTCTGGGATATTTGCATATATTCATGTCTAAAAGACTAGATGTTATTTAATTCCTTCTTTGCCTTTAGAGAGAATTATATTAACTAGGCCAGAAGGATGAATATCTCATCTATTTAAAAAAATTAATTGCTACTTGATGTTAGGCAAATCACTTAATGTCCCCTGTAAAATTGAGAGGGCTATATTCTAATAGCTTATGACTACATACAAAGACTGATTTCACATCCTTCCATGTGTTCTATGGTTTAACAAAAGTATCAATAAGATCTTCACTGAGCATAATTTGAATCTCTTCCCTGATTTGCTAGAATGAAATATCAAAAGCTTATTAAGAAGCCTAAATTTCATCTGTTTGATTATTAAATAAACTACATATGATAATAGCAATAACAGTAATAAATAACTAGTATTTACAAAGTGATTAGAGGTATACAGAGCACTTTATATGTTATCTCATTCAATCTTCACAACTCTAAGAGGTTGTGAGGTCGGAGCTACTGTTTATCCCCATTTTATAGAAGAGAAAAATGAGGCTGAAAGTCAAGTGACTTGCCTAAGCTAATTAAATATCTGAAGCAGAATTTGAAAGCAGTTCTTCCTGACTCCAAGTTCAGTGCCTATCCACTGTGCCAACCTTCTGTCTCTATTCTGTTTTAAAAGAGGCTTTTAGTTGCTGAAAAGTATTGCTAGAGTAGCTGAAATTCTTAATAAAAATGATAAGGAAACTGACAGCTCCTGGAAATTAGAAAAAATGAAGGCAAGGAAAGACCAATTACATCTTCTGGGGAACTCCATTTGAACTGATTGCCCTTAACAACGTTCTAATTTCATAATACTCTGGTTTTATGATTCCATAAACGGATGTAGAAAATAGGAGATAATAAGTAAGATATGAACACTACACTGGTGTACATTTAGATACTGCATTGTAACACTGTTAAGTTCACCTGTCCAGATGATCCAAAAAGCAAAAGTCCTTCCTGCACAAATACAGGATCTCTGCTAATTACCAGCTGTTTGATCTGTTCTACCAAGTGACTTCATTTCTCCGTGCCCATTTCCTCATTTATAAAATATGGGTACTGGACTAGACAGCCTCCAAGGCTCCTTATTCCTAATTATCTTTGGTGACCTTTGGTTATCTAGGATGCTTTAATTACTTCCAGGAGTGTCAAGCTCATTACTTTATTAGGATTCCTGTCCTTCTATTTTATACCTGTCAAAAAGTTCTTCCTTAGGGGCAGCTAGGTGGCGCAGTGGATAGAGCATCAGCCCTGAAGTCAAGAGGACCTGAGTTCAAATCTGACCTCAGACACTTGACACTTACTAGCTGTGTGACCCTGAGCAAGTCACTTAACTCTGATTGCCTAAGCAAAAAAAAAAAAACCCAAAAAACCCAACTACAGCAACAACAAAAAAACAGTTCTTCCTCATACTAAGCTCAAATCCACCTCTCCGTAACTTTCATCTTTTTGTTCTAATTCTGCCAAACAGAAAGAGAACAAGTCTCTTTCTTAGTCCAAATGGCTCCCCTTCACATGTGGAAAATCTCCTATCTCCCTCCAATCTTATCTTTTTCAGGCTAACCAGTCCCGATTTCTTCATCCATTTTTCACATTAACAGTTTCCAGGCCCCTGACCATTCTGGCAACTCTCTCAAGGAACACTCCAGTTTGTCAAATGTTTCTTTTAAACTGTGACTGCACCTAGAATTAATCTATGAACCAGCACTGATAAAGAAAAAGAGTAGCTAATTTCCTGTTCCTCTACAGGTTTGTCTAAAGAATCTCACAATGGAGTAACATGAGAAAATCCATGTTTTAATGGAATTACTTAATGAGAGCAGTCTATTTCAGGAGCAATATTTTGATAATAGGGCATAGACAGACTGTAGGAGAGAAGGGTAGAGATTAGAAGCAAAGAGATAGTAATCTGGTCCTCAGCTGACAAAGATCTGTGGTAAATTGGTGGCAGGAAAAAGAGATAAAGATGAATTGGACACATTTCAATTAATGTAGTGTTTTTCACACAATAGGCTCTTGATAAATGCTAAATAGATGTTAAATAATCAATAAAACCTGGTGATGATGGGGACAAGAAAAATAAAAGCTTGCTCTCGGCCAACATTTCCACGAAGGGCTTTATCCTTGCTTAGAGGCACATTATAACTACTTTGTTGAATTGAATGTTTATAAAATCTATGGGTAACACATAGGACTCCAAGGAATAACTAATATGAGAAATCAAAGAATCTTAATTTAAATGTTCATAGGCTAGAATGCCAAGTCCAAACTAAGAAAACGTCACATAATAGGGACAAAAAAGGAGATTCCTGTAAGTAAAAATACAAAAAAATAAATAAATAAATAGCAGGTCTGGTAGATGTAAAGGAAAAGAGCAGAGATACAGAGGACAGCAACTGGGATAAAAAAAATGTATTCATAACTGCTCTATTTTAATAGCAAAAAAATCGGAAATACCCTATATTCCCAAAAACTGGGGAATGGCTGAATAAATTATGGCATATTAATAAAATGGAATATTATGTTACCATAAAAATTATAAACGTGAAACATACAAGAAAACATGTAAAGATATGTTTAAGGTAATACAGAGTGAAACCACTAGAATCAGAATTGTAAACACACTGACTGAAACTATATGGAAGGAAAAAAGATGGAAGAAAAACTTGACCCCAGATGGCAGAATTTTGGACAGGCCTTGATGAAAATAAACAAAAGCCTCTTATTTGCTTGGCTTTGTTTGTAAATTCTTTTGATTCTACGGGTTAAAGAATGGTTTTGGTTAATATCGTCACTGTTCTACAAGTTGTGGTATATGAATGCAATGGAATACTGTTGTGCTATAAGAAATGATGAACAGGCAGACTTCGGAAAAACCTGGAAAGACTTAAAGGAACTGATGCTGGATGAAGTGAGCAGAACCAGGAGAACATTGTACACAGTTACAGCTACAATGTGCTATGACTAACTTTGACAGACTAATCTCCTCTTAGCAATGCAAGGACCCAAGACAACTAAAAATGACTTGTGATGAAAATGCTGTCCCATCCAGAGAAAGAACTATGGAGTCTGAATGCAGATTCGAGCATACTATTTGCTCTCCTTTTCCTTTGTTGCTTTGTTTTACTGCTGTTATTTGGTACGTACATTTGTCTGCTTGCCTTCGTTGATTAGTCAGCTTGAAATAAAAAAGAACTTCCTAAAAATCAAAGCTGTCCAACAAAAGATCTTACAGCAGTAAAGTAGCAGCAGCTCTCTCCCCATCACTCTAGCAGAGTCTAAGTCTATCAGGTCTGTTGCAAAGGGAATTCTCCTGTGCTAAGCAGAAGCCTGGACTGAATAACCTCTAAAGCCATTCTAATTCTGCTTCTGGTCCATCTAGCCATCTCAAAGTGTGAGTGAGCTATGTGTGTGATTCTACTCCAGTGACCTAACTTGTACCTTCTCTGACAAGATCTACAATGTAATAGAAAGATGAGATAGGACAAGATCTACAATGTGATGTTTTACTATAAAATCAGATTGCTGTTGGGTTGGAATATTTTCCCTTTCAACACTAAAACAAATCTATAATTCTAATTAGAATGCAGAATGCACAGGCTCACCCTTACATAGGTTGCCTTCAAAATTCAGATTTTTTTTTTCCTAAAAGCTCACAACCACTTGTAGTAGGCATGAATATATCAACTAAATACATACCAAAGAATGACTGGATAATAAAGGTACAAAAAGTACAAGTCATATAATCATTATTCAAACTGTCTGTTACTTTCTCATCAAGAGAAGGGGAGTGATGGGATGGGTCAATGTCAGTCTTCTAATGCAGCAAAGAAAAATTCTCTAAGGACTATCACCATTTCTTTCCAAAAACTCTTTTGTACCTATCTGATGTCTACAAATAGGGTTAACTCTCATGTACCAAGTATCAGATTTTTTACCCTTCTCAGTAAGAATATCATTATCTAACTGGACATCTAGTAATGTTGAACTGGACATTTAGTAATGGTGAAGTACCTGTTTTTATCTGTAATCTGTTCCTGCATCATCCTGAGCTTTGCTGGAGGAATATAAGCACCTCCCGTGCGAGTGAGAAGTGGATCCACGTCGTCTTTCTTCTTCTTTGTTGGGGGCTCATCCTGAGCAGATGAGCTCTGAGTTGTTGCTATTTCTATACTTCTGTCTGGTGAAGGAGATTTTCTGTACCTTCTCCGATCAGAATTTCTCTCTCTCTCTCTCTCCCTGCGTTTTTCTCTATCTCTCCCTCTGTTGTGAATGAAGAAAACAATGGAAAGAAATCCAATTCATTCAGTAATTCCAATATACAAAACACTATTTAAATTGTTAGACAGGGCAAGGCATAAGAAACAATATAATATAGGTGTTATTCTCCAGAAACTCATCACCTGGTTGAGCAGAAAACCATATAAAAAACAAAGGGTTAGAGAAAAATACAAGAGATGTCATAATGTGCTGCTGCACATCACCAAGCAAGTAGTAAAAGTGGCTACAAGAGTTTCAAGAGGGCAAGTATTCTTGGGCACTAATCAGAGAAGAATAACATTAACAAAAATGAATCAGCATGGTCTATTCTTGAGAGAGCAAGAAGATTCATGAGCATGTATGGAATACAAGATTTGCGTACACTGCTTCTTGAACCGTGCGTCACGACCCACGACTTAAAAAGTGCTGAAGGGTTCACGAGTAGAAAATGTTTAAGCAGCTCTATGTAGAACATTAATAGGAGAGAACTTTGTAAAAGTGGGAAGGAACTAAATTATGAGCTCTTGAAAACTAGTCTAGGGAGTCTGAGCCTTGTGTCCAGACTACTGACAAAACCTCTCAGTTGATTTCCCTGCCTCAGTTTCTCCTCCCTTTCTCCAATCCAAACTCCTCATAGCTGCTGAATTCAGCTGCAAAGGTTTAGCTGCAATACCCCTGCTCAGTAAACTCCATTGGATCTCTATAGGCTTTCTCTATGTGATACTTAAAGCCCTTCGCAGTCTAGTTCCAGTCTGTCTTTCCCTGCTCACTGCATGTAACTCCCCTTCACATGCTCTACTTGCAGTCAGACAGACTTACCTGCTGTTCTTTGTACATGACTTTCATCTCTCCCGCCTATTCCTGTGCTCAGACTGTCCCCCATATCTAGGATAGACTCACTCCTCACTTCCATGTTTAATAATCCCTAGTTTCCTGAGGGGCTGAACTCACATGCTACTTTATAAAAAAAGATAAATCCCAATCCCCCTCCTACCCTGGCGCTAGTGTTCTCAAAAGCCTACCCCTTACTCTCCTTACCCAGACACAAAGTATGCTTCTTGAAGGTAAAAACTGTTTCATTTATGTCTTTCTACCTCCAGAACACAGTTCAGTACTGGCATATAGTAAGCTAACAAACAACTGTATACGGTAGGTTACAGGGTGAGTCTCAAGTATTTTCAGCAGGACAATGACGTAACGAAGTAGGTATTTCAAAAAAAATTAATACAGTTTAAACTATGTGTGTGTACTGAAAAAACCTATGAAACACTTCTGGAAGCAATCTAAAATGTTAGGTTGTCACTTTAAGTTACAATTTAAATTCAACACTTATTAAACATTTACTAGAGGAATAAAAAGACAAAAACAAAACAGCTTCCATCTCAAGGAGTTTACATGTAACACAAGTAAATACAAAGCAATTTCAAAAGAAGCAATTTTACTGAAAAACAGTTTTACTAAAAAGATGATGTATAAACAAAACTTTAAAGGAAGTTATGATTCTGAAGGCAATGTGTAACAGTGGAGAAAGCTGATTTTGGAGTCAGGTACACCTTGATTCAAGACCTCAACAGCCTAGGGTTCCAAGTCTCTTTTTGAAAACTGGGAGCAAATTTGTTTCTCACCAATTCTACGGCACCTCTCTCTTTTGTTCTAACTTTCCCAGGCTGAAGAAGAAAGTTGCTTAATAAAAATCTATTTTTTGCTACACTGCATGCATTAAGTTTACTCCCATCATGGTATTCAGCCATAATGAAGCTAATTCTAGATTTCTGTTAAGAAAGTGCAAATGTTAATTTCATTTTTTTTTAACAATACTAACCGTGATTCCATGGTACTATCATTAGAATGTCCTCTTCCTGAATATTCTTGATCTGACCTGCTGTAATCTCTGTCCCGGGGAGATCGCTCCTGTTCTTCATATCTAAGAAATCCAATAAAAAAAGCAAAAATGACAAGATAGAAAGTAATGTGGTATTAAATACTGACTGCTGAGACTCCTACCAGTTAGCCATATGATCAAATCAGTTTTGAACCTATCCAGAAGACCACAGGTGGAGCAGGTATGACCATATCATCCTCCCTATTCAATAAACTCCAGTGGCTCCCTGTCACTTCCAGGATCAAATACAAAATCCTCTTTCTGGTATTCAAAACCCTTTATAACCTAGCCACTCCCCACCTCCTCCCCACACATTCCTACTTTTTCAATCTTCTTATACCTTACTCTCTGCCACATCTTTGATCTAGTGACACTGGTCTCCTGGTTGTTCTACGAATAAGACACTCCGACTCTCAGCTCTGGGCATCTTCTCTACCTGTCCCTCATGCATGGAATGCTCTCCCTCCTCATTTTTGACTTCTGGCTTCAACTAAAATTCCATCTTCTCCAGGAAGGCTTTCCCAACCCCTCTTAATTCTAGAGCCTTTCCTCTTTTAATTATTTTGTATTTCTCCTGCATTTAGCTTGTTTGTATGTATTTGTTTGCTCTTTATCTCCCCAGGGACTTTCTTTAGCCTCCTTTGGTTTCCCTAGCACTTAGCACAATGCCTGGTACAGAGCAGGTTATAATAAATGCTTATTGACTGACTGGCTGTTACTGAAAAATGTTGGCAGCCAAATCTAAAAGGGCTCATCCACTAAGCCTTGAAATAGTTTTTGGGTTATGCCCAGAACCACAGGGTCAAAAATCAAGTGCTAGAAGGGATCTCAAGAGCCATCTTGCTCTACCCTCTTAGTTCACATATGAGGCAACTGCGGCCCAGAAAGGTTAACTTACTTGCCCAAAGCCCCCAAGTCTTCACAAATCTTAGTGAATGACAATGATCCAAGTTTTTGGTCCTAGTTGAATTTGTCTTTGGTTGGATATGTACAGCTCAATTTTCCATCTGGGAGGCACTGTGCTAAAGAAGTTCCACCAACCCTTCTTAATTTATTTTGTATCTAGTTGCCAGCACAAAATTTAGATGCCAGGTGAATTGTTCAACTTGCAAAGGAAAAATTAAAAAAAGGAAAAAAAGGAGCAAGTTGCTGTAATGGTCTATTCCCTAATTCTCTTTGCCCCAACTCAACCCAACATAAACAAAATCATGACCTAATTTCAGCGTGGTTATTCAACTTATTAACTTAAGTAATTCAAATATTGTATCATGAAATTATGTCATAGAGTTCTAGAAAAGATGGATATTTAGGTACTCTTGTCAGCTTTGATGTTATAATGACAGCCGCAGATTACTCAACAGAGAAAAGAGTAACTTTTATACACTTCATTTCTTTTTTCAATTAATTTCTTAATTAATTTCATTATGAGAAAAATTTCAAATATTTAGTTGACATATTAAAATGTTTAGTTGAGATGTAAATATTACCATTTACTTAACAATTACAAACTATAGTTACACATGAAATCAATCAATAAATATTTATTAAGCACCTACCATGTGCCAGACACTATGTTAAGTGCCAGGGATACCAAAAAAGAGGCAAAAAAAAATAGCCCTGTATTTAAGGAGCTTACAATCTAATGGGGGAGACAATATGCAAACTAATACATACAAAGCAAACAATATATAGGATAAATAGCAAATAATTAACAGATGGAAGGCAGTGGAATTAAGAGGGATTTAGAAAGGCCTCATGCAGAAAGTAGAATTTTAGTTGGGCTTTAAAGGACACCAGAGAGGTCAATAGCTGGAGCACAAGACGGAGAGCATCCCAGGAAGGAGGGACAGCCAGTTCATAAGGCCAGTACATCTTAAGAGTCCCCTTACATCTTCAGGGTTTAGTTACAGAAATACCTGAGGACTTTTTGGAAGGTAGTTTCACATCTCAGTTAGTCAGAGACCAGACCTGCAGATAATATACTGTGAAACTGCAGTCTATTTCTAACACTTCTGGATCACAGAATTTTAACTGCATTTGGAACATAAAGTTTATACCTTTCTTCTGGAGAAGAACTCCTCTGAGAAAGCTCTCTTCTTTCATGACCAGAATTATGCTTTAAGGAGAAAAAGGAAAAACAAAAATAAAACACATAAGAGTTGTTTCCAGAAACATCTGTAGCCAAATAGTCCTGAATAAATGTTACCTAGAAACAATTTTTATTTAATTGCATTTATTTAATTTGAATTTATTTACTTATTTATTTGGAAGTATGTTTGTTAAAATAAATCCTAGGCAATGAAATATGTTTGGGTAAAATGAATATTTTAGAAACACTTTGGTTGCTTACATGCCATTTTTAACTTGTGCAAGTTTTTTTTCACATTATTTACAACACGAGGCTCCTGAGCTCAAAGTCGGCACTGAAATGAAGACATTCAAAGCTGAACTCTGACAAGTCCAAGAACTACTTTTGCTGACGTCTGCTATCCATTCATTATAGCATCTCTGTTCTCTCTTTGAAAAGTAATCCCAATTCACTAAAACCCAAAATAAACATTAGAAAAATTATGGGCCAGAACAAATGTGGGACAGCCTTTTAATCTTAAAACAGAAACTATATATGCAGAGCAGTGCGAACATGGATAAGAAGTAACAGAATCAGCTATATCTAAATGCTGCTAGCTGGAAAACTGAGGATCTCCTAACAACACAGGCAAGTATAACTATGCCAACAAAATGGTTCACGATTATATAACATATCAAATATATTCATAGCTTTAGCCTGTCTACTTTTGCAGTTTTCCTGACAAAAAGCAAGAAAAAATGAGGTACACTGACTCTCTTAGCAACTTGACTTGACTCTCTTAGCAACTTCCCAACAAGGGATTATTCTGAGAACATTTGCAGACATCAAACTAGAGATAACTATTTTTTTTTTTGGTTTATTACACCTACAACTTTAACGCAGATATTTTAGCTTTTTAAATCAGGATTAAAATTCTGATAGAAGTAGGAAATTTATTTTCTGTAAAATAGTTAAAAGGAAAATTTAAGGACCCTGTATCAACTAAATGTTCTAGTGCCATGTAGTCTTTAGCCCAACTCTTTAATCATGCACCTGGAGGAAAAAAGGTTTACTACACAATTGGCTTGTATACTTACCCACGTTTATTTTATGGTATATAAATGTACTCAGAAAAAGTTTTTTATTGATTACTGTTAAATACATGATATCTTCTTTTCTAATTTTATATTTTCTGGTGGATAGCAGGAACAAATCAATAAATTTACTGTTATAGTCTTAGACATAGCATTAAAAATATAATAATAATAACCACCATATCTTTGCATAGTAAACATATAGGTACACATATGTAGACAAATTATTGTACAAATTTTTTAGACAAAATCTGCAACTTAAGATGCATAATTATATATGGTTACTGCACTTCAAATTTTAAGCAAAGTTTAAAAACCAACGTTAATGTATAAAAAATATTTTTAAATAGTTACATTCAGTCAGCCTAACACTTTAGCCCGTATTTGTCCATTAAGTAAAGCATAACCACACAACTGAACACCATACACAATAGACTTTTAAAAAATCCAGTAAGATCTAATATGGTTCTAATAAGACTGGTTAAGTCACACTAATGACCAAGATAATGGGGTATAAGAGTTCTTTATGCCACCAGCATACTGGTTTACTAATACTTACTATGTATAAATTCAGTTCAACAAGTATTAACTGAGTACCTAATATGTGACAAGTAATGGGAAAACAAAGATGAAACCAATGTAGTCCTTTCCCCTGTGGAGCTTACTGGGTATGTGAGGGACACAGAGAGCCTAGTTTCAATCAATGATGAGCATTTATTAAGAGCCTACTAACTGCCAGCCCTATGCAAGACTCAAGACATACAAAGATGAAAAAATGACACAATCTCCACCATCAGGAAGCTCACAATTTAATTGGGGAATATTTGGCACACAAATGGGTAAGAAGAGCATAATGAGACAAATAAGGGGTCCAAACAAAGTATCCTAGGGACATTTAATTGAAGAGCAATTACTTTTAGCCATGGGGATTAGCAAGGGCAGTTAAGCTGAATGAACACGAGTTTTCACTGTATCTCTCAAACTCACTGAGACATATGTTCACAGCTTCTACAGATACTTCTGAATGAACAAATGAGTATTTGCTTCAGAACTGCCCAATTTCCTCTCAAGATCTCTTTTTCAAAACTTGTTAGATTTTGATTTCAGCAGATTCAAATGAGTACTTTCTGGTCTTTTCATGTCCTTAAAACTTCTTGGAGCAGTAAACAGAAGCCAAGATTTGTGAAACCATGAACTGGAAGAACTTCTCATCCATAATATTACAGATTTAGAGCCAGAGGAGCCCTCAGGGTCCATCTAGCACAACTGCTTCATTTTATCTGTGAGGAAACCAAAGCCCAAGGAGGCCAGGTGACCTGTCCGTGTAAAACAGCAGCACCAAAGGAGGTAATAATCTGGACTGTGGGAGAGCTAGCTGCTCCTTGCAAAGTACAGACATTAAGAGAATGTGTCAGAGAGAGAGGTACATTTTTACCAAGCTTTCAAATATTGTTAGGGTTTCTCTAAGCTAAAAGATTGTTTTTGTGTTTTCCCACTACAAATATTCCAAAAGTCAACTCTTTTCCTAATTCTTGATGAACTATGGTACCAACAAATGCTTGCTTTATCCAATTCCATTTTTAAATCATGCTTTTCTCTTTAGCTGGCGTAAATGAAAACCTAAAAATACTTACTTTTACGTGGGCCACGCTACTTTTCATTTTCTGTTGTTTACTTCTGTCTGTAGTAGACTGTAGCAATACACTAACTGCTCCAAATTGGCATAAAGAATTCAATACTATGAATTCCTTGGTAGTCAATTTTTCCCTCCTGATTGGAGAAATTTCATCTATAAAATACACAAAAAAACCCAAAAGCCGACTTTTGTTAACAAGAGTGGAAAATGTGTTTTAAATAGCATATGATGTATTAATTCAACACAGCAGAGACTTGGCACTTTGTCACAAGATAATACAAAAGATAACCTCAAATACCCAATTTATACAACAGTAAAATGAAAAAGAAATTCCTCATGGAGTTTCATATCCACAATAGGTGAATAAATGTTAAATGACAAAGATAAAAGTAACAGAAAGGAGGATAAATTTTCATTTTTTGTTCCTTCCAGAGAAGTGTGAGAAACAAAGAAACAGTGGGATATGAGGCAGAAACTACAAGGGCAGAATGAGTGACTGCAAGAGTGGTCAAGTAAATGGCAGCAGTGGGCAGAAAGAATTCTGGGGAGACACTAAGTCTAGTAGCAATTGCTCATCAAAGTCTAAAGAAGATGAAGATGAAGAACAAGGGCTTACTTTAACATTAAAATTTCTCTAGCTGATGATTTTGAAAAATATTTGCCAGTTAAATTTACTGTTTTAAATTTCTTACTGAAACTCAAACTGTATTAAGAGTTGTAACATCATTGCAAACCTCTATCACTTGAGAGTACACTGAGGACTCAACTGTTTGATAAGAATTCCATTAAAAAAAATTAGGACAAAACACCCAAACTTCTCCATTTTCACTTAGAATAGTGATGGCTTGTTGAAATAAGTGTTAATTTATTTACACATTTAACTGTGGAGGAACTGCAGTGTGGTTCAGTTGAAGGAATACAGGACTACAAATCAGAGGAACCAACTGACTCTGCTACTCCCTTCCTCCATGACCTGGGCAGGCATCTAATTTCACAGAGCTTCTATTTCTTCATCTGTAAAATGGGAGTGTTAAATGGTAGGACCTTCAAATTCTGTCTGACATTTACTATGTGACCCTGGAAAAGTCACTTAATCTCTCTCAGTCTCAGTTTCAATTACAGGATCAAATATAAAATCCTTTGGTGTTTAAATATTTTATGAGTATACCTTATGGTATATTATCTTTAGCTACTGCTAAAAATGTTCAAACATTTGTAAACTTCAATTTAATGGACAGATTTTGAGATATCACTTAGCTTTGAGTTTCAAAGAATCTGAACTTATTTCTTTAACATGCATATATTCTAAGCCATATGTACTCTGTGATAGTGACATTTGCCTCCAAGCTGTTCCTCAACAAGACTCTCAATCTCCCCACTCAGGACTTTTTCCCTGGCTGCCCCTCAAGTCTGCTATGTTCTCCATCCTCATCTCCACTTCCCAGCTTCCCTGGCTACCTTAAGTGCCCGCTAAAATACCACTTACTACCAGAAGGCTCTCCTGATCCCCCTTCATTTTAGTGTCTTCCCTCTGTTGATTATTTATCCTGTATATAACTTGTTTGTATTATACCCATTTTCCTGTTGTCTCCCCTATCAGACTTTGTACTCCTAGAGAGCAGGGACTGTTCCTTACCTTTCTTTGCAACTCTAGCACTTATTAGCATAGTGCCTGGCACATGGTAGGCACTTAATAAATGTTTACTGACCAACTAAAATGGGAATAATAGCACCTATCTCACAAGTATTGTGAACATCAAATGAAAAATATATATATCAAGAGAGCTATGCAAACCTCAAAGTTCTATGTGTTAGTTATTATTATAATTATTACCCTATGCTCCTATGATCTTCAATAACACATAACTTAGAATACATGCATATTAAAGAAATGTTTACATTTTTTGAAACTCAGTTATCAAAGCTAAGTAATAAATTATCCCAAAATCTATCCATTAAAGTGAAGTTTACAAATTTTGAACATTTTTAGCAAAAGGTACAGATAATATGCCATAAAAATATTAAATTAAACAACACATAAAAATTATATCCAGAAACTCAGGTTACCATGTAACCACTTAGTTAATATTTAGAGGTGTTTGCTCCCAAATGAAGAGAATAAAATGGTTAGGAGAAAATTATCAAGTGTTTTCTTCATTTTTAATTGTAGTAAGCGGGCCTAATTTAAAAGAGATATAAGATAAAAGACTTGCTAAATGTTATTATTATTTTAATTGTCAGATAATTAAATATTATACGTGTATTGGTATAGTTAAAATGACCAGCTTGCAGAACTTTCTATGAAAGGCTCATGTGCAGATAGATTCTTTGATCAGTTGCTGTGGTAAGCTTTTACTTGAAGAGTCCTCTGTCCTTAACTACTAACATCAAGACTTGTCTACAGGCGGCAGCTACTTCCCAGTTGTCCAGAGCTATACCACAATGTTTGAAACTAAGTTTCAGGTGATCTTTGAAACATTTTTCCTATTAACTTTCTTACCACTGACAACTTTAGATGATACCAAGCCCTGAAGAGCTACATCTAGATCAAGAATCCTTAACCTGGATTCTGTAAATCTGTTAAAAAAAATTAAATGTGAGAGACAGAGTGAGTGAGTGTATATACACGTACATATGACTGTATTTCAACATAATTGGTTTTATTCGTAGTCCCATTTTGCATTTAAAAAATTGTGAGAAGAGGTCCACAAGCTTTGCAATACTGCCAAAGTGGTCCATGACAAAAAAAGGCTATGAACCCTTGTTCCAGATGTTTTTCAAAATCTAAACCTACTATAGGCATCACACCTGGGCCCTACTGAACCTCAAACAGAAAGACAGGATCAACAATAATGAGGTCCCAGATGAGAACCAGAATATTAATATCAAGGACTATCACTATGATAAAACTGCCAAGGGAGGCCAAGTTGCTAGATAACACTACAATAATAATTATGGCTAACATTTATATAACTTTTACTACGTGCTTGGTACCATATTAAGGGTTTTACAATTATCTCATCTGATGCTCACATGAACCTAAAACATAGGTATTACTATTTCCATTTTACATATGAGGAAACTGAGGCAAATATGTTAAGTGACTTGTCTAGGGTCACAACAGCTATTGAGGGTCTGAGGCCAGATTTGATGTCTGGCCTTCCTGACTCCAAGCCCCTCACCGTATCCACTAAAGCTAGCTAGCTGTCCTAGTACAGCTAAAATTCTTCTGTATGTTGAGCATTTTATGATTCACAAAGTAATCCCTCCAGTGAAATTATCAGCCAAGCTTTTATTAGAACATTCCAACACATTAGTTTGATTATTTAGAAAGGCTTCTTCAGGTAAACACAAGAAACATTTTTAAAGGACTTCATGGGAAAATATGGTCACTATCACTAAAGACATCAGCATGTTTTGGGTAGAAAATTCAATTACAGTTGCTACATTGTAAGATTTTCATGAAAAATAAAATAAAAAGGGAAAAGGAAGAAAGATTATATTCAATTTCTTCCTGGTGTCTGCTGTTTTTGGTAGGCCAAACAACTTTGAACCACCTTAAATTTCTTCAAGTCTGGAATAGTACTTACATATTATTTACAAATTCAAATATAAATAGCACCTATTTACAGGTGCATGCATGGCCTATAAGGGACAAGGACAACTCTTTGAAAGGCTAGATAACCTCCAGTTTGGAAAAAATTCTTCCATTTATGTATCAGTATGAAGAAAAAAGACTGTCTATGTGTGTGGCTAGTTTGGATAGATTACAAACTGCTCAAAAACAGTCTATTTTATATCATTAAATTTTTTTGGGAAATGTTTAAAATGGTATTAATGTGGATAAAGCAAATTTATGAGAAAAAAGGAGGCAAAATTAGGGCAATAAATTAGTATTATTAGCTTTAAATCCAATAAATATTACACAAAGATAATCCTGGATAAAAATTATCATTTAATACATACAGAACTGAGACAAATTTATAAAAATAAGGGTCAATCTCCAATTTATAAATGGTCAAAAGATGCAAACAGGCAGTTTTTGGAGGAAGAAATCAAAGCTATCAATAGTCAGATAAAAATGCTCTAAACTGCTGATTAGAGGAACACAAATTAAAACAACTCTGACGTCTCACCTCACATCTATCAGATGAGCTAACATGACAGAAAAGGAAAATGACAAATGCTGGAGGGAACGTGGAAAAAGGAACACTAATGTACTGTTAGTGGAGTTATAAACTAGTCCAACCATTTTGGAGAACAATTTAGAATTATGTCCAAAAGGTTATAAAATTGTGCATACCCTTTGACCCAGCAATACCACTATATCCCAAATATCAAAACAACTGTATTCCAAAGAGATGAAAGGAAAAGGAAAAGGCTTATATGTACAAAAACATTATAGCAGTTCTTTTTATGGTGGCAAAGAATTGGAAATCAAAGGGATACCCATCAATTGAGGAATGTCTGAACAAGTGGTATATGATTGTGATAGAGTACTATTGTGCTCTAAGAAATGAAGGGGGGGGGAGAGGAGTGGTTTCAGAAAAACCTGGGAAGACTTATATGAACTCACGCAAAGTGAAGTAAGCAGAACCAAGAGAACATTGTATATAATAACAGCAATATTGTAAGAATGATCAACTGTAAAAGACTTAGCTACTCAGATCAAGAAAACAATCCAGAACAATTCCAAATTCCCATGGTAAAAAATGCTATCCACCTCCACCTCCACAGACTGATGAATTTTGAGTGCAGATTAAAGCATACCTTTTCCACTTTCTTTAGTTTTCTCGACCCCCCCTCCAGCAACATGGCTAATATAGAAATATGTTTTGCATGACTTAATACATATAATTGATATCATATTGCCTACCTTCTCAATGGGTGGGGAGGGGTGGGAGGAAAAGAGAAAATTTGGAACTCAAAATTTGAAAAAGTGAATGTCAAGAAAAAATAAAAATAAAATAAAAAAATAAAATTGGCAAGAGTGAAAAAAATTATCATTTGAGATTTCATAGACTAGAAGACCTCTAATGCACTTTTTTTTTGGGCTGGGCAATGGGGTTAAGTGACTTGCCCAGGGTCACACAGCTAGTAAATGTTATGTGTCTGAGGCTGGATTTGAACTCAGGTCCTCCTGAATCTAGGGTGGGTGCTCTATCCACTGTGTCACCTAGCTGCCCCCTCTAATGCATTCTTTAAAATTCTAGGACAAAATGCAGTATTTTCCACACTAATTGTAATATTAAAATTGTTAACTTGTTCCAGAAATTTTCCAACCAAGATAAATGTGATGCTACATTTTTCTTCTGCTATTCCTCTTCAGTCTTTACTAATCTTTTCCCTAGACAAAGTTTTAAAAATATTTTTCCTTCTCTTTTATATCTTAAGACTTGACATGTAAAGTGTTTCTCTTCTTTCTCATCTGTGTCATTTCTTTCTCTTTTATCTCCACTAAGTCATTTGTTAAGCTATCAGGAAACAATTCCACATACACACTCATGTCCCAAAATTTAAGTGTGCAAGTGACAAGACTGCCAAAATACATTGCTCTAGCAGTTTCACCAAAACAAGAATATTGCAGTTGCAGGAGAAGTCTGTAGGGAAATTCTTATAGTTCAATAAGTGTATGTTTGGTACTTGGAGTAATTGGAAATTCCTGAGATGAGAATAATTTATATAAAATTTATAGCTCTTTCTGCTCTTAGAATTACTATGTGGATTTTATGATAATACATAGTACCTTATCCCTTTCACAAGTAACCAATTCAGCAAGACTACACCTGCACTTAAAGTAGTCACAGATATACTAGTTTGAGATTAGGTTTGAGCAGGATTTTCCAATCCTTAGTTTCATATGGGAAACCTTTAAGTAAGTCACACATTGTATTTGCTTTTTGGAGATCAGCCTAACTAAATATGAAGAAGCTCAATACCAGTAGCCTTGTCACTCAGTGATGACTTTTTTGAACACAGCCACTAAACAAAGAAAAATATAAAATGGCCCTCAGTACTGTCATACTTTCTAGAAATGACAAAAAATGAGGAATTCACACAAACATGGTAAGATTTGTATGAACTAATTCAGTAAAATAAGGAGAATCAAAAGAATACACAACAAAGATCACTAAAAGGAAACCAAACTTTATGTAACTGAAAAACCAATGATGGTATTGGAGAATAGATAATGAAGCTGTCAGATTATGGTAACCACATTAGTTGTTTTTCTTTGTTAAAAGGGAAGGTTCAGTATAAGGTGGGGAAGGGAGTGTTTCTTCCCTCCAGAAATGAGGCTGTGATAAAATACAATAGGCATCAGTGAAACATTTTTTGAAAATTAATTTTTAAAATTGAGCAACTTTATAATCAAAGCTTACACAGCAACATTTGTTGTTAAGGTTGAAGAGGTAATGTTATCAAGAGCTTGTTGAGACCTAAATTGAATCAACATATATTTTGACATTATGTTACTTTAGAGAAGTGGGAATAGGAATGGATGGTGAAAAGTATGTTAGAGAATATGAATCAGGAGTAAAGAATGAGAGCAGTCAGAGGCAGAAGTTTCATACCTATACACAGGGTATCCCAAATATTTGAGCGCACTTTTAAACTCTGATTGTTTAAAACTGCACTCAGATTCTAGAAACACCTTGGATCTAAGTTCAAATAGCATCTCTGGTGATTACTTTGGATGTGACCTTAGACCAATCTCTGAACCTCCATGGGCCTCAGCTTTCTCATCTACAAAATAAAAGGGTTGGCTTATAAGGCTACTGAGGTCCCTCCCTCCTATCTCCAGAACGATGATCTTCAGATCCTATAAACAGAAATTAACTCCTTAACCAATGTGGAAGTCATTCCTGAATCAGCTCTCTGTGTGTGGTCAGATCAATGGTTTGTTAGAATAAGGATCAAAGTTAAACACAAAAAGAAGAAAAGTATCACATTTAACTAGAACTCCAGCCTGACCTATTCAAGCAAGTTTTTAGTGCCAAAATACATAATATGGGCAGATGAAGGAAACTCCCAACATCTTTACTCTACATTCTTACTCTACATCCTCTTCTGCCCCCTCAAAACCATACTCCTAGTTCAGCCTTTTTCTCTTCTCCTGGACTACTGCAACTGCTTTTGTGTTGGGTTTCCCTGACCCAAGTTACCCCCCATACCATCTTCCACTCATCAGCTGAGGTGATTTTTCTAAATCATAGGTCTCCTACTCAAGGAGCTGTAGTGGCTCCCTATAACTTTTAGGATCGTATCTAAAGGGCTGTTTGGCGCTTAAAGCTCTTCATAATCTGGTGTCTTCTTACCTTTCCAGTCTTTTTATACCTTAGTCCTTACCAGGCACTCTACAACATAACTATACTGACTTTCACTTCCTGGAATATGACATTCCACCTATCTCTATGCCTTTGCACTGGCTATCTACCCTACCTTGAACATTCTGTTCCCCTTCTTCCTTTTAATTTCCCAGGATTCTTTCAAGATTCAGCTCAACTAAACTCATTATCTTTTTCCCTAAAGCTCCCTTTTTTTAAAAATATGACTATTAGTTGTTTTGATTTCTTTATTGGAAAATTGACTGTTCATATCCTTGACAATTTATCAGTTGGGGAATGATTCAAATTCTTATAGATTTGACAAGGTTCTAATTACCATTTATTAATTTCCCTCCATCTTATTTTTTACTCATTATTTTCCTCCTCAGCCTCTCTTTTTACCCTGTCCTTATTACATTATTTTCCCCCTTACCCTCTTATTCCTTATTTTATCCACCCCTCTAAAATTCCATCCTTTATTTTCTCCCTCTACCCTCCTAACTTTATTCTATATACCCTTTTAAAAGTCCCTCCCCAATCCTATCTCCCAGTTTTCTCATCTCTCTAGAAGTTCAGAAGACTTTTAACCTCTTCAGATGTACATTTTGTTCCCTCTTCAACCCAGATGGGAGTGTGATTCCAACATTACCAGTCCTCCACCCCTTCCTGTTTCCTCTATATTAGTTCTTCCTTTCAAGCTTCATTTTTATGATAAGTGCTCCTTTTTACCTTTTCCTACCAAATTTTGTTCTTTTAGAATCACCCCATCATATACAACTCAGCCACAGCCTTTCTTTCAAACTACCTTAGAAATGATAAGTTTTAAGAATATTGATAACATTTTCATACATCATAAGTAAACAGTTTAAGCTTTATCAGTGCCCTGTAATTAGTCCTGAATGATTTCCTTATATTTCTTCTGGATCTTTTATATCAAATTTTCCATTGAGTTCTGGTCTTCTGTTACAAATACCTGAAAGTCTTTCAGTTAGTTCATCAAACGTCCTTTTTTTTTCCATTCAGGACTGTACTCCACTTTGTTGGATGTTATTCTTGGATGTAACCCCAGCTCCTTTGCTCTTCAAAGTATAACATTCCAAGACCTACAGTCTTTTAGCGTAGAAGGTGCTAGGTCTTATGACATCCTGATTGTTTCTGTAGTATTGAAATTGTAAAGCTCCCTTTTTTCAAACTTCTTTATGACCGTCAAGGTTACTGCCACCCTTCCTGAATCCCAACTCCAATGTTATCCTTAGCTTTTCCCTTTCTAACTCCCTATATCCCATCTTTTTTCAAGGTCTGCAGATTTTATCTTCCTTTTTCATGTATGCCCCCTTCTCTCCTCTGCCACTGCCACTGCCCTGGTGCAGGCCCTTATCACCTCACACCTGCACTATGACAGTAGCCTGCTGGCTGATCTTTCTGCCTGAAGTCTCTCTTCAATCCATCCTCCACAAAATCATCTTCCTAAAAAAAGCATGCCAGATCATGTCACCCCTGCTCCCCTCCCCCAAACTCAATAAACTCAAATGGCTTATCACCTTCAGCATCATATAGAAAATCCTGTTTGGTGTTAAAGCCCATCATAACCCCTCCTCTCTCCCTACCTTTTGGTCTTCTTACACATTAACACCCCCACCCCATTCCATGCACTGAGATGCAATGACCCCTGGCCTCCTTAGATTCTGAACTTCTTGAGGGCAGGGACAGTCTTTTGTCTTTCTTTGTATCTCCAGTGCTTAGTACAGTGCCTAGGACATATTAGGCACTTAATAGGTATTAACTGAGTATCGATCATTTGTTTTTGTGCAGGCCACCTTTTCTCGTCCTCCCAGCAGCTAATGCCAATGCATATTTTTCACATGCTGTCTTTCCCATATGGAATGTACACTCTCTGAGAGTAGGGACTATTTTTTTTAAAATCTTTCCTTGTGTCCATAGCACTTAGCACAGTTCAGGCACAAAGTACTTAATAAAAAGTTGCTGATTAAATGACTGAAAAAACAAGCTGCCTTGATGAAACCAAAAAAAAAATCCTTAAAAAAGCACTTTATTCAGAAAATAAAGGAACTCCCTGCCAGCAGAGATACAGTCCCGAAAGGCAAAAATTGTTTAGAATATTTGTTTGCTAGATAGCAGGGAAAGAAAAAAGAGAAATGGACGATAAAAGTAGTTTAAAGAAAGCTTGGTGAGAGATTCAACTAAGCAAAACTGTCTACGACATTTTAAGAAGCTGAATGGAAGAAGAGCTGAAAGATGAAAAGGAAATGGAAACATTAAAAAACAAAAGAACCACCAGAAAACTTGAAGCCAATTGATGTGAGCTCCTTCTCCTTTCTTCTGGTTTCTATAAATATGCTTATGACTCCCTCATCCTCAAAACAATCTTCACTTAATCCTTATGTCTATTCGTTGCATTCACAAAGGATGTGGCTAAAACTCCTTGAGAAAGCCAAATGCCAATGCTGCCTCCCTTTCATCTTCTTTAACTCTAAAACTCTCTGCAATCTGGTTTCTAACTTTTTCATCCAACTGCTAATACCATTGTCTTTGAAGTTACCAATAATCACTTAACTGCTAAAAATCCAACGGCCTTTTCTCAATACTGCATTTCTCTGTAGCCTCTGATGCTGGCATTCACCCTCTTCTCCTAGATACTCACTCCTCTTTGTTTTTGTGACCCTGTACTGTCCTGGTTCTTTTACGTATTTGACCAATCCTTCTCAGACTCCCTGAATGGATTTTCATCCACTTGACGCCCAGTAAATGTGCCTCCTTCCCCTCAAGGGAAAGGAGGGAAGAGAAAGAGGGGGGAGAGGAGTGAAGAAGGAAGAGAAAAGGGGAAAGGAAAGAGGGGATCTGGAGAAAGGGGAGGAGTAGGAGGAAGGGGTAAGTTAACATGTGGGATAGGAAAAGAGGAAGGGGGGAAGAGGGAAATGAGGACTGGGAGTACAGGTGAAGGTAAAAGGGGGAGAATGGAGTATGAGGGAAACAATGAAGCGCTTCCTAGGTGCCAGCACCGAGGCTCAGCGCTGTGCACTAAGCAGGCGCTGGAGAAATGTCGGCCGAGGCTCAAGTCGGGCTGGGGGCAGCTCCAACTGCCCGGAGCCCCATGCCCCACGCTCGTGGGGGCAGGTCGAGCTGGCCAGAGCTCGAGGGCAGGGGGTCCATCCCGGAGGTCAGGCGCTCCCTGCCCGTGGGCGAAGGAAGGAGTGGGCCCAGAATGCACGGTCCGGGCCGAAGCAAATGCAGCGACCCTTCCGCTCCGCCCCGGGCAGACCCCAGCCCCACACGTCGAGAAGCGGCGGCTCTGCCCGAACCTCCTTTGGTTGTTACCAAGCAGCCACGGTCGGAGGCCGCGCTCCCCTCTTCCACAGCCCTTACGGCCGCCCAGCCCCACGCCCACTCCGCTCCTCCATTCCCCACAAACGCGTTCCGTAAATACCTGGAGCTCCACCGCGCCGCCATAATGCGCCAAACGCAACTTCCGGTTCCCCTGGCCCTCCCGCCCTACCTCGAGAGTAGTGGTGGGTGGGTGGATGTTGAGAGGAAATGAGTGTTAATTGATTTAAAAACCGACGGTATTTTCAGAGCTGGATTTTTTTCTTTTTTCTTGTTTTAAAATAATCCCAAATGTCGATACCAAGAAGCAGCCTCCTCCCAAGCCGCCGAACTTTCTACCTCACCAAGATGGTCATAGGGAAGTGTTCAAAGAAACTACAAGCTCCAGCATACACCAACGTGGAGGGAAGAGTTCGCGCAGTGCATGGTGGATGTTGTAGTGCGGCCCGACCGCAATGCTCACTGGGAAGCAGAGTTCCCCTTGTTACCTCTAGATGGGCTGGCTATTACGTAATAACTGTGGTGCTCTGCTTCAAAGGTATCTTGCTGTGTGGTTGAGAAGGTTGATAGTGATCGGGAGATACTTCTACAGGAAAATCCTGGGAATGCGTGACAGCGTGTTTACTCCCTCTGCCTTTTGTAATTAGCAGCAGGACCGAATTCAGCCATGCAGGAACACGTGACAAAAAGTTACCGAGGCACCACTAACTGGCTGTCTGGGTTACTGGCTAGACTAGGTTTGACTTGAAGTCCTGAAGAGTTGTTCAAATCCTGCTTGTCACTTTGCTAGCTGGGCGACCCTGGGCATGCCACTTATATTAACCTTTATTTCCTGTAAAGTGGGAACAGTAATCTTAAGTGCTTATCTCAAATGAGATCTTGTATGTAAAGTGCTTTGCAAATCTGAAAGTTAGTCTAAACAAAAAACCCTGTCTTTTTTGTGTAAAAAGAAATCTGCTCAAGTGTAATAGTGAATGAAGGGGAAAACATCATTTTGAGGTCTCAAATTGTAGCATGAGGCAGTAATCATCAAAATACATTTGGCACTAGTTTAGAAAAATCAGTGGAAAAACTAGATAAGGAAGAAATAGTAATTAATTGATTTGGAATAGTAAATGATAAAAACCAAAACTAGTTACATTTGGAACTGGAAACTAGTTTGGCAGAAATTAAATTTAGACCAACATCTTACAAAATATTCCAAAGTAAGCTCAATATGGATAACAACCTGAACGTTACAGCGCTCTCTCTCTCTCTCTCTCTCTCTCTCTCTCTCTTCTCTCTCTCTCTCTCTCTCCTCTCTCTTCTCTCTCTCTCTCTCCTCTCTGTCTCTCTCTCTCTCTGTCTCATGCACACACACACACCACACAAAACTTCTCCGCGCCCCCCCCAAAATCTCTAGGACAAGCAGAACATCTATGGCTAGGGGAAGAATTCTGAACCAAGGGATAGAAATGATATTAAAAAATGAAAGAGATTATTTTGTTTATAATATTGAAAAATTTTTGTTCTAACAAATCAAAAGAACTAGGTTAACAAAGAAGCTTTTGTTTGGGTAAAAATCTTTGCCTCTAATATTTGTGATCAAGATGCAACATTCAGGATATATATAAGCAAACACAAATATTTAAGACCTAGCTATAATTCCCTAATAAATAAGTGATCAATGGGTGTGAACAAAAAGTTTCAGAGGAATTGTAAGCTATTAAACATATGAAATGTTGATTCACGTCACTAATAATAAATTCAAATCCAAACAATCTGCAGGTTTCACCTTATACCCAGCAAATTGGCAAAGATGAGAAAAAATAAAGATAGATAAGGTTGAAGAAGCTATGGGAAGATAATACACCAATAGACAATTGTTGAAACTATGAATTAATCCAACCATTAGTCCAAGCAATTTGATATTACATTTCAAAAGTAACTAAATATATGTAAAAGGATATAGTACTGCTAGACATATATACACAAGGAAATGAAGGACAGAAAGAAATTTCCCATGTACATCAAAATAGTCAGGGGAACATGTTTTGTAGTAGCAAAGAACTGGAAACAAAGTAGCTGTCCAATTAGTGAATGGCTACACAAACTATTATATATTAAAATAGTGAAAGTGGAATATTACTTTGTATAAGAAATAGTAAATATAAATTAGTCAGAGGTGGGATTGATGCTTATCTGACTGATGCAGAGTAAACAGAAGAGAAGAGAAATAATATATAAAACAATAACAATACAATTGAAAAGAACAACAAAAACAAAAACAATGGCGTAATGACCAATCTTGACCCTAGAGAAGAATTTTTAAAATGTACCTTCTTTGCTTCATTGTAGAGGTCAGCTGCCATGACTGTAGAAGACGATACGTTCTCTTCTTCTGGGTCAATGTGTTGGTTAGTTTTGCTGAATTCCTTTTTCTCTCTTTTAAGATTTTTGTTACATGGGCTGGATCATTGAGTGAAGGTGAAGGAGTCAGATATGAAGGTGATAGAATATAATAACAATAGTGATAACTACCATTGATATAATGCTTTACAAATATTATCTTATTTGATCTTCACAACAACCCTGGAAGGTAGATGCTATTTTCATCCCCATTAAATTAATAACATATTTATAGACTCTACCTGCTATTAATTTTTTGAAACACAGATAAGTATGTTGTGATGCCCCAAGGCTCTACTGCTGGTTGTTAAATCCTTTTGGTTTTAGGTTGGCTCCCCAAAACCTTCTGTCTCTGCCTCTCTTTCCGTCTGTCTTTGTATCTGTCCCTCTTCTTTTCCTTGGTAATTAATGTCACCATCCCCTATTTTTATTCTAGGTTCCTTTTCACTGGATCTACTAGGGAAAGGGATGCAGGTTTCCAGTTTCTCTCTTATCTTCTTGTCATTGAAATAAACATTTTCCTTATTGAAGAAACTAAAGGAGCTTTAAAATAAAAAAGTAAAAATTGCAAAGTTTAAAATTATTTAACCTTAATAGGAGTAGCTAGCCCTGTCACTTTTGAAAAATGCAAATTGATCCAGGCATTTTTCTTCCTCAGCTCTTCAATTTATTGACCCTATTCTTTTATTTTTCTTTCTTGTTTAAAAAAGTTATTTATTTGTAGTTTTCAACATTCACTTCTGTAAGATTTTGAGTTTTAAATTTTCTCCCCCTCCCATTTCTTCCCAAGCCCCCTCCCCCACAATGTAAAATCCAATATAGGCTCTATATATACATTCATATTAAGCTTATTTTCCCATTAGTCATGATGTAAAGAACAATTAGAACTAATGGGAGGAGCCAGGAGAATGAAGCAATAAAACAAAACAACAAAGAAAAAGGAGACCAAATAGTATGCTTCCATCTACATTCAGACTCCATATTTCTTTCTCTGGGTGTGAATAGCAATTTCTATCATGAATCTTTTGTAGTTGTCTTAGATTCTTGCATTGCTGTGAAGAGTCAAGTCTATCAAAGTCAGTCAACCCATAATGTGGCTGTTACTATGTACAGTGTTCTCCTGGTTCTGCACATTTCACTCTGTATAAGTTCATGTAAGTCTTTCCAAGTGTTTTTGAAGTCTGCCTACTCATCATTTCTTATGGCACAATAGTATTCCATTACATTCATATACCACAACCTGTTCAGCCATTCCCTAGTTGATGGGCATCCCCTCAATTTCCAATCCTTTGCTATCACAAAAAGGGCTGCTATAAATATTTTTGTACATGTGGGTCCTTTTCCCATTTTTATGATCTCTTTGGGATATAGATCTAGAAGTGGTATTGCTAGGTCAAAGAGTATGCACAATTTTATAGCCTTTTGGGCATAGTTCCAAATTGTTCTCCAAAATGGTTGGATCTTGTCACAACTTCAACAACAATGCATTAGTGTGCCAATTTTCCCACATCTCCAACATTTATCATTATCCTGTTTTGCCATGTTAGCCAATCTGATAGGTATGATGTGGTACCTCAGAGTCATTTTAATTTACATTTCTCTAATCAATAGTGATTTAGAACATTTTTTCATGTGATTATAGATAGCTTTAGTTTCTTCCTCTGAAAACTGCCTGTTCATATCCTTTGACCATTTATCAATTGGGGAATGACTGGTATTCTTATAAATTTGACTCAGTTCTCTATATATGTTAGAAATGAGGCCTTTATCAGAGACATTGGTTGTAAAAATTCTTTCCCAGTTTTCTTCTTCCCTTCTAATTTGGATGCATTGGTTTTATTTGTGCAAAAACTTTTCAGTTTAATGTAATCCAGATTGTTCATTTTGTATTTCATAATGTTCTGTATCTCTTCTTTGGTCATAAATTCTTCCCCTCTCCATAGATCTGAAAGGTAAACTATGCCTTGCTCTTCTATTTTGCTAATAGTATCAGTCATATCTAAATTGTGTATCCTTTTTGACTTTACTTTGGCATAGGGTATAAGATGTTGGTCTATGCCCAGTTTCTGCCATCCATTTTTCCAGTTTTCACAGCAGTTTTTGCTAAATAGTGATTTCTTATGCCAGAGGCTGGAGTCTTTGGATTTATCAAATAGTAGATTAGTACAGTCATTGACTGTTGTGTCTTGCATACCTAACCTATTCCACTGATCCACCACTATTTCTTAGCCAGTACTAAGTAGTTTTGATGATTTCTGCTTTATAATACAATTTAAGATCAGGTACAGCAAGGCCACCTTCAACTGCATTTCTTTTCATTAGTTCTGGACTTTTTGTTCTTCTAGATAAATTTTGTTATTGTTTTTTCTAGCTCTATACAATAATGTTTGGGCTTCCGGGAGCCAAGATGGTGGAGTAAAAAGGTAGTTGCTCTCACTCTACCCTGTCAACCTCTGAAAACCCAGAAAATATCACCCCAGAAGAAAACCCTGGAACAGCTGAACTAGAAAAAAGACTGGGAGCAGCAGTACAGCAGCCCAGCAAACAAGTCTCCCAATGCCTCAGCAAAAATAAGCGAGGCAGAACTACAAGGGGCCCCAGGCAGATAAGCACCCTGCACCACCCATCTAAAAGGAGCTGAAGAAAGCTAAAGGAAAGAAAAAGCAGGCAACCTAGAATTGCCTGAAAGTTCCAGCCTTGCTGACTCCAGCCCAACACAAGGTAAGCTGCCAGAACCCTACAGCCTCTAATTACCAACATAAGAGACCCCAGCACACAAAGCCAGTGACCAAGACCTAGGCTCCCAACACAAGAAGCTTGAGTCAGTGCTCTCTGTTCCCCAGCAGGAGAGCTCAATCTCTTTAAAGGCCAGGGAATAAAGAAACACCATGAGTAAAAAGAAACGTACCATAGATTCATGTTATGAGAAGAGTGAAGATAAAGACAGAAATTCTGAAGAGGAAAACATTGTCAACAAACCCACATCTGCAACATCAAAAGGAAATATGAACTGGTCGGAAGCCCAAAAAGCCTTCTTAGAAGAACTCAAGAAGGATTTTAAAAGTCAAATGAGAGAGGTAGAAGAGTCCTTAAAAATACAATTGGCCAATTGGAAAAAAAGTACACTGAAGAAAACAAGTCCCTAAAAAACAAATTGGCCAACTGAAGAAGGAAGTACAGAAACTAACAGAAGAAAGCAATCTGTTAAAAGCTAGAATTGGAAAAATGGAAACTAATGTCTCTATGAGAGAGCAAGAATCAGTCAAACAGAAACAAAAAAATGAAAAAATGATGAAAATAAAATACCTCATCAGTAAAACAACCACCTGGAAAATCGATCAGGAGAGACAATTTAAAAAATTGGACTACCTGAAAATCATGATGAAAAAAGAGCCTGGACAGTATCTTTCAGGAAATCATAAAGGAAAACTGCCCTGAAGTCCTAGAACCAGAAGGGAAAATAACCATAGAAAGAATCACCATCACCACCTGAAAGAGATCCCAAATTGACACCAAGGAATATAATAGCAAAATTCCAAAATTACCAGATGAAAGAGAAGGTGCTGCAAGCAGCCAGAAAGAAACAATTTAAATATGGAACCACAGTCAGGATTACACAGGACCTTGCAGCTTCTACATTAAAAGACCGCAGGGCATGGAACATGATATTCTGTAAGGCAAAGGAGCTTGGAATGCAGCCAAGGATCAATTACCCAGCAAAAATGAGCATCATTTTTCAAGGGAGGAGATGGATATTCAACGAAATAGGAGACTTCCAAACTTTCCTGATAAAAAGACCAGAGCTCAACAAAAAATTTGATCTTCAAGTACAGGACTCAAGAAGGACATAAAAAGGTAAATGGGACAGAAAGATACAATATGTTGTTAATAAGGGGGTGTTTAAACCCTACAAGGGAATATGACACTTGCAACCTTGAGAACTGTATTGTTATTACACCAGTTAAAGGAGTATACATAAAGGGGTGGATATTAGTTGATGATGTATAAAAAAAATCTAATCAAGTGGGTTAAATGGATCCAAATAAGTGGATCAATCTGATCTTAGAAAATGTACTGAGAAAGGAGGAGGCAGACAAGGGTAAATTACATTACAGGAAAAGACACAAAATCCTATTACAGCAGAGGGAAAGAAGTGGGGGAGCATTGTTTGAACCTTACTCTCATCAGATTTGGCTCAAGAAGGGCATAATAATCAGTTAGGTATAGAAATCTAACTTGCCCTATAGGCAGTAGGAGGGAAAAGGGGAAAGAAAAGGGAGGGGGGAAGAAGGGAGGGAACAGTAAGGTAAAGGGGAAGAAAAGGGAAAGGGATAATAAAGGGGAGGGACTGAAGGAGGGTGGTCAAAAGCAAAACACTAGTGAAGGGGGAAAGGAAAAAGGAGAAAGAAAAGCATAAATGGGGGGAAAAGGATGGAGAAAAAGACACAGATAGTAATCATAACTGTGAATGTGAATGGGATGAACTCTCCCATAAAATGGAACGATTGCAGAATGGATTAAAAACCATAATCCTACAATATGTTGTTTACAGGAAACACATTTGAAAAAGAGTGACACATACAGGGTAAAGGTAAAAGGCTGGAGCAGAATATATTATGCTTCAGCTGAAGTAAAAAAGCAGGGGTAGCAATCCTGATCTCAGACAAAGCAAAAGCAAAAATAGATCTAATCAAAAGAGATAAGGAAGGAAACTACATCCTGCTAAAAGGCACCATAGACAATGAAGTAATATCATTACTAAACATATATGCACCAAATGGTATAGCATCCAAATTCTTACAGGAGAAGTTCAGGGAGTTACAGGAAGAAATACACTAGTGGGGGACCTGAACCTCCCCCTCTCTGCACTAGATAAATCTAACCACAAAATAAACAAGAAAGAAGTTAAGGAGGTGAATAGAACATTAGAAAAGTTAGGTATGATAGACCTCTGGAGAAAACTGAATGGGGATAGAAAGGAATATACTTTTTTCTCGCAGTACATGGCACATACACAAAAATTGACCATGTACTAGGGCATAAAAACCTCACAATCCAATGCAGAAAGGCAGAAATATTAAATGCATCCTTTTCAGATCATGATGCAATAAAAATTATATGTAATAAAGGGCCATGGAAAGATAGACTAAAAAATAATTGGAAACTAAATAATCTAATCCTAAAAAAATGATTGGGTCAAACAACAAATCATAGAAACAATCAATAATTTCATTCAAGAGAATGACAATAATGAGACAACATACCAAAACTTATGGGATGCAGTAAAAGTCTAAATGCTTACATAAATAAAATAGAAAAAGAGGAGATTAATGAATTGGGCATACAACTAAAAAAACTAGAAAAAGAACAAATTAAAAATCCTCAACTAAACAAATTAGAAATATTGAAAACCAAAGGAAAAATTAATAAAATTGAAATTAAGAAAACTATTGAACTAATAAATAAAACTAAGAGCTGGTTTTATGAAAAAACAATAAAATAGATAAACCTTTGGTTAATTTAATTAAAAAAGAAAGAAGAAAACCAAATTACTAGTATCAAGAATGAAAAGGGTGAAGCTACCACCAAGGAAGAGGAAATTAAAACAATAATTAGGAATTATTTTGCCCAACTATATGCCAACAAATTTGACAATCTTAGTGAAATGGATACATATTTACAAAAATATAAATTGCCCAGATTAACAGAAGAGGAAGTAAAATACTTAAATAACCCCATCTCAGAAAAAGAAATTGAACAAGCCATTGATGAACTCCCTAGGAAAAAATCTCCAGGGCCAGATGGATTTACATGCGAATTCTATCAAACATTTAAAGAACAATTAATTCCAATACTATATAGACTATTTGGGAAAATAGGTGAAGAAGGAGTCTTACCAAATTCTTTTTATGATACAAATATGGTGTTGATACCTAAACCAGGAAGAGTCAAAATAGAAAGAAAATTATAGACCAATTTCTCTAATGAATATAGATGCAAAAATTTTAAACAACATACTATAAGTAGATTGCAGCAACTTATCACAAGAATGATACACTATGACCAGGTAGGAGTTATACCAGGAATGCAGGATTGGTTCAATATTAGGAAAACTATCAGTATCATTGAGCATATCAACACCAAAACCAACAGAAACCACATGATCATCTCAATAGATGCATTCCTATTAAAAACACTAGAAAGCATAGGTATAAATGCAGTCTTCCTTAAAATAATAAATAGCATATATCTAAAACCTTCAGCAAGCATTATATGTAATGGGGACAGGCTAGAAGCATTTCCAATAATATCTGGGGTGAAACAAGGATGTCCATTATCACCACTGTTATTCAATATTGTACTGGAAACCTTAGCTTTAGCAATAGAGAAGAAAAAGAAATTGAAGGCATTAGAATAGGCAAAGAAGAAACAAAGCTATCACTCTTTGCAGATGACATTATGATATACTTAGAGAATCCTAGAGAATCAAGTAAAAAACTATTTGAAATGATAAACAACTTTAGCAAAGTTGCAGGCTGTAAAATAAAGCCACATAAATCATTGGCATTTCTATATATTACCAACAAAGCCCAACAGCAAGAGATAGAAAGAGAAATCCATTTAAACTTACTGTAGACATTATAAAATATTTAGGAGTCTACCTCCTGAAACAAACCCAGGAACTCTATGAACACAATTACAAAACACTTTTCACACAAATAAAATCAGATCTAAATAATTGGAAAAACATCAGTTGCTCATGGGTAGGCCGAGCTAATATAATAAAAATGACAATCCTACCTAAGCTAATTTACTTATTCAGTGCCATACCAATCAAACTACCAAAAATTATTTTATAGAGTTAGAAAAAATAATAACAAGATTCATTTGGAAAAACAAAAGGTCCAGAATATCAAAGGAACTAATGAAAAGAAATGCAGGGGAAGGTGGCCTAGCAATTCCAGATCTTAAATTGTATTATAAAGCAGCAATCATCAAAACTGCTTGGTACTGGCTAAGAAATAGAGAGGTGGATCAGTGGAATAGGTTAAATATGCAAGACACAATAGTCAATGACTATAGTAATTTTTTATTTGATAAATCCAAAGACCCCGGCTTCTGGGACAAGAACCCACTCTTTGAAAAAAACTGCTGGGAAAACTGTAAAAGAGTATGGCAGAAACTAGGCATAGACCCAAATCTCACACCATATACCAAAATAAAGTCAAAATGGGTTCATGATTTAGATATAAAGGCTGATACTATAAGCAAACTGGGAGAACAAGCAATAGTTTACCTATCAGATCTATGGAGAACAGAAGAATTCATGACCAAACAGGAGATAGAGAACATTACAAAAAGCAAAACAGATAATTTTGATTACATTAAATTGAAAAGTTTTTGCACAAACAAAGCAATGCAATTAAGATTAGAAGGAAAGTAGAAAATTGGGAAAGAATTTTTACAACCGGTCTCTCTGATAAGGGCCTCATTTCTAAAATATATAGACAATTAAGACAAATTTATAAGACTACAAGCCATTCCCCAATTGATAAATAGCCAAAGGATATTAATAGACAGTTCTCAGATGAAGAAATTAAATATATTGATAGTCATATGAAAAAATGCTCTAAATCAGTGTTGATTAGAGAAATACAAATCAAAACAACTCTGAGGTACCACATCACACCTATCAGATTGGCCAACATGACAAACAGGAAAATGATAAATGTTGGAGAAGATGTGGGAAAATTGGAACACTAATGCATTGTTGGTGGAATTGTGAAATGATTCAACCATTTTAGAGAGCAATTTGGAACTATGCCCAAAGGGTTATAAAAATGTGCATACCCTTTGACCCAGCAATAGTACTTCTAGGGCTATATCCCAAAGAGATCATACAAATGGAAAAGGACCCACATGTACAAAAATATTCATAGCAGCTATTTTTGTGATGGCAAAGAATTGGAAATTGAGAGGATGCCCATCAGTTGGGGAATGGCTGAGCCAGTTGTGGTATATGAATGTAATCGAATACTGTTGTGCTATAAGAAATGATGAACAGACTGACTTCAGAAAAACCTGGAAAGGCTTGTATGGTCTGATGCTGAGTGAAGTGAGCAGAACTAAGAGACCCTTGTACACAATAACACTCACGTTGTGAGATGACTAATATTGATAAACTTAACCCTTCTCAGCATTACAAGGATCTAAGGCATCCCCAGAGGCCTTATGATGGAAAATGCTATCCACATCCAAAGAAAGAACTATGGAAGTTGAATCGCTATCATTTTTTTTTCTGTTCTGTTGAGTTTTATTTCCTCTTTCGAATGGTTCTTCCTATTGGTTTTAATTTTTACTTACAAATGTACTAATGTGAAAATATGTTTAATAGGAATGTAAATGTATAGCCTATATGAGATTGTGCATCATCTTGGGGAGGGTGATGGGGAGAAAGGGGGAGAAAAGTTTCAAAGTCAAAAGCATATGGAAGTGATTGTTGATAAATCAAAATAAAAAAGTGAGTAGAAAAAATTTGGTAGTTTGACTGGTATGGCGCTGAATAAGTAAATTAATTTAGGTAGAATTGTCATTTTAATTATATTAGCTCAGCCTACCTATGAGCAACTGATGTTTTTCCAATTATTTAGATCTGACTTTATTTGTGTGAAAAATATTTTGTAATTGTGTTCATATAGTTCCTGGTTTTGTTTTGGCGGGTAGACTCCCAAATATTTTATAGTGTCCACAGTAATTTCAAATGGAATTTCTCTTTCTATCTCTTCCTGCTGGGCTTTGTTAGTAATACATAGAAATGCCGATGATTTGTGTGAGTTTATTTTATATCCTGCAACTTTGCTAAATTTGTTTATTATTTCAAGTAATTTTTTTACTTGATTCTCTAGATATGCCATCATATCTGCAGAGTGATAGCTTTGGTTCTTCTTTGCCTATTCTAATTCCTTCAATTTATTTTTCTTCTCTAATTTCTACAGCTAACGTTTCTAGCACAATATCAAATAACAGTGGTGATAATGGACATCCTTGTTTCACTCCCTATCTTATTGGAAATGTTTCTAGTTTATCCTCACGGCATGTAATGCTCACTGGTGGTTTTTGATAGATGCTATCTATCGTTTTAAGGAAGACTCCATTTATTCCTATGTTCTCTAGAGTTTTTAATAGGAATGGATGTTATATTTTGTCAATTTTTTTTCTGCATCTATTGAGAGAATCATATGATTTGTTAGTTTTGTTGTCTATATGATCAAGTATGCTGATAGTTTTCCTAAAATTGAACCAGCCCTACATTCCTGGTATAAATCCTATCTGATCATAGTGTATCATCCTTGAGTTAGGCTGTTGTAATCTCTTTGCTAATATTTATTTAGAATTTTTGCATCCATATTCATTAGGGAAATTGATCTATAATTTTCTTTTTCTGTTTTTGCTCTTCCAGGTTTAGGTATCAGCAACATATTTGTATCATAAAAAGAATTTATAGGACCCTTTTCCACCTATTTTCCGAAGTGGTTTATATGGTATTGGAATTAGTTGTTCTTTAAATGTTTGATAGAATTCACTTGCAAATCATCTAGCCCTGGAGATTTTTTCCTAGGGAGCTCATCACTGACTTGTTCAATTTCTTTTTCTGAAATGGAGTTGTTTAAGCATTTTATTTCCTCTTCCATTAATCTGGGCAATTTATATTTTTGTAAATATTCATCCATTTCACTAAAATTGTCAGATTTATTGGCATACAGTTGGGCAAAATAGCTCCTAATTATTGTTTTGATTTCCTCTTCATTGGTGGTGAATTCACCCTTTTCATTTTTGATGTAGGTAATTTGGTTTTCTTCTTTCTTTTTTTAAAATCAAATTAATAAAAAGTTTTTCTATTTTATTTTTTTCATAAAACCAGCTCTCAGTTTTATTTATTAGTTCAATAGTTTTCTTAATTTCAATTTTATTAATCTCTCTTTTGGTTTTCAGAATTTCTAATTTGGTATTAAATTTGGGATTTTCAGTTTGTTCTTTTCCTAGCTTTTTTAGTTGCATGCCCAATTCATTGATCTCTCATTTCTCTATTTTATTCATATAAGCATTTAGAAATATAAAACTTCCCCTGAGGAACACTTTTGCTGCATCCTATAAGTTTTGGTATATTATCTCATTATTGCCTTGCTGTTGGATGAATTTATTGATTTTTTTCTATGATTTGTTGTTTGACCCACTCATTCTTTGGGATTAGATTATTTAATTTCCAAATAATTTTTAGTTTATGTTTCCATGGCCTTTTATTAAATGTAATTTTTATTGCACCCTGATCTGAAAAGGATGCATTTAGTATTTCTGCCTTGGTGCATTGGCTTGTGAGGATTTTATGCCCTAGTACATGGTCAATTTTTGTGTAGGTGCCATGTACTGCCAAGAAAAAGGTATATTCCTCTCTGTCCCCATTCAGTTTTCTCCAGAGGTCAGCCATATTTAACTTTTCTAAGATTCTATTGATCTCCTTAACTTCTTTCTTATTTATTTTGTGATTAGATTTATCTAGTTCAGAGAGGGGGAGGTTGAGGTCCCTCACAAGTATAGTTTTGCTGTCTATTTCTTCCTGTAACTCCCTGAACTTCTCCTCTAAGAATCTGGATGCTGTACCATTTGGTGCCTATATGTTTAATAATGATATTACTTCGTTATCTGTGGTACCTTTTAGCAGGATGGAGTTTCCGTCCTTATCTCTTTTAATTGTATCTCTTTTTGCTTTTGCTTTGTCTGAGATCAGGATTGCTACCTCTGCTTTTTTTTTACTTCAGCCTAAAGCATAATATATTCTGCTCCAGCCTTTTACCTTTACTCTGTGTGTATCCCTCTGCATCAAATGTTTCCTGTAGACAGCATATTATAGGTTTATGGTTCTTAAGCCACTCTGCTATCCATTTCTGTTTTATGGGAGAGTTCATCCCATTCACATTCACAGTTATGATTATCTGTGCCTTCCTCTCCATCCTATTCCCCTCCTCCCTCATTTATGCTTTTTTCTCTCCTTTTTCCCTTTCCTTCCTCAGTAGAGTTTTGCTTTAGACCACCACCTTCTTCAGTCTGCCCTCCCTTCTATTAGCCCCCTCCCTTTTCTTTTCTTTTCTTTTCTCTTTACTCTTTTTACTTCCTATAGGGTAAGTTAGATTTCTATATCTAACTGATTATGTTATTCCCACTTTGAACCAAATGTGATGAAAGTAAGGTTCAAACAATTTTCATCTCCCTCCTTTCTTTCCTTCTACTTTATTTGGTTTTTGTGCCTTTTCATGTGATTTAATTTACCCTTGTCTGCCTCCTCCTTTCTTCTTCTCCCAGTACAATCCATTTTCACCACTTAATTAGATTTTTTACTATCCATCAAAGTCAACTTAAGTCCATGCCCTCTGTCTAAGTATATCCCCTTTTAAGTGTCATAATGACCTTACAATTCTTAAGAGTTACAAATGTCATCTTCCCTTGTAGGGATGTAAACAGTTTGCCCTTATTAATAATATGTTGTTGTTTTTTTCTTTCCTGTTTACCTTTTTTATGTCACTCTTGAGTCTTGTATTTGAAGGTCAAATTTTCTGTTGAGCTCTGATCTTTTCATCAGAAAGGTTTGGAAATCCTCTATTTTACTGAATTTCCGTCTCTTCCCCTGAATGATTATGCTCAGTTTTGCTGGGTAGTTTATCCTTGGTTATAATCTAAGCTCCTTTGCCTTACGGAATATTGTATTCCATGCCCTCCAGTCTTTTAATGTAGAAGCTGCAAGGTCCTGCCTAATCCTGACTGTGGTTCCATGATATTTAAATTGTTTCTTTCTGGCTGCTTGCAGTATTTTCTCTTTGATCTGATAGTTTTGGAATTTAGCTACTATATTTCTTGGTGTTTTCAATTTGGGATCTCTTTCAGGAGGTGATCAGTGGATTCTTTCAATTTCTATTTTCCTTTCTGGTTCTAGAACATCAGAGCAGTTTTTCTTGATAATTTCCTAAAAGATGTTATCCAGGCTTTTTTTTTCATCATGTTTTTCAGGTAAACCATTAATTTTTAAATTGTCTCTCCTGGATCTATTTTCCAGGTGAGTTGTTTTTACCAATGAGGTATTTTACATTTTCTTGTATTTTTTCATTCTTTTGTTTCTATTTGACTAATTCTTACTGTCTCATAGAGTCATAAGCTTCCACTTGCCCCATTCTAATTTTTAAAGAGTTACTTTCTTCTATTAGATTTTGTACCTCATTTTCCATTTGGCCAATTCTACTTTTTAAGTACTTGTTTTCTACAGTTAATTTTTGTCCTTCCTTTTCCAGGCTATTGATTCTCTCTTGCATACCTCTCATTTCTTTTCCCAATTTTTCTTCTACCTCTCTTATTTGACTTTTAAAATCCTTCTTGAGCTCTTCCAAGAAGGGTTTTTGGGCTTGAGACTGGTTCATATTCCCCTTTGAGGTTTTGTATCTGGGTATATTAACAGTGTTGTCTTCTTCTGAATTTGTGCCTTGATCTTCCCTTTCCCCAAAGTAAGAATCTATGGTCATTTTCCATTTCTGCATTTTGTTGATGGTGTTTGCCCATTTCCTGACTTTTTACAAAAAAAAAATGTTGAGTTCTCATGCTGGAGCAAAGTGTACACTTACCCAAGCTTCTTTTCCTGCTCACCAGGGCCTTTCACAGGGATATTTCGATGCTGGCAGATTTCTGTCAGCCTGGAGCTTTGCCTTCTGGAGTTGTGCTTCCCAAAATTATGTTGAGGTACCAGGTGATTTTGCTGCTGATAAAGCCGTTCCCTGTGGTCGTTTTCTGAGCTGGTGTCTCTACCAGTTCCCCTTCCTGTATTGAGGCTCTTGGGGGTCCTGGTATTGGCACTTGCCTGTTTCACCAACCTCATATGCTGAGGTGGGGCTTGCCACTGGCTTGCTGGGACACTTCTAATCCTGTACTCCTCCCCCTTCTCCAGAACGAGAAAGGCCTTTCTTCTTAATCCCCTAAACTTCCTGAGATACAAGATGGCTGTCCCCTCTCTTTCTGCTTGCTCAGGGTTTTTCCTGGGTCAATATTTTCTGGGCTTTCAGAGGTCAATGAGGGAGAGTGAGAGCAACTTACTTCTTACTCCACCATCTTGGCTCCCAGAAGCAGAAGTTCTCTCCACCTTGAGTCACTTCTTAAACAGGCTTATTCACTGAATGGGCATTGCCTCACTCAAAGTGTGACCTCTGAAAGACCTTAGCTTAAAAAGGCCGAGGTCCCCCACTGCATCCACCCCTATTCTTTAATTTTCATCTCATTCAATCCTGAAGGAGAATTCTAGCCATTTAAAGAAAATTATTATTTTTAAATGTTATCTCCCTGTACAACCCCTAATAGCTATTATCAAGAAGTAGAAAGAAGTCCCACCTGAGTTCCCTTCTCCCCATTCACTAACATACTTTGTTGTATTCAGTAGAGGTAAAGTGGGGAACAGACCCACTAAGGGGTGACTTCAGTTTATTCAGAGACACTAGGAGATACACTAACCTCTTAAAGAGTGACTCTAGACTAATAGTCTACGTGTCAGTGTCCTCCCTCGCCACTAACCTTTCCTAACTCTAAATCACATGGAATCACAGGTTAAGAGCTAGAAGGGACCGTGGAGGTCATTTAGTCCAATCACCTCATTTTATAGGCAGAGGCCCAGAGGGGTTAAGTAACTTGCTCAAAGTCACAGAGGTAGTGAGTGGCAGAATTATTGTATTGGGTCATTTGCACACACACACACACACACACACACACACACACACACACACACACACACACACACCTCTTTGGTGTTCATCTGTTGCTCAACTTTCACCTGTGGCCCCAAGAAACTTTAGCATGCTTGGCTGACACAGCAGGGTAAAACTACCCTGACAGACAGTAAGTTAGAGTGATGTCTGCCCCAAGCATGTGAAGACTTCCTCTGACAGAATGGAAAGATCAGAACAATTTGTTCCAACAGCCATGAAAGTGGCTGAAGCAGATGCTGTGGAACTCCTAGAACTTGGTCAGACATAAAAGACACCAATGTCATCCACTGCATCATGGGCCATCATCAGTTGTCTTGACTTTTGTCTTGCCACTGGACATTGATGACTCTGGAAGAGAGAGAGTGAGACTGATGACTTTGTGCAACTCTTCCTCACTTAAATCCAATTCACAGGCAAGTCAAGATATCATCCCATGATGTCATTGATCCTCTTTGAAAAAATGAAGGATTAGGCTCAGATTTTTACAATCTAGCCAATAGCTTACAGGTGCTCAGATACCTTAAGAGTCTAGGTAAAATGGCAGATCTTTAATAAACCTTGTCTTTAGCTGGAAGAAAAAAAGAAAATGAAGGATTAACAATAACAACAACAATAAATGTATGTATGTATGTATTTATATGTACATATATGAATATATTCACACATATTGTGTTCATTTAATATTTGGATTTATATTTTATATTTTGAAATCTTTATGCCTTCTATTTGGTAGCTTTGTTCTATATGTAGAGGTGTATCATTAGGAAAAAGTCTAGTGAATAGATCACTGGATTGTGTAACACAAGACTTGGAGGTGGGAAATAATGCAAAATGCTGGTTTGATAATAAATACCTCTATACTCTTAGAATGTTGCACTCTTAGGTGGAATTGATGAAGTATGATATAAGGGGCATCAACAGTATGCATCCACCTCTTTTTGCCCCACTGTGACATTCTATTAATTTTCTCTCTTTCTCTTGCCTGTCATTTTACTTTTTCACTATTAGCATCTGCCATGGATTAGGTAACAAAGGCAATGATAGTTACCAACAAAAAACATGAAGTTTAAGTGCATATAATATTTACACTTCCACCCCTTAATACTGGTATTCTGTCAGGCACCTACATTTGTTTGGCAGTGCCATGATGAATCCTGAGGAAATAGAGGGTTAATATGAAGGACCTACCTAGAGAGTGCAGATATTAGATGATGAACTCCTAGTAAGATATAAGGTGTCAAAAAGGTAAAAGGAGAAGTTGAAAAAAATTTAAATTAATTTAAAATTTACCTATGATATGCCCTTCATAAGATTCATTTAAATTCAATTCAACAAGCATTTAACAAGTACTTACTATTTTCAGAATCTTGTGATAATACTTGGGATTCAAAGCCAAAAATGAAAAAAAAATTGTTCTTTCCCTCAAGGAACTTACCCTCTATTTTTTTTAATATTTCAAATTTAATATGGCAGATTCAGAGTTGCTTCATTTGTCTGAACTTTGATCTGCTCTCTTCCATTTGTTTTTAATTATTCTTTGATACCCTTTTCTTCATTTCCTTTTTTTAGTTTTATTATCGTTACCACCTCATCTCTACCTATATTTCCTCCCAAAACAAACAAAATAGCCCTTCCTTATAACTAACATAGTCACATAAAACATGTCTTTACATTGGCTGTATCTGAAGCTGTATGTTTCATTCTCCATCTCTAGTCCATCATTTCTCTATAAAGAGTTGGGATGGCATATTTCATTTTTGGTCTTCTGACTATAGTATTGAAAAAAGTTCTGAAGTTTTTCATAGTTGATTTCTTTTTTTTAAAAATTAATTTATTTTGAATGATCAATAATTACTTCTATAAGTTTTGGAGTTTTAACTTTTTCTCCCCCTCCCTCCCCAAGACAGGGTGCAATCTGATATATGCTATACATATACATTCCTATTAAACATATTTTCACCTTAGGGATGTAAGTAAGAATTAGAACCAATAGGAGGAACCACCAAAAAGAGGAAACAAAACACAACAGAAGAAAAAAAATAGTAGAGAGTATGCTTCGATCTGCATTCAAACTCCATAGTTCTTTCTTTGGATGTGGGTAGCGTTTTCCATCATGAGGCCTTTGGAAATGCCTTAGATCCTTATATTGCTGAGAAGGGTTAAGTCGATCAATATTAGTCATCTCACAATGTGGCTGTTAATGTGTACAATGTTCTCTTGGTTCTGCTCACTTCACTCAGCATCAGACCATACAAGCCTTTCCAGGTTTTTGTGAAGTCTGCCTGTTCATCATTTCTTATAGCACAATAGTATTCCATAACATTCACATGCCACAACTGGCTCAGCCATTCCCCAATTGATGGGTATCCTCTCAATTTCCAATTCTTTGCCGCCACAAAAAGAGCTGCTATAAGTATTTTTGTACATGTAAGTCCTTTTCCCATTTGTATGATCTCTTTGGGATACAGCCCTAGAAGTGCTATTGTTGAGTCAAAGGGTATGTACATTTTTATAGCCCTTTGGGCATAGTTCCAAATTGTTCTCCAAAATGGTTGGATCATTTCACAACTCCACCAACAACGCATTAGTGTTCCAATTTTCCCACATCTTCTCCAATATTTATCATTTTCCTGTTTTGTCATGTTGGTCAATCTGGTATGTGTGATGTGGTACCTCAGAGTTGTTTTGATTTGCATTTCTGTAATCAATAGTGATTTAGAGCATTTTTTTCATATAACTGTAGATGGATTTAATTTCTTCATCTGAGAACTGCATGTTCATATTCTTTGACCATTTATCAATTGGGGAATGACTTGTATTCTTGTACATTTGACTTAATTTTCTATATATTTTAGAAATGGGGGCCTTATCAGAGAGACTGGTCATAAAAATTCTTTCCCAGTTTTCTACTTTCCGTCTAATCTTGTTTGCATTGACTTTGTGCAAAAACTTTTCAATTTAATGTAATCAAAGTTATCTATTTTGCTTTTTGTAATGTTCTCTGTGTTTGGTCATGAATTCTTCTGTTCTCCATAAATCTGATAGGTAAACTATTCCTTGCCCTCCCAGTTTGCTTACAGTTATCAGCCTTTATATCTAAATCATGAACCCATTTTGACTTTATTTTGGTATATGGTATGACATACTTGATTTCTTTTACATTGTTGTAGTCATCATATAATTGTACTCTTTATTCTGCTCACATCAGTTTCCATCAAGTCGTATAAATCTAGGTTTCTCTCACTCTTTTTTACATTTACATACCATAATTCATTTAGCCATTCATCAACTGATAGATACCCACTTTAATTTCAATTCTTTGCTACAACAAAATTTGCTACTACCTACCTACCTACTTATCTATCTATCTATCTATCTATCTATCTATCTATCTATCTATCTGTCTGTCTATCTATCATCATCATCATTTTTCCACTTCCTTTGATTTCTTTCGGCTATAAGCTTAATATTAGTATCACTGGGACAAAGTTTGCAAGTTTAGTGACTTTTTGAATATAGTTCCAGATTGTTTTTGGTTGGACTGCTTCACTGTTCCACCAAAAATCTATTCCTATACTTTCTGTCTCCGAGCTCCTCTAACACTTGTCATTTCTTTGCCATTCTGATGATTTCAAGGTGGAACCTCACAGTGGTTTTAATTTCTGTTTTTCTTGTTATTAGGTATATTTACAGCATTTTTTTTTTCATATGGATGTGATAGCTTGCTTTTCTTCTTTTGAGAACTGCCTACTCCCCTCCTAGGGTTATTTATAAACTGGGGAATTCATCTCTCTGAGCTATCCCATGACTCATTTCTTAAAGAGGCCTACTCACTGTAGGGTGTTACCTCACTAAAAGTGAGAACTGGAAAAGACCTTAGCTTAAAAGGGCCAAGGTCTCCCACTGTATCTTGGGCCATCTCCAGTCATCCTGATCCATATCTGGCCACTGGACCTGGATGACTCTGGAGGAGAAAGTGAGGCTGGTGACTTTGCACAGCCCTCCATCACTTAAATCCAATTCATATTTGTAAGTCATGTCATCACATCCCTGATGTCATGGTCCTCTTTGAGAACAAAGGACAAACCACACAACCATACAATCTTTTTGTTAATATTATTCCATGCTAACAATGAGATCATGCTAAATGAACTGCAAATAATTAAAAAGCAAAGTATTTATTAATGCAAAGAGTTACTAGACAAAGGAAGGAATTATATAAAGTTAGAAAAAGAGCATAAAAGAGTATCAAGTTCACCTCCTTTTTACAGGTTTTAAAAAGCAGTTTCAGTTAGACAATTGATAAGCATTTATTAAGAGTTCACTATGTGCTAAGTACTTAGGATACAAACAGCAGGGGCCTTGCCCTCAAGAAGTTCACTTTCTAATGAGGAAGACAACATGCAAATAATTATGTACATACAAAATATATATAGTGTAAATGGGAGATAATCCCTGAGGGAAGGCAGTGGGGTATGGTAAATGAACTATATAAGACCTCTGCCCCTACCTATAGCTATTCTGGTTCTCCTAGGTGTGTTGTTGTTGTTGTTGTTGGGTTTTGTTTTGTATATATGTGTGTGTGTGTGTTTGTGTGTATGTATATGCTTATGTGTATGTGTATACTTTCAATATATGCCTATACATATATATATACATATATATTTTGCATGTGCATGTATATATACATATATACATTTATATATCTATATAGATAGGTATATACTCTGTATTTACATGTAGATGAATGGTTTGTATTTCTATAGACAGATATTTTATATTTCTATGTCTATGTCTAGATATAGAAATACTTTGTATTTACCTATAGATATAGAAATACTTTGTATTTATATGTAGATAAAGAAATACTTCATATTTATATACGGAACTGGAAGATATAGTTTGAGCTAAGTCTTGATGTAAACCAGGGAAGCAAGGAGGTGGAATTGAGAAGAGAGAGCATCTCAGGTGTCGGGATAGCCAATGAACAGGCATGGAATGGGGAGGTTTAGCATCTAGTGTCAGGAACATCAAGAAAGCCAGTGGAATGCAACAGCTGAAAAAAAATCAGATTCATTCAACAGAATTTCTAATAAAATTTGCTAAGTATTTGCCACGCGTAAGACAAATGCAGCATAGCCTCTGTGCTCAAGAAACTTGCTTTAAAAAATGCTGGGAAACAAAGAGTTCCGGAAAGGAACAGAATAGTATTTGACTCATTTCCTTCCCCCAGCCTACCTCAGTCTCAGAGGATTATTTAGGTCATCCTGAAAAACATGAGACAAGTGGGACAAAGTTCTAGCTGTTGTCTGACTTGACTGGGTCAGACTTTTCAATTTTGTGTCAGGATAATATTTAGGGTCAGACTTTTAATATTATTTTGAGATAATAATTAACACAGCTATTGTTTTTACTCTGCATAAATAAACAACATTCTAAAGAGAGGGGCTTGTTTTTCAATCATGTGAACAACCATTTCTGTGAAAGTAATGACCAGAATATGTCATGAAGAGGGAAAGTTCTAAAAATTATTTGCAATACTCAGGTATTTGTTCTTTAATCCTTGGATTAAGTCTGAATTGAAAGGCTCAGTGAATAAAGTAATAATGGGGATTTCTCCTGCTCTGGTTATAGGGTTAGACTGAGTTAAAATTTAATACAGCTTGGTGATTACTCAAGCCTTGTATTCGTAGTCAGTGAATTAGATATGGTGGAAATACTATAAAATCTCTCCTGGAAATCAAAGCTGCATTAGAAAAAGTGCTGATGATTTGCATGACCTGTAATAGCATATTCAGGTGTCAGACCATCTTGAGGATGGTGAAAGAAATAATATAAACAGTATTAATTGTTTGGATTTAAAATCAATCAACAAATATGTATGGAACATCTGCTAGATGGAAGACACTGTCAGGGATTGTTGGGGATATAAAGATGAATAAACCATGGTCTACAATTTGTAAGAAATTAAAATATAATTGAATGTATCTTAACCAAAATTAATTAGACATATGGTAGCTGAATGACTCATTTTTCAGAATACAGATGTGTTTCTTTTGTCAATACCAGTAATTAGCAAGGGATGCACAAGCCTTCACATGACAATATTTTATTACTCCAAAACTAATCTGGGCAAAACCCTATCCTAGAAATATCTGTAGCACACCAATATTAAAACTCAGAAAGAAGAAGATAAGAACTTAAACAAGAACTTAAAAGGAATAAAACCACTAACTGTATACTACAGAGCCCCTTGGCATTCATATGTAAAATTTCTTTCTTCTTAGTTACATGATTTCTTTTTAACCAACAGGAGACCATGATGCCAGCTCTGAGTTATGCTAAAGTATAGGCAGTAGCAAAGAACTCTACTTTAAGAGTTGTGGTGGCTAGAGAAGAATTTTTGCTTCCTTAATTTTATGGATATGATGGGTACTCAGGACATGTAAAATAAATTAGCATGGTTCTATTATTGTCAGGTCATCCGAGGAAGAACACTTTTGTGCCAGGAATTCGGCTTGGTTCAGGTCCACAGTTCCTAGAAAATAACTTGTAGTAAGGTTTTGTTTTGCTGTTAATATTGTTTTTTTTCTTTTTTTTTTAAGAGAGGAAATACAGGGAACAGCGTTCAGAATGCATTTTTTGGTTTATTTTTTAACTCTACGTATGTCTGGAGACAATTATAGGTTTTCAAGCTGGAAAGAACTCTTAAGAGCCAATCCATTCATTTGGTTGTGAGGAATATGAACATTTAAGAGACTTTCCAAAGGTTTCACAGCTAAGTAGTGGGAAAATCAAGATTAGAATGCAAGCCTCCATTCGACTGGAAACAAATCTAAAGGTCTTTTGGTGCCATGTCAGTAATTCAGTAGAATTTATACTGGTTGAACATATGAACAAATGGTTGAATGATGAGAAACAACTTTGTTGGCCAGTCTCCTCAAACCATTTGCTTCAAATGTCCTAAGTAAATGGCATCATCCTATCAATTTAATTGTTTGCTTAAATGTGATGAGGTATGATGGTTCAAATATGGTTCATGTGAAACTCCACTGAGATAAATGTAATCCATTATCAGAAAAAAGTGACTAACAATCCATGTATTACAAAAAACTGATGCAAAGCTATGCATGTTTTAAAATGAGATTAATATAATATTAAGACATGTTGAGAAGTCCAAGATATAAATAAGTTCTTTCCCTCAATGGTCCTACAGAATCATAATGTATTTTTTAAAAATATAGCTTCTTGATGTCTTCACATGGAAGAATATGATGAGTAATGTTGAATAACCTGATATATGTTACATTCCCTTCAAGTTTTGATCAGACATAATTTCTGGTCAATGATTTAATTTAAATAATTCCTGGTTATGCTGTACATGGCATGACCAAGATAACACACTTCTGAAGTAACAAAATGATTCATTATTTGGTAATACATGCTAATGGATTATGAATACTTAAATTCCTCTGACATTTTTTGACTGACCAGTTTTGCCACAACCAATTTCACTAGAATATCCCTCCATCCTTTCAGATTAAACAAATAGAATTAAACTGGAACTCTGATACCCTCAAAAGTTCTCCTGAACTCTCTTTTTGCAATAATATTAATAACAGTAATAATAATCAAAAATTATTAATCACCTGCTCTGTGTCAGACACTGTGCTGCTCACTGGGTATGCAAAAAAAATGAAGACAACATTGAAACAGTACCTCTTCTCAGAGAGTTCATTGTTTAGCCATGAGAAACAACAGTGATGTGTGATACTTTGAATATAGATATGCATATATGTATATAGGATACTTTGTATGTGTATGTATACATATACAAAAGGATATTTTAAAACTTTGTATATGTACATATATGTAATAAAGGTATCACCCTTTGTTGGTTTTGTAAATATTTTATAGATATACATATTAAATATTGAATACGTACCTATATCTACATATATAATTTATATATATACAGATTATGTATATGTATATTCGCATAGATACAGATTATATATGTGTATACATGTATATACAAAGTTTTACAAAAGTGACATGGGGTGATTGGAGGTGGGGATAGAGAAGGCACTTATCGATTGAGTTGGGGTGGATGGAACAGATGGAAGCAGATGGAACTTGGGCTGAGCTATGAAGGAAATTAAGTATCTTGAGAGATGAAAATGAGGAAGGGGTACATTCTAGTCATGGATGATGTTGAAGGTAAAGACACAAATGTAGAGAGTGAATTGTTGCACATGAGGGCCAGTAAGAAGGCCAGTGTGTGTAGAGGTGTAGAATGTGTAATAAGACAGTGAAGGTAAGTTGGAAGTGAATTGTGAGGGCTTTTTGAAACAGATGAGTCAGTATTTGAATTTAAGACAATAAATAGCCACGGTTGTTGTTGTTCATCTTTTGTTCTCAAAGAGGACTAATGACATCATACGGATGATACCTTGACTTGTGTGGGAATTTAATTCAAGTGAGGCAGAGTTGAGTAAAGTTATCAGCCTCACTCTCTCTTTCAGAGTCACTGAAGTCCAGTGGCAAGACAAAAATCAAGATGATTGGCGATGGCCTGGGATACAATGGATGACCTTGGCCTTTCCACTGGAGCTTCCTGAGAGGGGGAGTGACATGCATAGTCAGGCTTGTACTTTAGAAATATCATTTTGGCAGCTATATAGAGGAATTGAAATGGGGGGAGACAAGAGGCTGAGAAACTAAAAAGTGGATACTGAAGTAGACTAGACAAGAAGTACTGAGGGCCTGAAGTAGGGTGGTGGTTGTGCGAATAGAGAATAGAGGATATATGTATGTGAGAGGTGAGTGAGAATGAGAAGTTGAGGATTATACTAAGGTTGTGAACCTAGGTGACCAGAAAGATGGTATTGCCCTCAAAAATAATAAGGAAGTTCAAAAAAGAGATGAATTTTTTGGGAAAATATAATGAATTCTGTTTTGGGCACAGTTAGTTTGAGATGCTTGTGAGACGTTCAATTTTAAATGTCCAGTAGGTAGTTGGTGATGTCACAATGAAGCTTAGGACAGAGAGAAGGACTGGATATATAGATCTGGGAAGCAATTGGATAGACATGATAATTAAGCCTGTGTGAATGAATGAAATTACTGTGTGAAGGAGCATAGAGAATAGGGCTCAGCTCAAAGCCTTGGGAGTATACTCAGAGTTATTTGGTGTGATGCAGAAGATGAATCAGCAAAAGTGACTAAAGAGTGGTTAGGCAGGTAAGAGGAGAACCAGGAGAGTGTAGTATCTTCGAAAACACAGAGAGTAGAGGGGATCCAGGAAAAAGAGGGTAGTCAAAAGTGTCAAATGCAGCAGAAAGGCCAGATCATATGAGAATTGAGAAGAAATCAATAGACTTAGTGGAGAGATCATTGGTAAATTGGAGAGAATGATTTTAGTTGAGTTGTGAGGTAGGAAGCCAGATTTCATGAGGTTAAGAAAACAGTGAAAGCAGAGAAAGTCAAGGGAATAGCTATCGATGGCTTTTTCCAATAGCTTTGACTGAGAAAGTAAGGAGATATAGGAGATATAGGCTAGTGGTTATCAGGAATGTGAGGATAACTATGAGAGCTTTGTTTTTTTAATTTATTTTTTAGTATGAGGGACACTTGGACATGTTTGTAGGCAGCAAGGAAGAAACCAGTAAATAGGAAGAGATCGAAGGTTAAAGAGATAAAGGGCACGATAGTCTGGGTAATCTGCTAGAGAAGATAATAGGGAATGGGATCAAGGGGTGCCTATAGAAGGGTAGACCTTGTTGAGAAGAAGAGGATGAGAATAAGCATTTATTAAGCAGCTATTATGTGTCAGGATATGCTAAAGACTACAAATATCTGATTTGATGTGCATCAGAGACTGGAGAAAAAGAAGAAATGGTATGTAAGGGGTATGTCTTCAGATATTTAGATGAGGGGTTGTAAGGTGAGGAGGAAAGGCAAAGGAATTTTTATCAGATAATCTTGATTTTTTTTTTTTAGTAAAGTATGGGACAAGAGTCTCAGATGAAAGGGTAGAGGGAGAGGATCCATTTGAAGGTTTGAAGAAGGAAGATTTGGAACACCTGCTGTGGTGAGTGGAATAGAGACAATTAGGGATAATCAAAGGATTGCCTTGCTGCAGTGAGGGCCCAATTGAGATTAGATAACATAAATTTGTCATGCAGCCAGTTTCAAGATTTTCTCTAGCAGCACTTGAGAAAACGTGGTAGAGGTGGACAGTTACAGTAATCCCAGGTTGGATTTTGGTGAGGCATGAGCTATGAGGTACTAATTAGAGAAGAGAGGAGAATAAAAAATTGAACTAGTTTCCTAAGGAGTTGACATTGGGAGGAGAGAAGTGTGAAGTGAGAGTAGCCTTACAAAATATTGAATGGGTCGGGGGAGAGGGGGTGGAAAGCAGAGATGGGGAGGATTGCAAATCAATGTCAGGCCAGAGAATAGGTTTGAGAGGAATGAGACATAGGGAGGAATGATAGGAAATTTTGATGAGATAAAAGGTCATCTTTTCCATATAACTGTGGTGGAGTGTAGGAATAAGTCATAGGAGTTAAGCAGATTGAAGAACTGGGAAGTTTTATTGATAGAACATTGACATGTATGTTGAAGTGTGTTACATATGGACTGAATATGAATACTTTTATTGTGTACCAGTATTATAACAAAACTAGAAATAGATCTTCCTCATTCTAGTCAAGAACTCATTATTTATTAATGGCACCCTAAACGCCAAGTCACATGACAAATTGCAGACCAACTTCCACCTGCTCTGTCCTCTCTCCTATCCATCTAGTCAAATTCTACTATTCTTCAAAACTAAGCTAAAGTCCATCCTACTTAAAACTTTACTTCACTCCAACAAGGTAATTTCTTCTACCACTGAACTAAAAAATGATTGAATATACTACTCATGTGCTAATTAATAATATATTTTCTCATAACAAATTATTTTTGTATTTGTCATTTAATTTATATGTTGTTATTTAAATTTTCACTTGTAAATACTCTCTTTTCCCAAACTAGATTATGGGCTGTTAAGCACAGTTTTTTTCTCATAGAACCTAGTTGGTGCTCAATTCTTTTGTTCTAACATCAAAATAACCAAGAAGGCCTACAGAAAGTTTGGTGTGGGACACAACTAATTCAAAGCATTTCACAAAGCGTTTATACAAAAAATTTGGAAGAATAGCAAATAGTGGAACAGATGTTTCAGTGTTTTTATACTATATAATTTTCATCATTACCAACAGTATATTCAATTATTTTGGCCAACACTCTAATACCCAATGTGCTAAATGAAGAAGAGGAAATAATACTTAGGAAAATAAAGTTGGGAAGAGCAACTAGATCAGACCAAGTACACAAAGAAGAGATCCATGCTGAAAAAGACACTTTCAAAAATCTTGGATGCTATTACCAAAAAGACAATCAAGAGAGCACCAGTAACAGCTGACCCACATGTCTACTTTCTCACCTTATGGTGTTTTAGAGAATGCTCTTCATATGAAGAGTATTCTTGATAGAAAAATGAGAACAGAATTAGCGGGCTTTTGTAAATGATTTTCTATAGCAGGCCATATCCCCACAATCACAGTTGACTAAAAGGTATAAAGAATTCAAGATCCTGTTATTCATAAGCATTTGACTTGGTGTAGAGGAAAACACAGCCTTAAAGGCTCTTCTCTGAGATGAATTGGAGAAAACTCCATCTGTTCTTCACTTAGTTCCTTCTCAAGCAACCTCCATAAACCCTCCAGTTCTAGAACCAAGAACCAGGAACCATAGTCAAATAAATTCTGCCACTGCTCCTGGATGTGGTTTGCTAATGTACTCCTCTATGACTCATCACACCATCCCAGTAACTTTCCAAATTGAAATACTTCTCTCTTGCAACTCATTTCCCTATATGTATTTGTCTCCCCTTATTAGAATGTAAGCTCCTTGCAGGCAGAATTTTTTTTTATAATTCTTAGTATGTAATAAGTGCTTAATAAAGGAGCTTTTTAAAAAATGCATTCAATTATAAAAAAAAACTTCACCCCTAAACCCAGATTAGATTAAATAAGAGCTGAAATTAAAGGGCTACTAAAATATGAAGAGGGAAACATTGAAGAACTGGAGGGCATTGAAAAACTCCAAGAATTTTACCTTAACCTACAATTTCAGGCTCTCCATAACTGGGCACCAATGTATTTTTCTAGCCTTATTTTATATTACTCTCTTTCACACATTTCATGTTCTAGCTGATCAGGACTAATAGATGTTCCTCCAAACTCTACAATTTATCTCCTGCTTTTGGTTTTATATGGGCTTTCCCTCAAGCCTGGAATCTCTCCTCATTTCTAACTCCCAGAATCCTTATATTCCTTCAAAGCTAAAGTTGGGTAACACCTCCTTCATAAAGCCTTTGATGATTCCCTCAATTATTAGCTTTGCACCCTTTTTCAAATTACATTGTTTATTTACCTGTGCACAGATTGTAAGGTTTTTTGAGAGGAAGGAAGATTTATTTCATCTTTGTTCTTGCATTTCTAGAGCCTAGCATAGTACTTTGCACACAACAGATGTCTAACAAATGTTCGTTGAATAGAATTGATTAGTGTGAATATTTTTATTCCTAGTTTACACGTGAGGAGCTTGAGGCCTCTGAGGTCCCACAATTGCTAAGTGGCAGAACTGGGAGTAGAATGCCCTCTCTCTGACTCCATACCCAGCACTATTTTCACTACTGCAAGCTTTTCCCAATTACCCTTTGTAAATGGTATATGGTATACACAGTTGATATTTAGTTAATAAAAGACTTCCAAATGTTGGGTATGGCTGAAAGCCTAGAAAAGCCTGCCACTGGCCATATTTATGTAATAAAAATTAAGAGTTTTAAATAAAGAATGTTTGGAGGTATGATCACTAGAAGAAAATTCTATTTTATTTTTTTTCCAGCCAAATACAAGGTTTGTTAAGGATCCACCATATTGGCCAGACTCTTAAGCAATCTGAACATTTGTGAGCTATTGGCTAGGTTCTTAAGAATCTAAGCAGTGGCTAGATTTTAAGAATCTGAACATCTTAATGGAGATAAGATGGACCTTCATATACAGAAAGACTGTGGGAGAGATCTAGGAGTGGCCAAGTAGTCTTCTGGGACTGTGAGGTAATAGAATGCCAGGGACCTGGACCACATGACCAAGGGAGAATGGAGCCTAGCTAGGATTAAGGGTGGGAAGTGGCTAGGGGCTACAGGGAGGTAAAACAATGGAAGGCTAGGCTAGGTTAGGGGTAACAGAGAATTGGGAGATTGGGCACAGCCACAATGAAAGGCCAGTTGATAGGACTATAGCCTCAGGTAAACACCAGAGATTTGTCCATGTGGGAAAATCCAGGGTTTTTCCTTTTTGGAGTCCAGATCACATCCTCATCATTCCCCCCTCAAACAAATGGGACACAAATTCTTTTGGGGTAAGAGGTGAAGGTCTTGGCTTCTGAAACTGCTTCCTGCTGGCAAGGAGCATAGAGCTGTCCCTGCCTTAAAGGGGTCCCAAAGAGGAGGTTGACTGGAACTGGCTGCATCCAGGGAATGATGGGGAGACATTGGCTGGTACCTGCTGTTTGCTACCAACTACAGGTGAATGGTTTGTGGTCTGGAAGACACAAATCTGACAGAAAAGACTGCAGGGCCCAGATATGACAGGATAAAACATCCTTATCTCTGTTTGGATTTAGAAATTCAGTTTTCCAACCATGCAGTATCAAATTCACTTCATAGCCAGACTCAAGAGTAGCCAAGTGGATAACATTCCTTTTCAAAGGAACATAATAGAGAAACTGAACCAGAAGGATCCCATCTTAGACTGAGGCTAAAATTGTCCTCTCAACTTTTCCCCATGCTGACTTCCCATCAGTATCACATTCTCTGAGTAGCTTGTGACATTTCTCTCAGATGGTGGATTATTGATTACTGATGAATTATGATATATCAGACAACTCAAAATAAAATCCTATGAGCTTTTACCTCAAATAGCAAGTTTCACTAATCACAGCTTAGGAAAATCCTTTCCAGGATTTACATCTCAAATTTAAATTTATGCTGGTATAAAAAGCCAATCATTAGAAATTATTTCTATATACTTGCAAATTCTCAGCAAGACAAAACCCAAACAAGCTTTTTGGTAAGTTTACACATACCAACAATAGCCAAATTATTTTAGTCGTAACCAAATTATGAAAAGTTGCTTGACATAACTAATACAAAAAAGTTCACCAATTTGAAACTTGAAACACATCCATTACCAAACAGGTGACTTCAGTTTTTTGAAATGCATTTTCAGATTACCTTACACAGAGAATTAACACCTCATCATTAACAGTTAAAACTACAACTTTAAAAGAGTGTACTTACCCAAGTTCAATAGCTAGCTTCTTTATCTTGAGCAGGGTGTGCTGAACCTGGGTGATGCTTCCAGGCAAAGGTTGTCCTAGGGCCCAAGGCCATTGGCAGTGGGGCCCATGCTGTAGAGGGCAAATTCAGAGGAAGGGGAGGGGAGGGTGAAACTCTCCTCTCCTATGAGAGGGATTAACAGTTACCCTCTTGACTCAAAGAAAGGGAGTGGGAGAAGGGAGTGACCAGGGTTGTAAGGAGGTGTTTCAAAACTCCTTAATGAGCATTCACAAAACTTTCAGAATCTGCTAAGATGTTTTTAGCTGTTCTAACTTTTCCCTGTAACCTCCATGAAGGAGGATTCAGGGGTGTAGAGGGAAGGGAGTAAGTAAGCCTCAAGGAACCAAAAAGCACCTGCAGTTTTCCCAGTTCCCTAGAGCAGAGAGAATTGACAGAATTGAGCATACACTTCCAGATAGGGCATCTGTCCTTGTACTCTGTGCTGCAGAAGGTGTACCCCACGTCCATGGCCTCAAACCAGTGGACCGAGAGCCTGAAAGTGTCAGGCCAAGTGTGTGACTGCCTTGTAACTGTCTGTCTGAAAAGCACCTCCATGCCTTCCTAGATGCTTGGAGTGTGACCCCAACTGCAGGGCAAGAAAGAAAGAGGGGGGTGGTTTACATAGCTTCCAGTCTTGGCTGGAGAAGAGCTTGGGATTAGGCAGCTGCCCCTCACAGGTCACCAAAATGTTGAGATCTAGGGGCTTAGGGGTTCTGGGACCCCCAAATTAGAACACATGGATCATGTCTGAAAGAATTCAACCCAACCCTTCTTTCAGCCAAAGACAAGGTTTATTAAGGATCTACTATATTGGCCAGACTCTTAAAGAATTTGAACATTTGTGAGCTATTGAGGTTCTTAAGGAACCTGAGCAGTGGCTAGATTTTAAGAATCTGAGCTAGAAGAAAATTCTAAATGCTGATAGATTAGCCTAGGAAGGGAAAAAAAAAGTAGTTAAAGTATTTTTTTCTTAGTCTAAGTGTGTGTAGGCACTGCCTTTCTGAAAGTTAGAGCTTAAACCTCTGGGTTTTAAGTTAAAAAGAGGTAGCAGAGCCCATTCTTTGTCTTAAGGGGAAGGAATAGCACCTCAGTTGAAGTCTCTATCTAAACAGGAAACTAAAAGCAGAGAGAAACTCCACTATTCCTGGACCAGTGGAACCACCTGACAATGAATAGCGCTAGAACAGGTCACCATCCAGTGAGGGGAGACAATATGCAAACAACAACTATGTACAACCAATCTTTATGGAGGATAATTGGGAAATAATCAACAGAGGGAAGGCCCTAGCATTAAGGTAGATTGAGAAAGGCTTCCAGGGAAGCCAGGAGTCAGAGATGAGGAAGGATACTATTCCAAGAATGAGGGATAGCCAGTGAAATGCTAGAGTCAGGAGATGGAGTTAAGTGCTTAACAAATATTTATCGACTGACTGAGTAAGGGTCTTCAGTCTAGTAGAGACTATAATCCATTTCTAAATGCCTAGAAGAGACTATAGACCTAACAGAGAGTTCATTCCATGCGAGACCAAGGAATAACAAGCATACCATGATAACATCATCAAAGAGTAACCCAATTGCGCATACTTTCTCACCCTAACTACTCTTCATGTGTATTTTTTTCCATCAGTGTTCCCTAAATATTTGCACTTTTGCACTGCTTGTCTGTGTATTTGTGTATGTGCCTCAGATTTATGGGGCACATATGGAGAAAGCTGTTTCATCCAATGTTTTCTTTGAACTAATTCTATATTCTGGCCAACTAAAAAATCAAGCATGTCAGTGGGGACTTATGAGCCATAGTTTTGGTGGATGTGGACATATGGAATACCTTGAACATGGTCTGGTTTGTCTTGGGGAAGCCATGTATTAATTGAAGGGTGCTCCACAAGGAAATGAACAACTTTTTCCTTGAATACAGATACTCAATTAGCTGCCTCATTAGATCTCCAACCTCACTGACAGTTTATGATGTCACATGATTAAAGACTTTAACAACCAAGGAAGATTTTTATAAAATTCATTTGGCATGTTAACATAAGACTATTTTTCTTTAGTTATTTTTTCCCTTTTTTCTGGATGTCCTAGTGTGGAAAAAAAAATTAAAACATTCCGTGTGCTTGGGCTTCACCATCCTGTGGAAGTTAAGCAGGGGTTGTGGCTGTATTGCCAATCAAATAAGAGTACTGAGGCAATTCAGTAGTATTTTCAGGCAAAAACTAATTCCCCACCCCCCTCCTCAGATAGGCAGATAGGTGATCAAAGAATAAATCAGTGAATGTTTGAATTTATCAGATAAAATCTCTCTTCTCTCTCTCTCTCTCCCTCTCTCTTTCTGTCTGCTTTGATTACTCATTTTTGCAGGCCTTAGCTGAAGAACATTTTGTAGTTCTACATGGCTCTGCTTCCTTTTCAGTATGGGTGTAGAGAGCCACAGTTCAAATTTATAGTTTTGCCTGGCAGACTTCCTTAATCATTTTAACTTGGTTGGCAAAGCTGTTTTCTGACACCAAAATTGTGCAATCATGTCATTCACAGCAATTCCTTCTATTTTGGAAAAAAAATGAAAATATAGTTTGGCTATTCCTTCAAATGGATAATTTAAGGATATCTTGAGGCCTTCATACTAAATTATATCTATATGTATACATGCACATGCATAAATGTTTATGGGCATGTATGTGTGTGTATAGCTCAACAAGTATTTGTTATGTTTATAATAATGCCAGGTATAATGCTTCATGCTAAAGATAAAAAAACACAAAATGAAAAGATCCCTGATTTTTAAGGAGCTTTCATCTTGTTGAGGAAGACAACATAAACATGTATAAGAATATATGGAATAAATACAGAATATATACAAGGAGAGGGACCATACTAGCAGGTTGTAGAATGAGAAAAGACTTCATGGAAAAGGAGGAAGTTGAGCTGAATCTTGAAGTAAAGGATTCTATGAGGCAGAGGTGAGGAAGGGGAGCAAGCTAGGTATGTAGGTCCAGTCAGAAGAATATAGATAAGAAATGGAGTGCTATATATAGGGAATAACAAAAAGGACACATTTGCTGGCCTTTAAAGAATCAGAGGTATCTAATACATACATGGACACATCAATATTTTCTTAAATTCCATTTAAGGATCAAGAATGAGGATATGGAAGCCTATCCCTTTATCTAATATTTGTAAATATCTGTACTAACTTAACATCATTATAAGAAATATAATCAAGACCCAGTTGTTAGTTTAACAACACTTAATAGAAGTTAAAAAGTTAAAGTTAAAACTTAAAACCCTTAGAAGAACTTTAGTGGAATTTATTGGCTGTCAGTAGACATAGAACTGCAAACAAATCAGTTTCACCCTCAGGATTTGGGCACAAGCAACCACCATTCTTACTGGGAAAATAAACACCCAACATGAAATAGATGAACGTAGATGTCTTCAAAGAATTGTGTTTGCTAGTAAATTGGAGAGTGAGGTAGAGTAATTATTCCATTTTATTTAATGGGAAACCTCATCTATTATTCTATGGCCTATGATATATATGTCCAAAAACACTCCCTGTTAGGGCTTTTGAGTTTTTGTTGTTCTTGTTGAGAACTGTTGAATTATATATCCTCACTGGAACTCCACAATATGAAACTCTTTCCATGATTTTTGATTCTCCATTCTTGATTGAGGATTTGTTTCAGATATTTATCACTTAGTAATTGGTTAAATGTAAGAAACTGGAAACTGGATGGAACCAAGTTGGGGCAAAGCAGTTTCTACGATGAAGATGCTATTCTTGTGGGAGGTTGAAAGGAAGGAAAGTTAGTGTTCTCTCTTGATCTTGTGGTTATACTTCATAATATATGGATCCTCCTAGATGGGAATCAGGAGGAAATTAGTTAGATATTATCATATAACCTTAGAAACCAGCAAGATTACTCTGAATAGACTACTTTTGCATATGCTTCTTGATGGGGTGTGGCCCAAGCCTAGGTCACCCCTTGCCCCAAAGGGAATCTGATTCCCATTTGTCTACAGGCCCCAGCCATTACCTCACTTTGAAAGCCCTAGCCCCACATTTTTAATCTCATTTAGATGCCTTTCAGTTCCTCCATTGTCTATTCAATCTCTTAGACAATCCTATCAAATTCTCACCCAGACCCTCCTCTGGCCACCCAAAGTCACTTTAGTATATAAGATCTACCCTGGCCTCCATTCAGACACTGAGAATCTTATGCCCAAAAGGCTGAGACTTTCTCATGCCTGCTTGTCCTCACGGGTATTACCTGGCCTATGTGATTTATCACTAATAAACTTTTCCTCTGGCTGGAAGAAGATTTGAGTTGAATTCTTTCAGGCAAGGCCCGGTACCACGATCTTGGGGTTCCCAGCACCCCAAACCTCTAGACTTCTTCACTTCTGATTACTTGTGCTTTTTGTATTTTTAAAATATACTCTTGTCCTTTATAATCAAATTCTGCAAAAATATGCACCTAGTTTTCATTGTGTATGTCAAAGAGAATAAGAAAGAGAAGGGAGCAGATGCTTGGAGCTATAAGCATCTCAGTGTGGTGGTGATTTGAGGAACAGGAATATCAATCAAAGTGTTGTAGAATGTTGACCTTTACTCAGCTCAGAGCTTTGAGCCAAGGACTCATACATTAAGAAATTTTAGAGAGAAAATCATGACTGGAATGGGAATTCCCAAGTGTTGAGTGTGGAGGGTTTGGGAACTACATAGAACTGCAAGAAAATTCCAGACCATTGCCTGATATTTTTCATACCATCTGTGGAAACTGTCAATAGACATAACACAGCCTAACAAATGATTTGTAAACATATTGCTGATGAGACAACAGGGTTTCCTAAAGCTTATCAGGAAGTCCTTGTTGTCCCCTATCACACCCCCAAAATCTTATCAAGAAGGCACGATCTAAAATATAATCCCAGTAAACAAATTAATTGCAATATGTTCATCACAAAGCAATCATTTAAAGACATAGAAGCTTTTGGTGATTGGAGTCAGTCAGTCAATCAGCATTTACTGTGTACTAGGCACTGTGCTAAGTACTGGGGATACAAAGAAAGGCAAAAACATACTTTCTGCCTTCAAGGAACTTCCTCACAAATGAGAGAGGCAACATGTAGACAATTACGCACATATAAGATACATAGGGAAAATCTGATGTAATCTCAAAGAAAAGGTAGATGGGGGGTGAGGGAGAGAGGGAAGAATACTAGGAAAGGCTATCTTGCAGAAGGTAAGATTTGAACTAGGTCTTGAAGGAAGACAGATGTAGGGTACAGCCAGTAAAAAGGCATGGAATGGGACAATGGAGGGTCATACCTAAGGAACAGTCTGTGTTACTGAATTGAATTTTATTTGCCAAGAAAACCCAAAAAGGGAACATAAAGAATCAGACATGACAAAAATGACTCAACAACAAGAACAAAGTAATAGGGAGCCATTAAGTTTTTTGAGTAGATAGTTGAAATGGTTAGGTTTTCCCTTTAGGGAGATCAACTTCGTCGCTGAATGTAGGATGGATTGGAGTGGGGATATATGTAGGGTAGGGAGACCAATTAGAAAGGCCATTTTGGTAGTTCAGGTGTGGGGTAATGAGCACCTAAATAAGGGTGGTGGCTATGTGAGTGGAGAAAAGGAGACATAGGAGTAATGTTATGAAGGTAGAAATGACAAGATTTGGGAAAATACTGTACATCAGTTAGCAGGCCAAGTAAAAACATGAAGGTTTTGAAATTAAGTGACTGGGAAGATGGTGCTGCCCTCAATAGTAATAGGGAATCTGGGTAGAGGGGAGGATTTTTGGGGGAAAGATAATAATAAAATAATAATATGTGCTGTTTTGGTCATTTTATATTTAATATGTCTACTGGACATCCATTTTCAGATGTCTAATAGACTGTTGTAGATGTGAGATGGGAGGGTAGGAGAGATTAGAGTTGGATAAATAGATCTGAGAATCATTTATATAGAGATAATAATTGAAATTGATTAGATCACCAAGAAAGATAGTATATAGGGAAAAGAGAAGAGGGCCCAGGACAGAGCCTTAGGGGATACCTTCAGTTAATTGGTGTGACCTGGATGAAGATCCAGCAGTCATATAGTAAATTTCTGAGGCAAAATTTAAACCCAGATCTTCCTGACATCAAGTCCAGCACTCTATTCATTGGGACATTTAGCTATCATTGAGAGAGAGCTCTGTGTGTGTGTGTATCACTGTATTATGATCTCTGGAAATAAGTATAACTCAGGTGTGGACCATCTACCCCTGTCTCCCCATATTTCTGTGCTCTCCTTCCCTCTTTGTTCTTCCTTTCACCACTCCTATCTCTCTGGACTTGTTTCCTCTAAACTTGCCCCCATTCTGGCACATTGGGTTTTCCCAAGAGGAGGTGATTTCTATAACTACTACACTTGTGATTTGGAGTAACATTTATGGTTGGGAATTCCTTCTAACCATGTAATTCCTGCTCCCTTGTCAGTGTGCTTCCCATTAACAAATCAACCAAAATGACTCTATTAACTCAAACCAAAGCATTTATTAAAAAGGAAAAGCAAGAATAATAAATAAGGTTTCACGCAATACACCTGGGCACACTCTCCCATCAACCTACACAGTGGCTGTGGGAAGAACAGGCACAAACTTAAAATACAGTGGTGATGAGGCACATGTGTAGACAACACATGTAGTGGGAAGCTCAATTCTGGCACTTCCGTCAGTCCTCAAATATCCTTTCCCTTTCTTGAATATTGTCTTTGCAAAGTTCACTAATGGGTGTGGTATCTGTATAAGATAGGCAGCTCTGTTGCTAAACTAAGCTATTATAGACCTATGCTGAATAATCTTTCTGCTCCCACAGAGCACACTGCCTCAATTGGATGAGCTGATCTACTTTCCTTGGTCAGTCATGTCTGACTCTCATGACCCCATTTGTTGGCAAAGATACTGGAGTAGTTTGCCATTTCCTTCCCTGGTTCATTTTACAGATAAGAAAACTGAGGCACAAAAGGGTTAAGTGACTTGCCCAAGGTCACATAGCTAGTAAATGTCTAAAACCAGATTTGAACTCTGGAAGATGTCTCTCTGACTCCTGGCCTGGCACTCTACCCAGTGCACCATCTAGCTGTCCACATCTACTTTGCTGCTCCACTACTACTCAACTATGGGGTCCATTAAGCTGGGCTTGCTCCTTTATGGCAATTGCAGTCTCAAATACTTCCAGCTTCAGGGTCAGTTAATCCTCAGCTGTGACAGTGATATACTATTTTAGAAAAGGCAGGACCCTTCCTCTAGGATTGACAGAAACATCTCCAGTTCTGCACCTTCAGCTATGCTTTACAATTCTTCTCTCCTATACATCTAGTATGTGGTAGTACAGACATGGACACAGTGTCTCTTACACCAACTAACTCTTCTTTTTTTCATATAGCTCTGGGGCGTTTTCTTTGATCAACTTCATGTTTATAGAAAGGGTCCTCACAGTGAGAAATTTCACTCTAGCTTATAAAAGGTAATTAAATCCTCATTGCTAATTAAGCCATATCTAGGCAATGTACATTTATTTAATAATCACAAAATACTTCTGAGAGTCATGATTCCACAATTATTAATTCCAAAGTTCTCTAGTTGGTCATATGCAAATGAGCATCTGTATCATAGAATACTGAAGAAGACCTTACTTTGGGCTAATGCATTATCTCTGCTGCTGCTCTCTTGATATTTTTTCATATTAAAGTGAGTAGATTCAGTTCTTGTCATTAGGGAGAAAAGATAAGCAGAAATAAACTCAAAGGTACTTTAAAAATGAAATATCAACCAATGCTAACCATATACTGCAGTAGAAACACAAATGGTAAAATTAGGGGTTTGGGGGGCAGCTAGGTGGTGCACTGGATAGAGCACCAGCCCTGAAATCAGAAGGAACTGAGTTCAAATCTGCCCTTAGACCAAACCCTTCACACTTACTAGCTGTGTGACTCTGGGAAAGTCACTTAACCCTAATTGCCAAAAAACAAAAAACAAAAATTAGGGGTTACATTATAGAATTTCTAATCTTAAAATTTATAGTCTTAAACTTCCATGACTATAAAAGGAGTGATCATGGGGCATAGATTTAGATTTAGGCAGGAACCTGTCTAATATTAATCTTTCATTTTACAGATGAGGGAACGTTGAAGGCCAGAGAAGTTAAGGGACTTGCTCAGGGACACAGAGATAGTCATTGGCAGAAGCATAATTCAAATCCAGATCCTCTGGTTCCAAACTCAGCATTTTTCCCATTGTGTCATAATATTCTGCAAAGACATCCTGAAGGAGATTACTGATTTTTTTTTAATCCAAATTTTGGAGGAGATGATTAGTGATAAGTCTTTTTTAGGGGGAGGACACTCCAGGTTCAGGGAATGGCATCAATAAAGGCACAAAAGTTAATGTAGTACATTTAAAACATTTTGTAAATAATGCAATTCATAGTTATCTTATTAACATGGTGTTCTTTCTAGTTCACTTCTTAGAAAGAGAAGTTACTAATTCATGGGCATCTGTTTTATAATAGGAGCTAAGAGACTTGTGGGTATAAGAACAGGTGATCCAAGATGTTTATAAGATAAATAAACTAGTAAAGCAGGACTGTAGCAGCACGTAAACAGAAGGAACTAGAGCAGAGAATTCTCCTCAGAGAAATAGTTCTGATTTCACTAGAATAGCTGTGGTATCATTAATAGCTAACAAACCACTAATAGCTCAGTCCTTAACAAATACATCACTATGATGATTATAGAACAATCTGAGTTGTTTCTTAGATGATGCCCTTGGCTATAATGCAGTTTTGCTTACATTACATCAAGAAGGGTTTACCAGAGCTAGACAAAGTCCAGAAGAGAACAATTAAGATTACTGGAGAATCAAGGGCTTAAGAATGAGGCAAGACTAAGAAAAATGGAACTTTTTTATGTATAGGCTCTAGTTCAAGTACTGCCACTGAGTAATTTTGGGGTAAAACACAATTTCTTTGGATTTGCTTATTGAAAAGATGAAAGGGCTAGATAAGGTGAGCACTCCTCAAACTATTTCATGAATCTCTAGGCTTCTATGAAGCAATCCGAAGGGCTTCACAGAGGGGAATAAAAGTGTAATGGTTGACAACCACACACAACAAATCCATCCATTGTGTTGGGTTTACTAGTGTTCATTTTAGTATTCAGAGAGTATTGCTGGAAATACAGCATTGCTTTGGGGTGAGGGACACATATGCTACAGCAGCTGGTGCCTGGAAACTCTGTGCTGTCACAGGGCTCTAATGCCTCTTTTAGTTATATCACATAGGGGTCTGTCTAGAGGTGGGAGGCTTAGTGGGGCTGTTCAGGACTATCTTGGGCTTTCAACATCTGGCACATCACCAGGAGCTATCATGCAAGAATTGCCAACACTTCAGCATTTCTTAAGCCTTAGTCCATCCCCTTTGACTTAAAATGTTTGATAATTATAGTGGGTTGAAAAAATAATTATGTTATTATTTTATTGAGTTTTTATAACTTGGTGATTTTATTATCACAGGATTAAAAGTATAAATTAAGTTTGATAGGATTGCCATGGCATGGCCTAGCCATGAGCACTGACTATTTTTCGAGCTGTTTAGGTTGCTCTTTAAATCTTTAAGGAATACTTTGTAATTGAATCTGTACAAATCTTTTGTGAGCTTTGGGAGATTGATCCCCAGATATTTTATGTAATTTTGTAGTTATTTGGAATGTCTGTTATTGCTTCTTGTTTTTTTTAATTATGTAGAAATGTTGATGATTTGTAGGAGTTTATTTTTCAGCTTGCAACTTTGTTGAAGCTGTTAATTGTCACAATTAGCATATTTGCTGATTCTCTACCTTTTCCAAGTGTGCTATCATATCATCAGCAAATAAGGATAGTTTTATCTTCTCTTTATCTATCTTTAGGCCTCTAATTTGTTTATCTTTTCTTTTTGCTGTTAGTGTCATTTACAGGAATATATCAAATAATAGTGCTTCACTCCTGTATTTATTAGAAAAAGTTCTAGTGTATCTACGTTGTATATGATGTTTGCTTTTGGTTTTAGATAGATTTTTTTTTTAGCATATTAAAGAAAAATCTCTATGACTGTAGTCTGTAGGTTTTTTTTTTTTTAGTAAAAATGAGTGCTATGTAAAATACTTTTACTGCATCTATCCCATTTGGTCATAATGAATGATTTCTTAGATAATTTTCTGTAATTTGTTTGACAGGAATTTTTTAAATTTTTTGAGCCAATATTTATTAATGACCTTGTGTGTCAGGTACTTGGGTTGACTAGCACAGCCTTGCTGATGAGGAATTTGCTGGGTGGTGGCGAGGAAGTGTTGCTTGGGCTCAGGGTAGACATCAGTTCATGTTTTTTTTTTTAAGTGTGTGTGTGTGTTCTGGGTGTCCTAGACCCTGGGGATAGCTGGAGTTACTTTGTCTTTGACACATAATTTTTTGTTTTGGGGAGGTATGAGAGGTCATGAGGATCAGAGAAAATGTTTGGCTCCTGATCTAGTTGGTCATGTGACTCAGAAAATATTGTGTTGTCTTTCAAAGATTTTGGCTGACTCTGGTTTTCTGCAAAGGAATACTTGTAAATTATTAATTTTGTTAAAAGAGAATTGAACCCACTGTGTATTTATGCTTACCTTTGCAGGACAAGTTTTCCTTGGATGCAAGCTATTTCCCTTTGCCTTTTGGTATATCATTTCAACTTTTCCTTTTATTTTCATTTTTGGTAAAACATGCTATTTGATTTGAAGTAGAGTCACATGGGATGTAAACTGTCTTTTCCTGTTTACTTGTAATATTTTCTCTTTGAACGTGGAAGATCTGGAGTTTTCTGAGTTCAATATGGGGTTCATTTCTGCTGGCATCCAGGGGATTCTATTGATCTGTACTTTGTCTTGTAGTTTCAATACTTCTGGACAACTTCATAGCTTCCTTTTCTTGTACCCAAATCTCTTCCTTTGAGCTCCACCTTTTTGCAATTTTCTCTGGTTCCTATCCCTTAACACTTTGTCTGTGTACTTGTTCAAATTCATTTCTGCCTATCCATTTTACTCCATTTAGTGACTAATGATGCAGTGAGATAGTTACTGAATGTCTTGTATTTCCCAAGGACAGTACTAATTTAAAATATTTTGTTGAATTCACAAATTGGGTGGGGGAATCTTTCTTAAGATGATATGCCTTGATTTGGGGTTGGAAGATAACATACCCATTGTCTACTTTAAAGTTGCAAAGTATATTTGATGGGCAGGGTTTTTTTAGCTTCCAATACCTGCACATTCAGCCACAATTACACTAGGGGAAATAGGATTAGTCTCTGTCTAGAGTGCTGAATTGGAGGCAGAAGACATGCTTAAATCTTACTCTTGTCACTTACTAAAGCTGTGGGGCTTTTGGCAAGTCACTTAAGCTCTGTGGACCTGAGATTTCTCATATGTAAAATAAGCAAGTTGGTCTAGACTGCTTTTGAAGTTCCTTTGGCTCTAAATCTATGGTTCCTTTTAATTGTAAACTGATCTAGGATGGGGAAGGGGTGGCAGAAGAGATGGGAATACATGTTTATATTGTGTCTGCTATGTGCCAAACGTTGTGCTAAACACTTTTTATAAATATTATCTCATCTGATTCTCATAACAATCCTGGGAGGTAGGTGTTATTATTATTCCTATTTTACAGTGAGGAAACTGAGGCAAACAGACATTGCCCAGGGTCATACAGCTAGTAGGTGTCTGAGGCCAGGTTTGAACTCAGGTCTTCTTAACTCCAAGTCCAGCACTGTATCCACTGTGCCAAAAGCTGCTTCATGCTGAAGTGTCACATTCCCATTGTTCCTTTCCACTACTTCCATGGAAGAATAGGGATGAACATCCTCAGTTTTTGGAGGATCTCCTTTTTATGATCTACTTCACAGGTTGTCAAAGTATGGTCCAGGGACGCCTTGTGGTCCCCAAGACCTTTCAGGGAGATTGTGAGATCAAAACTATTTTTTATAATAATACTAAGATGTATTAATTTCTAATATGGGAAATATCAATAGATATGACCCACGTTTTTAAAATGCTCCTTGGAGGAATCTTCAATCATTTTAAAGAGTATAAAGGCCTCATGATACTAAAAACATTTGAGAAATACTGTACTAAATACATTTCAAATAGAAGTACGAGGATTAAAAGGGTTTGATCATTTTGAGGTTCTTTTTAAAAAGCAAGTCAAAGGAGCTCTAACATTCTGTAAGATCACAGGTTCATAGGATTTAGAACTGAAAAGAACCTGAGAAACCATCTAGTGCAACTACCTCATTTTGTATGGGAAATGAGGTCCAGGAGTTCTGTGACTTCTCACATAGACAGTAAGTAGCAGAGGTGAGATTCATGTTCTTTGACTCAAAAATGCCTGTTACTTTGGGTATTCCTCACACATGACACTCCATTCCCATTTCTGTTCCTGTGCATTGGCTGTCCTATTCTTGGAATGCAAACCTCCCTTGTATCTGCCTCATAAAGTCTCAAACAGCATTTTATAATAAAGATACTAAAGGTCAGAACTGTGTAAGTGAATGTTTTCATTTTTAATTTCATTTTATTATAAACTTACATACCAAAAAATAGTATTTTATTTCCACATACATAGCAGGATACAAAAAGAGGACTAAATATGAACCCGTGAATCTCCTTTTCATACTGCTTGATCTTTTAAATAAATTAATGATAATTCCGCATATAACTTTCAAACCTGTCTCCTTTTTTTACTCTCTGCTTCTTTCTGAACTTCCTTTGTCTTTCCATGGCCTTCTTTGGTGGTCATCTTGATTGCTAGTCCCTGACCCCCACCTTCAAAGGATTATATTCAGCTTTACAAAGAAATTTATACTTAATTGTGAGCCACTATGTTTTGCCTTTTATTTCAAAATCTTCTCTCACTTACAGTAGAAACTGCCAGATCTTATTTGGTCCTCACTGTGGTTTTTTAGTAATTGAATTTCTTTCTGGATCCTTGTAGTACTTTTCCTTTGACTTGGAAGTTCTGGATTTTGACTATGGAATTCCTGGGACTTTTCCAGTAGGGATTTCTTTGTGGATGTGATTGATGGATTTGTTCTGTCTTTACTTTACTCACTCTAGGAAATTTTCATTTCTACTCTAATTTTCAAAAAATTTGTTTCTTGAGTAAAGTTTAGCATTTTTTGTCTAAACCATTTTTTTCCAAATCTGTCCTGCAGAACTTTTATTCGTTTTTTTTTTCCATCTCTTGATTCTAAGTACTCAAGTAGCCCTTGGGGGAAAAAAAAACATTTTTTTTTCCTGTTAAGTTGTTCCTTGCAGTTGCCATAGATTTAATCTCTCCTTTTCGGGTATCTCTTTTGAGTGGTCTGACCCTGGGTCCTCTGGGTTCTTTCCTTGAACTCCTGTTCCTGGGGTTAGACCCCCACCTCCTGCCCTGATTTTTGAAATTCAGAGTTCTAGATTTTCAGGTCCCTTTATGGCATCTCAGGACAGAGTGCCAAGTACCTTGGAGCCCCTGGGCCTGTGTTGTCTCAGTCTAAGTGCTACTGACCCACTCTGGTTGCTGCTGCTTTCCAGGGCTTTCCAAGTTTCCATCCTAAGGTTTTCTGGCCAGCCTAGTGCTTACTGAATTCCTTGGGTCTTTCTTGTGGGTCTTTCCACTCTGACTGAGTCCAGATGCAGAGCCTTGCAGGGTATGCATCTCTAGCTAATCTTTACTTATGCTGGGATACTGCAAGCATGTCTATCTGTGTTGTTACTGACTTTGTTGGCAGCTCCCTTTCCTATTGTTCTGGGATATAAGAAGTATCCTACTGTACCTTCTTATTGTATTTCTTGATAATTATTTGGTCTGTTATGAATTTCATGTGTTTGCTGGAATAGTTGTGTAGGATCTGGGTCATGATTGCTGCCATTCTGACAGCCCTCTTAGCTGGAAGTCTCTTATTGTATACATTTAAATGAAATAGTTGAGAAAGTTTTCGTTATGGTCCCAGTAGCTATATTTCTATCCATGCTATATTTCTTTCTATCCATCATCCATTCAATCTGCCCTAAAAGGCTTCAAGAGCCCTGATCTCCCTTCTCCCATACAGAGAAACCAGCCCCGATATTGTACTGAAAAGAATATTAGAAAGAGAATCAAAAGACCTGGGCTCAATCACTAACTAGTCATGTGACTACAGGAAGGTCATTAAAACTTTCTAGACTTAAATTTTACTCATCTGCAAAAGATTAGGACCCTTCCAGGTATAAAAGTCTATGATTAATTTTATTAATGTAATTAAATTCAATCCAACAAATGTTAATTAAGCACCTACTTTATATGGTTCAATGTTTTGTAGCTGTTGCTCATTTGTTTCAGTTGTGTCTGACTCTTTGTGACCCTATTTGGGGTTTTCTTGGCAAAGATACTGGAGTAGTTTGCCATTTCTTTTTCTACTTCATTTTACAGATGAGGAACTGAGGCAAACAGAAGTGAGGGTTACACAGCTAGCAAATATCTAAGACTAGATTTGAACTCAGGTCCTTCTGACTCCAGGCCCAGCACTCTATCACTATGTCATCTACCTGCCTCCAGCTATTGAAGAAATGAAATTAAATATACCCCTGGACCTCAAGAAGCTCGCAGCCAAATCAGAATGGTGGGGAGAAAATAGAACACATATACATGTAAGTATGAAAAAAGATACTGTTAAATGTAATCTAGCCAAAGAAATTCAGTTTTAAGAATATTTGAGGAGGCAGACAGTTTTCACTTTCAACTGCAAGGGGCCAGGAAAAAAAATGGAAATCAGAGAAGTCTTCATGGAAGAGGGCACACATGAAATAGTTTTTGAAGGAAAGAAGTAAACAGTGTTAGTAGGCAGGAATGTATCTTATGTGTGGAGAATAGATATCTTTTGTTACAGTAGGGAGATGAGGGAATATACGACAAAAAAGGAGTCTGATGGTCCAGTTTGACTAGAAGGAAGATTACGTGAAGGAGAATAGTATGGAATAAAGCTTGAAAAGCAGGAGCCAGATAGTGGAGAGGTTAAGTGCTGGGATATTCAGGTAGGTAACTGAGAATAAATGTGGAAGAATTATATTGGGGGAATTATGTTGTCAAACCTGTATATTTGGAAGTTAATTTTTATAGCACTTTGAAAGGTAGATTTGGACGGGGAGAGGCTGGCATTAGGGAGACCAGGTAAGAAGCTATTATATAATAGTTTGGGGCAAAGATGATGAGGGCCTGAACCAAGGGAGTAGCAGTACTTGGATAAGAGAGATATAAATTGTAGAGTTAGCATAGGCACAACTTGACAATTGATGGATGAGGAAGAGGGAAGAATCAGAGGCAATGACTGGCTACAATGGGGAAAAGCCCATTTTAAAAGGCCCTTCTAGACATACAGGATTCATTTATGTTTTTAGAGCAGCTTTTTCCACTATATACTTCTATGGGAATAGAAGTGATCAATATGTGAAATCACTTAGGTTCTGAGTCACTTCAGGTGGCCTAGAATCATCCAAGGTGATTCAGACAGACTTGTAATATCTTAGTCCTTAGCCTTGACATTGGGACCACACTAGAAGTATGAGTATTTGTATGGTCCAGTTATATCCCAACATATGGAAAGCCCCTTTTTCTTTTTTTTTTTCAAGAGAGCCTAGTGCTTTAAAAATAGACCTAAAGCACTACACACCCCTCGGGGTCTCACACCGAACTCAGATTTCTAAGGTAATTGCATAGGTTTTAAAAGCATTTATTAACTGGCTTTCCTCTAAAATTATATCTAGAGTTGAAGTGCCTATGTAAAGTGATTTTAAGCAGAAACTAGTGTCTTAGCCCCAATCCTAAAAGAAGGAAATCTCTGTGACACTCAGGGTGAATGTTCTATAGTACCCTCAAGGCTGGGGTTGTTAATTCTAAGTGACTCTGAAGAGTAGGATAGATGAAAAATGCGGAGTTCATTTTGGTTATTAAAAATGATGAATGACTTGCTATTAGTTGCTGTCACAGAATGACATAATTTGGGAAAGTTTTTCCAGGGTAACCAACAGTGTTGTTTAAAAATAAATAAGTAAATCAATAAAGTTAATGACTTGCATGATCTGCAAATTGTTGATGTCACTAGGGCAGGACTGGCCCCAAAGCTAGCAAAATTCATTTTTGGCACCTTCTCACTTCCCTCTTTTGAACCCATATTCTCCTCAACACACTGCATTTCTACCATCTCCACACCATACCAACCCTGATGCCTAACACTCAGTGCCCTTCTGTTGCTTCACAACTACCCAAGACTCTGCTTGATTGGCAGAACTCTGTTTCTTGGACTTAACTTGATCCTTTTCCCCTTGTTAAACGTGCTTGTTCTACAGCCCATTTTCCTAAGGGCTCTGCTAGGTCATCAATTAAATTAATTTACACTAATGAGTTAATGGTTAATGATGGCTAATATATTATCCCCTTGGGGGTAATTCCACCTTAATAAATAGCTTCTGGAGATTGTAGAGCTTTATACAGAAGGGATGAATCACTGTGGCAGATTGGCAAGAAATATATTTTTGCAAAGCAGGGGGTAATTTCTAAAAAGTTGACTAGCTGTCTTCTCAACAAGGCATTTGGAAAAGTTTCACACCATATTCTTCTAGATAATGCAAGAATGGTATAGTGGAAAGAACATTGGTCTGGTAGCTGCAGGATTTTGTCATCTGACTTAAAGTTGATTTCAATATTTTTACTGATGACTTCAATGAAGGCGTAGATGGTATGCTTATCCAAGTAATGACTGATATGACACTTTTAGGTATAACTAATTAACTGGATGACAGAATTAGCATCTAAAAAGATACTAATGAGCTGGAACAATGGACCTAATTTTATAAGACAAAATGTCATGTATAAAGAAAGCCCCTTGCATTTAGATTAAAAAAAAAATAACATTCATGCAAGTACAGAAGGAAAGACTTGATTAGACTGTTGTTCATATGAAAACGTCCTGGAGGTTTTAGTTAACTACAATATCAATGTAAATCTACAGTATGAAATGCTAGTTACAAAACTAATTAGATCTTAGGCTACACAATGAAAATATAGTATACATATCAAGGAATGTATAAGTTGTTCTATACTTTGCATGGTCAAAGCAAGCTTGGATTATTACGTTTAGTCGTTAGTGCTATATTTTAAGAGACGTTGAGAAGCAATCCGAGGAGAGTGAATAGAATAATGCAGGGACTTGAAATCATGTTATATAATAAATTAGTGGACTAGAGATGTGTCACTTAAGAAGACTTGGAGAAAGGTGAGGGAGATTATGATCACTGACTTTTAATATGTGAAGAGATGCCATGTTGGAGATTAGATTCATTATATTTGGTTTCACAGGCAAAAATCCATGTAAGAAAGGATTTCCTAACAATTAGTGCTGCTCAAAGTTGAAAGAGACTACTATTTTAGAATTATCAGACTAATTCCAAGAGTTAAAGAGATGATTGAGATCTCCCACCTTTTGTGCCATTTCATGCATGTAATTCAATTTTAATTCAACAAGGATGTAAATGCCTATAATATATAAGGCATTGCTATTTGGCAGAGTGTTAGGCACTGCCATTTAAGGTTAGTAGACCAAGCCTAATCCCTTTCCCATAAAGCAAACCTTCAGATACTTGATAGTTATCATGTTTTCCCCTAAATGTTTCTTTCTTCTTCTTTGGGCTAAATGTCTCCAATTCCCTTAACTGATTCTTATGTGTCATGATTTTGGTAACTTTCATAATTTTGGATGTACTGCAGTTCATCAATGTCCTCCTTAAAGTGTTTTGCTCAGAACTAAACATAATATTCCAGATTTGTTCAGAATAAGTACTCAAACATTACCATATCCCTCTTTTGGGAATCTATATGTTTATTAATGTAGCCTAGGATTGCATTAGTTTTTTTGGTTGCTCTCTTTTGCTATTGACCCATATTGAATTTACCATCCAGTAATGCCAAGAGTTAATTTTTTAGTAAGCCAGTCAACTAGACCTTCTTTCTTTCAAAAGAACTACTCCCTATCCATGCCTCAGTGGATCTATGACTTCATCAAAATGGCTTCTCCCTCCAGGGATATGGACCACACCTTTTCTTCTTGTGCAATTCTTGTTCATTTCTTCCCATAAATCCTCCATGGAGTTCAAGTTGAAGTTCAAGTTCAAATCCTATTGATAATACTGATATTAATAACAATCGATAGCATTTACATTGTGCTTTTAAGATTTCATTTACAAAGTGCTTTATATGTTAACTTATTTGCTCTTGTTTGTAGATGGCATTGTGCTATTTGTGTAAAGCCACTGGAGCCTCCTTAATAAAATCCACAATTGTTCTAATAATTTTGGAAATGAGGCCTTTATCAGAGAAATTTGACTCCCCAGATAGGGTGTGGAGTCAGGCATAGGAGTGGGGAAAGATTGAGGGAACCTCTGCTGATAAGGGAGCCCAGGACCAGCTATGCTGCCAAGATAGGGCCCTGGGTGAGAAGGAACTAGCATATGCCTGGTGAAGTCAGAAGCAATGGGGTAGGAATTCTGCTGGCTGTGGGCACTTACAGGAGGGAGGAATTTTTGGTTTTGGTGCCAGGCCAGAGGGGAGAACTGAAGGAGCATCTGAGGCCAGAGGTACCATCCCCCATGCCCCAGGATTAGAGAGAGGTGATTACAATAACAACTTAAAAAAATGAGCAGGCAATGGAGAAAGAACTCAACCCACAGAAAGTTACTATGGGAATAGGGAAGACCAGGGTTCGTCTTCAGAGGAGAATACTGAAGTGAAAAAAAAAGAAAAGCCTCTCCTACTCCAAAGAGTAACATTAAATGGTCACCTGCCCAAAAAGAATTCATGGAAAAACTTTAAAAAGACTTTAAAGATCAAATGAGAGAGATTGAAGAAAAAATTTTTGAGAAAAGAACAATCCAAGAAAAACAAGATTATGAAAAGGAAGTTAACCAATTGGAAAAGGAGATCCAGAATCTTAAGGAAGAAAACAACTCCTTGAAAATTAGAATTGGTCAAGGAGAAGCAGCAAAGTTATGAGACCAAGAAATAATAAGACAAAATATAAAAATGAAAAAAAAATAGAAGAGAATATGAAATATCTCATGAGAAAAACAACTGATCTGGAGAACAGATCAACATGAGAAAACATAAGAATTATCAGGCTCCCTGAAAGCTATGATAAAAAAAAAATCTTGATAATACAAGATAATACAAGAAACAATTAAAGAAAATTGTCCTGAAGTGTTAGAACAAGAAAGGAAAATTGAAATAGAAAAAAAGTCCACAAATCAATACCTGAAAGAGATCCTATGAGGAAAACTTATTGGAATATTATAGCTAAATTCTGAAACTCCAAGCTTAAGGAGAAAATATTACAAGAAACAAGAAAAAAAAATTCAAATATGGCACAGTCACAGTTAGAATCACACCAGACCTACCCACAGCTACACTAAAAGACCGCACATCTTAGAATATATTGAAGAGCAAAAGAACTGGGATTATGGCTGACAATATCATATCCAGCAAAGTTAAGAATAATCCTGAATGAAAAAAAATGAATATTCAATGAATTGTCAGACTTTCAGGATTTTATTGCAAAAAGACCTGAACTCAATAGAAAATTTGACATACTAGATCCAAGAGAAATATAAGGTAAACATCAAAGACTAATTACAAGTTTCTCAATAAGGACAAACTGTTTACTTCTTATACAAGAAAATGTAAACTGTATGTCTAAGATTGTAATTAGTAATTGGGTAGTTTGAAAGCCCAAGACAACTTAGAAGGTCAGCAAGAAAGGTCTATAGCACCCAGTGCCAGCAAAAAGACCCCTATAATTTTCCTTCTGACCAGTTGTTTAACTTTTTACCATCTGTGGGCTGAAAGTTTCTGGAAGCCACAGCTACCATGGCTGATTCAATCCCCTCCAAGGCCTGCTGTTTGTTTGCTGGGGCTTGGCCTGCACTTCACTTTCACCCTGGGTGCTATAGACCTTTCTTGCTGACCTTCTAAGTTGTCTTGAGCTGGAAAATTGTTTCACCTGGTCCTTTTGTGGGTTTCATTATCTCGAATCCATTTTGAGTTTTTATTCAAAGTTGTTTGGAGGGGAATTGGGGAGAACTCAGGAGAGTCCCTGACTCCCCCCTCTTTTTTTTTTTTTTGCCATTTTGGCTCTGCCCTTCCTCCCCTATTTTCAAATCACAAATTGTAAAATTGATTTGTGCTGTCTTTGGTGCTCTTTGCCCTGGCCTCTCAAATTTATAGTTATGATTCAACCATATGTCTTTACTTATATTAGAAATATGAGTTCCTTGAGAACAGGGACTGTGTTACTTTATCACTTACATACTCAGATCCTACAATGGTAAATAATAAATGCTTTTTCATTAATTAATTCATTAACTCACATTCACTCATTCATTCCATTCATTTGATTATCTTCATAGCCTGGTCTTTTCTCATCATATCACACTATTGAACCACTTGCCATGGGCTGTAGAACCTCCCCCCATCCCCATCTCAAAATAAGAAAGATTCCTCCCTAAAGCTATGTTCCTTTAGATTTCATGTACCTACACACACATATGGAGAGAGAGTGACAGAGAGAGAGAGAGAGAGAGAGAGAGAGGGAGAGAGAGAGAGAGAGAGAGAGAGAGAGAGAGAGAGAGAGAGAGAGAGAGAGAGAGAGAGAGAGATCTTTATATATATAGACCTGGCCCTCTGAAAGTTTTCTATTTCTCTCCTTGCCCCTTAAGAGTTCACTTAGGGCAATGCCCTCATTTTGCAAATGATGAAACTGAGATCCTGAATTTTAGAAAGAGAATTGAAGGAGAGTTAATCCCAAGAAGGGTTAAATGACTTGGCCAAGGTTATAATGTGGCAGAGCCAGGAATTGCAATAAATTCTTATTTTAAATCTAGCACTCTTTCTTTTGGATCACAAACTCCAATCAAGTTCACCTCATCAGTTGTTCCCTGAGGCTGTCCTGTTCAGATTCTACTACAGTCTAACAGGAATCATTGCCATTTTCCCCAACACACAGCTCTTCACCGTCCAGGCTCCCATAGACCTTTCTTCCTCCTCTTTGTCTCTCTAGGACCCTCCTTCTAATCTCTAAACCTAACATTTTCCTCCCTCCTCTCTTTCCCAGTCCTTCCAAACTCTGTCTCCACAACCCTTCCTCTGCTTTAAGAAGATTTTCTAAGCTAACCTCATCCAACTCTTCTCAATGCCACCCTTTCTTTCCTCCTTGTTCCTCTTTCTTAAGGCTATGTCACAACACAGACTGAATATGTGTGTGTGTGTGTGTGTGTGTGTGTGTGTGTGTGTGTGTGTATTATTGAATCATAAAACAGCAAAGCAAAAAGTGGTCTTAAAAAGCATCTAGGCAATTAGGTGGTACAGTAGATTTGTGCTGGACTAGGAGTCTCAAAGTTGTATTTGTATCCTACTTCAAATATTTATTAGCTGTGATAGCCTGAGCAGGTCACTTTCTTCTCTTAGTCTAATTTTTCTGATCTGTAAATTGGTAATAATAATAGTATCTACCTAAAAGGGATGTTGTGAAAATCAACATGAGATGATAAAAGTAAAGGGTTTCGTAACTCTTAAAGTGCTTTATAAATTTTAGCTTTAATTATTATTTATTCTAATTCCCCTCATTAAACATATTCTTCATTTTGTAGATGAAGTAACTGACTTAAATGGCCCCAGTCTAGTCTGTGGCTGTAATGGAAATAGACTCCGGATCTCTTGATATTCAGTCTAATATTCTTTCTATTTTACAATGATGTCTCTGAAAAAAGAAGTCTGGTTGGGGTTGTCTGGATGTTAGGACTGACACTTTATGTGATGGAAAGAGATCTGAGCTGGAAGTCAGAAGCTTGGGCAAGCTATATTACCTTGATAAGCCTCTATATCCTCATCTGTAAAATGAAAGGAGTAAGATCATAGCCAGGAGTAGAATTGAACTCAGAGGCCATTTAATTCAAGCCTCAGGGAGGCTGAGGCCAAGAAAGTTAGATGACTTCCCCAAAGTCAGGTATGCAGTGTGTCTATCAGCTCAGTTACATTCAGTCATTAAGCAGAGAATTAGAATTAGAGTATGATCACCAAAAGGCCTAAATTTATAACGAGAGAAAAGTTCAGTTGGAGAGAATATGTCATAGTGTGATCAGTGTGGGGACTCTGGCCAAGAGAGGGCTTTCTAGAACATGAGTGGAAAAGGCAATTTCATTAGAGTCTTAGGGTCTACCCAGTCGGGGATTAGGAGCAGCCATCAATAAGAAAAGATCCAAAACATAAATAACATCACACTGTGTTCAAACAATGAACTAGTCACCAATGTAGATTTTTAATACTAGGCTTTTTGAGTATTTCTCTTAAATAAAAGTAGAAGAAACCTCTTACCCTATCACTAATGAATATTGGACACTTTTACTACTTCCCATGTACAGTTTCCAACTACTTTTCTGTTTTAGGATGAAAAGTCAATGGCCCATGACTGGGGAGCTCCCTACTGAGGGTTGGATAACTCTGGTTACACCATAAAGACACATAGGTCTTGCAATATCAACATATTGGCATTTCTCTCAACAATTGGTTGTTGTCAAAAAAACACCTTAATTAATGCCTTTTATCTTTATGTACCAGTCATTTCAACACCATCCTTCCAGATTGAACCCTTCCTTTTGACAAGAAAATTAGCAGAAATATCCAATACGATAATTGAGTTTGACAATACATACATACATGCGTATATATGTATATGTATATATATATATTATATATATATATATATATATATATATATATATATATATAAAATTCTCTGCTAGTAGTTCCATACCTGTTCACCATGTAGAGAGATATGTTTCATTATTTAGTCTAAAGGAGGACCTTCACTGACTTTCCAATTCTCAGGAAAGGCAATCAAAATTGTTAGCCTTTCCTTTGGTTACCTTTTCATTTCATTTGACTTATATTTGGTTTGGGTGTGTTTTGTATATACCTACATATGCTTATGCCTCCCTTATTAGAATATTACCTTCCTGAGGTCAAGCACTGTTTTGATTTCATTTTTATACCTCCCCTGCCCCATGCCTAACACAATGTTAATTAGTAAATTGTTGCTGACTGATTATTTTTCTCTGCATTAGTTCATATAAATCTTCCCATCTTTCTCTAATTTCTCATATTTGCCATTTTCCATTGAATAATATCATTTTACATTCATGTATTAGAATTTATTCAGTCATTCTTCAGTTGATGGACACCTGTTTCATTTTTAGCTTTTTTTCTATCACAAAGATTATTACTATGAATATTTTGGTAAGTATTGAAGATTTGTTTCAGTCTTTGATATCCTTGGGGTATGTGACCAATAGTATTATCTCACTATTAATGGTACCACCATTCTCACAGTCACTCAGAAAGGAAACTTCACTGTCATTTTTGACTCTTCCTTTCCTTTCCCTACCCTACCTATTGGAATTAGATGCCAATTCCTGTCATTTCTATTTCTGGCTTGAGCTATTATACTAGCATCTTAAACTAAGCTCTCCACCTGTAGTCTCTCCATCTTGCAATGTACTCGTATTAATCATGCCATTCATCTGCTCATGTCACCTGTTCTCTGTACTCAGAAATTGCAGAAGTCTGAATTTTTCCTTCCACTGGATTAAAGTCAGTTTTTAAATGAGTATTCAAGGGCTTCCTTAGCAAGCTTATCTTCTACTACTCCCATAAATGTTCTCTGAGCTCCAGAGAAATTAGATCACTGCTACTTCTCACACCATATATCAAGATAAGGTCAAAATGGGGGCATGATGTAGACATAAAGGGTGACACTATAAGAAAATTAGAAGAGTAAGAAATAATTTACCTGTCAGATCTATGGGGAAGGGAAGAATTCATGACCAAACAACAGATAGAGAGCATTTCAAAATATAAAACAGAGAATTTTGAATATATTAAATTAAAAAGCTTTTGTGCAAACAAAACCAATGCAACTAAGATTAGAAGGAAAGCAGAAAGCTGGGAGACAATCTTTATAGCAAATGTTTCTGATAAAGGCCCCATTTCTTAAATATATAGAGAACTGAGTCAAATTTATGAGAATACAAGCCATTCCCCAACTGAGAAATGGTCAAAGGATTTGAACAGGCAGTTTTCAGATGAAAAATTAAAACTATTTATGGGCACATGAAGAAGTGCTCTAAATCACTTTTGAATAGATAAATGCAAATTAAGACAACTCTGAGGTACCACCTCACACCTATCAGATTGGCCAATATGTCAAAAAGGAAAATGATAAGTGTTGAAGAGGATGTGGGAAAATTGAGACACTATTGCACCTTTGGTGGAGTTGTGAATTGATCCAACAATTCTGGAGAGCAATTTGGAACTATGCACAAAAGGCAACTAAACTGTGCATAACCTTTGTTCTAGAAATATCCCAAAGAGTTCATAAAAAGGGGAAAAGGACCTACATATTCAAAAAAACTTATAGCAGCCCTTTTTGTGGTGGCAAAATATTGGAAATTAAGGATATGCCCGTCAATTACAGAATGGCTGAATAAGCTGTGGTATATGAATGTAATGGAATACTATTGTGCAATAAGAAAGGATAGTCAAATTTCAGAAAGACTGGAAAGACTTGTAAAATGTGCAAAGTGAAATGAGCAGACTCAGGAAAACATTGTATACAGCATCAGCAACATTATGTGATGACCAACTATGAATGACTCAGCTCTTCTCAGCAACACAAGGATCTAAGACAAGTACTGAAGAAGGAAAATGTTATCCACATCCAGACAAAGAACTGGTGGACTGTGATTGCAGATCAGAGCTTACTTTTTTTCGCTTACTTGATTCTTTTTTTCTATTTTTTCCTTTTGATCTATTTCTTCTTTCACAACTGTGACTAATACTGAAATATATTTTACATGATAGCACATGCATAACCTATTTCAAATTGCCTGCCATTTTCAGGAAAGGAGAGGGGAAGGAGAAAGGGGGGAAGAAAAATTTGGAACTCAAAATATTGTAAAAGTGAATACTAAAAATTGTTTTGACATGTAACTGGGAAAAAATAAAGCACTATTAAAAATTAGACTTCCAATTGTTCCCCAAACACAGCTCTTACTCCACAGTTTTTTTGGGTGCTCTTTGCTCTACCTGAAAGCCCTTTCTGTATCCTAGTTTACCAGTGTGTCACCTATCAAGGTCAACCTCAGATCTTGCTTTTTTTGGATTCATTCAACCTAAAGTGATCTTTGTCTCTCTTCTCTGAACTTCCACGGCCCCTTGTTGGTATCTCTCTTAAAATGCTTGCCATATCTTGTCTTTTCTTTCAGTTATATGCTTGTGTTATTTCCTCTACTAGACTGTAAGCTCCATGAGAGCAGGGACACACTATGCCTTATTCTTCTTTGGGTATCTGGCAGTGCTTAGCATAGTATGTTGCACACACGTTCACTGGTAGTTAATAATCACTTATTGAGTGTTTGAGTGTTGATAATAGGAGACTAGAAAGGCCGTGTGTATCAACAAGGACCTTATATTCCAGTTGGGGAAGATCACCCATAAAAGAGAGATGAAAAGCTGGAGAGGGAGGAGGTTCATTCCCAGGGTCACAGTGGCTAAATAAGAGAATGCGAGATGGTTGGACTGGGCCCTTCCCTAAGACGGAGAGTTTGGAAGAACTCACCAATATTGCAATAAATTTTTGTTTGATCACTGGCAGTAGCTGACTAGATTCATGACATTTGTAATAAGTATGAAAAATAGGTAGGGCTTAGCTATATTCCATCTTTCTCTGCCCTCAGTCTTGGTCCAGGGCTAAGGAATATGAAAGGTAAGCTAGGCAGAAGTGCATGCTCTAAGGCATTAAATAGGTGGTGATAAAAAGTTAAAGAATCCTAACATCCATTCCCAGTTCTGAATATTTATTCAACTTTTCTATGCTTTACTATCTTTAACTGAAAAATAAGGTGAAAGGAGTTGAATTTTAATCAATCAATCAATCAACAAGCATTTATTAAGCAATTACTATGTGCCAGGGACTGTGGTAGGCCCCAGTAATAGGAAAACTAAAATAGTCTGTATCCTCATGGAACTAAAATAATGAGGGGACACAACAATTCCCAAATACAAAATATATGTAAATACAAAGTACTTTCTGGGTAGAGGGAAGCACAAAGCACCTGGGTGGGATCAGGGAAAGATTCATTTAAGAGGGCGGCGCTTTTGTTGACTTTTGAAAAAAGTAAGGATTCTAAGAAGCTTATACACAAATGGATTCCAGAACTGGGGAACTGCCTATTTAAATCCAATTCTATCCATTCCAAAAAATGTTTGTTAAGTACCTACTATGTGCCACTATGCCAAATGCTGGGGATGCAATTAACAAGAAAGACAGTCCCTGACCTCAAGGAACTTTAGAATCTAAGGGCAGGGCAGATGCACCAGGGGACATCTTGTTGCTTGGAGTTGAAACTATTCAGGTCAGCAGATGCAAAGTAGAGGGAGATAAGAGATCAGTTTTTTTTTCTTCCCTCTATAAAGGAAGGCATTGGGAGGAGTTTGGTACTCTACCTTCTAGCCATACAATTGGAGAGGACAGAGGACTGAGGGAGGTGGTATTAATCAAGGCTTGAATTAGCAGCCTGGTGGTGTTTAGAAGTGATGAGCTTTTCCTGGGAGGAGAGTCTTGTTCCATGGAGTTGAAACCAAGCAGGGAAGCATATACAAAGTGGAGGGAGGCACAGATGAGGAAGAAAGTCACGGAATGAAAAACATTGAGTTTAGTTTGGCTGGACTAAAAGGATGGGTAATATAGTATACCTGAAAGTATATAATATACTTCATTTTTAAATTTATGGAATAAAACAAGCATTTCCATAATAGTACGATAAAAAAGATGATTGCAAATGAAACTGAAAATCTACTATGCATAACTTGCTATTTCTTTCAAATATACAACAAAATTATCATCTAAATTTCTTTTTTTTCTCTTCCCCAAGCCCTAGAGATGGCTACCATTAAACACAAATAGGTATCTTTCTTATCTATCTATCTATCTATCTATCTATCTATCTATCTATCTATCTATCATCTATCTATTTACCTATAAATAAAATTATTCTATACCTACTTCTATTTATCAGTTCTTTCCCTGGATGCATATAGCTTCTTTCTTCATGTATCCTTTATAGTTAATTTTAGTATTTATAATAGTCAAGATAACTTATTTGCTCAAAGTCATTCTTAAAACAATATTGTTGTTACTGTATACAATGTTCTCTTGGTTCTGCTTATTTTGGTCTTCATTATTTTGTGCAAGCCTTTCTATGTTTTTCTAAAATCATAGAGCTCATCATTTCTTATAGTAGTATTCCATCATAATCATATACTTCAACTTGTTCCACCATTTCTCAATTGCTGGGCATCCCTGCAATTTCCAGTTCTTGGCTACAACAAAGATAGCTACTATAAACATTTTAGAACATATAGATTTTTTCCTTTTCTTCTAATTATCTTCAGAAATAGGCCAAGTAATGGTATTGCTGGGTCAAAAAGTACAGATGGTTTAATAACTCTTTGGGCATAATCCCAGATTGCTCTCCAAAATGCTCTCCAAATCAGTTCACAATTCCACCAACAATGAATTACTGTCCCAATTTTTCCATATCCCCTCCAACATTTGCCCTATGCCTTAGCAAAAGCCTAAATGAAATGGCAGGGCCCCACTCCCCTCCCTTCACTCCCTACCCTCTTTTTCTCTCTCTCATTTTTTTTCACCATGGTAAAGCAGTGTGCATCCAACAAGAGAATAATTTTGATCAGTTAATGGGAAGACTACGAATTTTACTTGCTAAAAGCCAAGGCAAGAAAAATGAAATGTAACCAAGCAACATTCACATTATGGCAAAGTGCTCTACAAATATTTGATTTCATTTGATCTCTCAGCAGCCCTGTGAGGTAGGGGCTTTTACGATTCCTATTTTATATTTGAGGAAACAAGGCCGACAGAGGTTAAATTACTTCTCCAGAGTCACATAGATAATAAGTATTTGAAACTGGATTTGAACTCAGGTCTTCCTGACTCCAGGCCCCGTGCTCTATTTACTGCATCACTTAGCTGACTCTTAACTCCTTACAATGTTGTTGTTATTATACACATTTTTCTTCTAGTTTTGCTTCCTTTACTTTTTATTTGATCATGCAGATCCTTCCAAATTTCTCTGAAACTCCCCTTTTATAATTTCTTACAGTACAATAGTATTCCATTATGTTCTTTTACCACAGTTTGTTCAGATATTTCCCAATTGATGGAAATCACCTTAGTTTCCAGTTCTTTGCCATTACAAAAAGAACTTTTATAAATGTTTTATACAAATATATACTTTTCCTCTTTCTTTGATCTCTTTGGGGTATAGGTTTAGTAGTAGTATTGTTGGGTTTGACATAGAACCTCAGAACTGCTTTAATTTGCCTTTCTCTAATTATTAGTAATTTGGAGCATTTTTTAATGATTGATAGCTTAAATTTATTCCTTTGGAAACAAACTGTTGGGCTTAACCTCTAAGGGGATCCTGGTGCTTCAAGTTTTCACAAGCAACAAAAACCAGTATTTTTTGTTTTTCAACAGCAGAATACTGTTGAACTGTTATGTTTGTCTTTTATTTTAAAATATATTAATGATTCATGTGATATAGTTAGACATGGTTTCATGTGTTGGTTTTTTTTTTTGTAGTTGAATGTATACAAATGAATGTAAGTTCTCATCCTACTTTCATAGGGTAGCCCATTGTCTAGCACATAGTAGGTGTTTAAATGCTTACTGAATTGTTGCACGTGTACAATACACATTTGCAGTCTATATTTGTGTATACCGGTGTGTGCACATTTGAGTCCCAGGAAACCCTAAGGAATATAATGTTTCATAATCATAACTTGAAAATTTGAAAAGTACCTTGGGTTCTTTTTATGAATATGCTTAGAATATAAAATATTTTTTGCCTGTTGTTCCTAAGAACCTACTGGAAGCTTTACAGAATCTCTGGGATGCACACTCTATTAAATCACCGATCCAGAGGAGATGAATGCAAATTTGCCATAATGTGAATGTTGCTTGGTTACATTTCATTTTTCTTGTCTTGGCTTTTAGTAAGTAAAATTCATAGTCTTCCTATTAACTGATCAAAATTATTCTCTTGTTGGATGCACACTGCTTTATCATGGTGAAAAAAATGAGAGAGAGAAAGAAAAGAGGGTAGGGAGTGAAGGGAGGGGAGTGGGACCCTGCAATTTCATCTGGGCTGTTGCTAAGGCATAGGGCACTGCTTTCTGTAAAGCAGCTCAGCAGAGATAAAGCTGTCCCTGCAGAAGCCATCTGGCTCCTTGCTGAACTAATGCTTTTCTCATTTCTTAGCATAATATTTTATACAGTGTTGACTAGAGTTCATAATATTTACCATCTCAACAAACTTTAGATGAAAAAATAAGTAGTTAATGACCCTATAAACCAACTACCATGGGAAATGGGCAAATACTGATCTTGTCAATAAATGATGATTATTTTTAAATATCTACTAGGTGTAAGGCACTGTGTAAATGCTAGGGATAGATAGAAGGTAATTGGCAAGTTGTTCTGATTTTCAGTGTGGGGAGGAGAAAGGAGGGTAGGTTCTGAAAATTACAAATCTGTCATTTTGTGGCTAATCCCCTGCGCAATCCTTGGGCAAATATGAAAATGATGGTTTATGAGCAAGAATATGGTGATCACTAGGATTCATTAATAAACAGTCATGAATAACATTCAGTAATAGTAACTTTAATTGCTCCAGCACTCTAGGGAAAACCTGAACAAAGCTAATCCTTATTCCACATGATAGCCCTACAAATACAGCATGTCCCAAAAGTCTTAGTATAGTTTTAAGCTTTAATAAATTCATAAATATAGGTACTACAAACTTACAGAAATATCATTTGAAAGTTTAATTATTTAAGTTTATTGTACAGATATTTACTCTGAAGAATTTTGAATAATAAATTTTAAATTTTAATAAGATGGGTACTCTGACCTTTTGTGTTGTATGTGTGACAGTTTAAGGATGACATTTTCTCAGACTGATAAGTCTGTAGATGTCCTCTTGCTTGGCCACCTTGGTCATCTGACCTATCTCCATTAGACTTTTTCTTGTAGAATAACATCAAAACTGTGTCAGTTGGAGGAAGCTGAGACTGGTGAAGTCTTTACATCACCTCCAACACTCTGTCCTCCATGTCTGGTGGCTGACATTGGAAATTGTAAAGGATGCACCAGCTTGAAATGATCTGTCAGCAATGTTTGCTTCCTGTGTCTTATGACTGGGCTTAGAGCCCAAAGGACTTACACTGCACTTTAGGGGCATAATTGCAACACAAAACTTGAGTTTAAAGGCACACAATGAAAATATGCAATGAATGTATGGAGAGCTCTTTACAATGGTAGGGCAAACAACACCAGTGAAACACCTAGTAGGATATCAGCTGTTCCACAAACTTGCGCCCATCAGGCCTGTCATTTTTTTTTTCTATACTGTGCATATCCAGGAATGTGTGGGGTTGCCAAGGTGAAAGTGAAGATGAGTTTACTAATAAAATCATGCCAATGCCTGAAGTTGTGAAAGTTAACTTTTGAATATTGAAGATTAATTGTACACTCAGTTGGGTATAAAAATCTATCTTACCCAAAAGGGAAGTAGGAGGGGAAGGAGGGAAGAGAAAAGGACAAATCAATTTACTTCTATCTTCCTCAGTTTCCACATCTGAAAAATGGGGATAATAATAGTACCTTCCTCCTAGGGTTGTTGTGAGGATAAAATGAAATAATATTTGTAAAGTGGTATATAAACACTATGTATTAACTATATATTCTCTCAAAGTGGCTATTCTTGAAAATATCCATTCTGTCTCTGAGTCTTAATGTGCTGGTGTAACCTTTTACAACCTAAGATGGAATTAGTATTTCTAAGCTCATCTGTTGAGGCTGTAGAGTATTTACTTTCTGAGTTCTGCTCTCCCTGCACTTTTTTTTGCATGAGTTCTTTGCTTGGATGTTATGGAAATCATTGCCATTATTACTTTCTCCTTTAATTTCTGTGAAATATAGTGATGCAACCTCACTGGCTAAGGTTTTGTATTGAGTCATTGTAAATGTCAACTTTGATTTTGTCAAGAAGTACTCTTGGAAGAATTCATCATGATGGTCAAGGGGATTCTGCAACATGTTACCTAATAAATCATACAGATTGCAAGGTTGAGATGCAGTTCTGGGTTATAAACAACAATTACTCACAGCAGGCTTTTGATTTGGTTTGTGAAATTTAAAAATCTCTGAACACTGATTGATGGTATTGGTGATGCTGGTGAAGAGTGTACTTTCAAATCTCTTACAAATTCATCAAATGCTTTACTTGGAATATGGGTCTTATTATAGCATATAGATCTTCTGTTGTACAGAGTAGCTGGAAGTAAGGTATGCTTCTGCCTAGGTCCCTTTATTTTGTTTGCTTCAAGATAATCATGATGTTATTTTGCATCTGAATCCTAGGGTGCTGGTTTTCAATATGCCACCAAACAGCCATTTTAAGTTTACTCAGGTTCAAGGTGAAGGCCATATCCTATTACCTACTGGGAATGATTGAGAAAAGAATTATGTTGCAATTATCAAATTTTAGCAAGACCCTATCTTTATCCTGTCACATAGTAGGTGCTTAATAAATGTTTATTGATTGAATGGTTTGTCACCAGGAATATTTGTCAGATACCAGTGAACATAAATCTTGTAGTTTTCTGATACATTCTTGATGTCAAATTCTCTTTCAAGTTGTCTTATTAAGTCATAGAAATACCCTGGAAATGCTAATATTTTGGCAAATAGTAGGTGGTACAGTGGATAGTGCACCAGACCTGGAGTTAAGAAGACCTGAATTCAAATCCAACTTTGTACACTTGCTAGCTGTAGGTCCCTGGGGAAGTCACTTAACCTTTGTTTGCCTCGGTTTCCTCAACTACAAAATGGGATATAAATAGCACTACCTTCCTGAATTGTTATGAGGATTAATTGAGATAATAATTGTAAAGATTTTAGCACAGTGCCCGGCAAGAATTATTGTTATTTAGTTACATCCAATTCTTCATGACCCCATTTGGGGTTTTCTTGGCAAAGATAGTGTGTCCTTTGTGGAATTTCCTAAGTCCTTAGAGAAGATGGATGTTGAACACAAAATGAGCATCTGGACCAAAAAACCAAAGATACAGGAGTGGTTTGCCATTTCCTTATCCAGCTGACTTTACAGATGAAGAAACCAAGGCAAACAAGGTTAAGTAACTTGCCCAGGGTCACACAGATAGTAAGTGTCTGAGGCCAGATTTTAATTTGGGAAGATGAGTCTTCTTGACTCTAGACCTGATGCTCTATCTACTGTGCCACCTAGCTAGCCCAGTAGTAAGCACTATATAAATGTTAGATATTATTATTATTCAGCCAGTAGGCATTATAGTTTAAATATAATTACAATACAAATATACCTAGTTTACAAAAGTGAAAGTAATGCAACATCCAGTGCTTCAAAACAAGCTCTAAATAAAAAACCTGGGAAACACATTTACTTTGGTAGACAAGTATCAATGATAGAGAATAGCGGGATGAAGAAACTTTTCAATTACTCATGAAAATAGGTTTACCTTTATTGCTATGCAGGAACTGTGTTTGCACATGATACATAGCATGTGTCTTGATTTTTAGTTCAGAAAAATAGTCCTAATTGGTACCAGTAGCAATTAAAAGATGAGCAGATTCCCATGAGAGTCCTTCATTATGGCAAAAACACCCTGGGCAGATATCACACCCTAGAAATCATATGGCATTACAAGAATTCCAAGAGAAAAAAATATAAAACAAACTTAAAGGGACTAAAAATGCTAAGGTTTCTCCACAGTTCCTCTTAGCATAATTACAAAACAGTTACCGTATGTGGGGATCTACATCTCTCCATTTACGGTTATATTTAAGGATCAGTGAATGTGTTTCTTAGCTTTTTAATTTTACTTAGGGCTTGTTTTGAATCATCCCCTACTGCCTTACTTTATTTCCTTTTTTTTTTTTCGTCCTAGCTCAATTGGGCAATTTCTGAGAGCTAGCTATTTTCACAAAGTACTGTGAAGCTGAGTATGAGCAGCTAAAGATAAATGCAATCTAAAAGCTGACTATAGAGAAGATCATATAGGAGCTAGATCCATTTCCAGACCTTTAGTAGTACCCTGGGGTTGGGAAGAACTCAAGGTTGCTAGAAAGTCATTCGTTTCCCCGCAATTCACATAGTTAATATAACTTACAGTTCTAATGGAAGACAAGTTCGAAGTTTGCTCCTCCACTGGCTCTGTCCTGTGGTGCTTTTTGCCTCCAGTATGTCTGACCCTTAAACCCCTTCTGAGGTTCAGAATTAGGACAACAGTCATCTTTCACTTGACATATTAGATGCTGTGTTTTGAATGTGTACTCTGGCTCCTTCACTGAGAAGGATCTATGGGGAGGAAAAGCTTCTTAAAATGAAACTGGTTCATACCACTAAGAATTAGCAACTAAAACATTCATAAGATTAGACTTGCCTAATTATTGAAAGGTGTCAGCATATTCCTCAGGAGGCCTCCAAAGAACTGGATTCTTTCTTTATCTTTTTCTAAAAGTTCTTTGCTATTCTTGTTGTTTTTATTAATCTATTCCCTACCAATACACATCCCTTTTGATCAGTTAAATGAAAATTAAAGCTTTAATACATAATTACATAGTCCAACAATATCTTAGCAATATCTGAAAATGTATGTATTTCTAGATTTTAAGTTGATCACCTCTCTCTCAGGAGGGGAAGTGTCATGTTTCATCTTCATTCTCATGGAACTGTGATATATCATTGGCTTGATCATAGTCCTAAAGTCTTTCAGGTTTTTTTTTCTCTATAAATGTTGTAATCATCCCACAAACTGCTTTCCCAGCTCTCTGCTCACTTTGCTCTGCATTAGTTCATAATATCCATTACATCATGTCTTATGGCACAATAATATTTCATTCCAATCTTTAAAAAAAAATTTTTTTTGCTTTATTTTGGTGAGGCAACTGGGGTTAAATGACTTACCCAGGGTCACACTGCTAGTAAATCATTCCGTTCTTATACCACTATTTCTTGAGCCATTCCCCAATAGCAGGATTCCCTTTTAGTTTCCAATTTTTGGCCACCATGAAAAGAACTGCTAGAAATATTTTTGTATATATAAGTATTTTTCCTCTTTCTTTGATTTATTTGCAGTATTGGATTCACAGTAATATGTGTGGCTGAGTGAGGGGGTATGTACAGTTTTGGGATCAAAGTTCCAAATTACTCTCCAGAGTGACATAGCTCCACCAACCATGTACTTGTGTACCTATTTTTCCTGCAGCTACTCCATCATGTGTCATTTGCCTTTCTTGTTGTCTTTGCCAGTTTGATAGGTGTCAGGTGATACCTCAAAGTTGCTTTAATTTGTATTTCTCTATTTTTTTTTTTCATATGGATGTTGATTGTTTAGATTTCTTCCTTTGAAAACTCACTGTTGATATCCTTTGACCACTTCTCTATTTTGGAATGGCTCTCAGTATTATAAATTTGAATTAGTTCCTTATGTATCTTGAATATGAGACCTTTATCAGAGAGACTTACTGCAAATATTTTCCTCATCTGGCAATTGCCATTTTAACAATAGCAGATTTGTTCACGAGAAAAACAAAAACCTTTTAAATTTTTTGTAATAAAATTTGTCCATTTTATCTTGTGTGATCCTCTCTATCACTTACTTAGTCAAAAACTTTTCCCCTGACTTCTTATTCCTCTAATTCATTTATGATGTAGGTTATCCATTTAGATCTTACCTTGGCGTAAGGTGTTGGCCTCAACCTAATTTTTATCAGATTGCCGCCCAGGTTTCCTGTAGTTTTTGTTAAATACTGAGTGCCTGTCCCTGTAGCTTGGGTCTATAGAAAAGTACACCACTGTCTTTGCTTCCGTATGTTGTATATCTATCAGTTTCACTGATTGACCTCTGTGTTTTTAAACTGGTACCAAGTGATTACTATAACTTGTAGTCATTTAATCATTACTTTTTTAGAATCATTATCATTTGGGATTTGTAGCTGATATACCCCCTTCCTTCTTACTCCTCCCAGCTCCATTATTACCCTTGGGATTCTTGACCTTTTGCCCATCCATTTGAATTTCATTATCACTTTATCTAGCTCTATAAGATATTCTTTTGGGTACAATACTGAATATGTAAATTAATTTAAGTAGCACTGTAAGTTTTATAATACTGGTTTGATCCATGCACAATTCATGTTCTCTGATTATTTAGGTCTGTCTTTCCTTCTGCAAAGAATGTTTTATGCTTGGATTCACAGAATCTCTGGGTGAATTTTGGTAGAAACACTCCCAAATATTTCATAACTTCTATAGTTAGTTTGAATGGAATTTTCCTTTTTAGATCTTCTTGCTGTGTATTTTTGATTCTATATAAAAATATTGATGATTGCTGGGGATTTATCTTGTATCCTTCAACTTTGCTAAAGTTATTAGTTATTTCAATTAATTTTAGTTGATTCTTCAGCATTCTCTATGTACACTATCATATCATCAATGTTTCCCCAGAGAATTGGATTCTTTTTTTCAAATATAAATTTATTTATTTTTAGTTTTCAACATTCACTTCCACAAGTTTTTGAGTTCCAAATTGCTCACCCCTCCCCCCACCCCAAGATGGCATGCGTTCTGAATAACCCTTCCCCTAGTCTACCTTCTCTTCTATCTCTCCCCGCTCCCTTCTCTTATCCCCTTCCCCTTCTATTTTCCTGTAGAGCAGGATAGACTTCTGTACCCCATTTCCTGTATTTCTTATTTCCCAGTTGCATGTGAAAACATTTTTTTAAAACATGTGTTTTTAAAACTTTGAGTTCCAAATTTTCTCCCTTCCTCCCTCCCCACCCACGCTCATTGAAAAGGCAAGCAACTCAATATAGGTTGTACATGTGCAGTTATGCAAAACACTTCCATAGTAGACATGTTGTGAAAAACTAACTCTATTTCCCTTAATCCTATCCTGCCCTCCCATTTATTCTATTCTTTCTTTTGACCCTGTCCCTCCTCAGAAGTATTTGCTTCTGATTACCCTCTTTCCCAATCTGCCCTCCTCTCTATCATCCCCTTGCTCTCTTGTCCCCTTCTCCCCCTTATTTTCCTGTAGGGTAAGACAGATTTCCATACCCAATTGAATGTGTATGTTATTCTCTCCTTAAGCCAAATCCTATGAGAATAAGATTCCCTCATTCCCTCTCACCTTCCCCTGTTTCCCCTCCACTGTGAGAGACTTTTCTTTTGTTTTTTTTTGTGAGATAATTTACCCCATTCTACCTCTCCCTTTCTTCTCCGAGTATCATCCTCTCTCATCCCTTAATTTTATTCTCTAGATATGACCCTTTAATCTTCAACTCACCCTGTGCCCTCTATCTATCTCTCTCTCTCTATATACATACATATAATTTTTTTCCTTCAACTACCCTAATACTGACAAAGTTCTCATGAGTTACAAATATCATCTTTCCATGCAGGAATGTAAACAGTTCAATCTTAATAAATCTCTTATGATTTCTCTTTCCTCTTTACCTCTTCATGTTCCACTTGAGTCTTGTATTTGAAAGTCAAATTTTCTATTCTTTTCATCAGGAATGCTTGAAAGTCCTCTATTTCACTGAATGACCATTTTTTCCGCTGAAGGATTATACTCAGTTTTGCTGGGTAGGCGATTCTTGGTTGTAATCCTATCTCCTTTGCCCTCTGGAATATTAAATTCCATGCCCTCTGGTCCTTTAATGTGGAAGCTGCTAAATCTTGTGTTATCCTGATTGTGTTTCCACAGTACTTGAATTGCTTCCTTCTGGCAGCTTGTAATATTTTCTCCTTGACCTGGGAACTCTGGAATTTGGCTACAATATTCCTAGCAGTTTTCCTTTGGGGATTTCTTTCAGGAGGAGATCTGTGGATTCTTTCAATTTCTATTTTGCCCTCTGGTTCTAATATATCAGGGCAGTTTTCCTTGATAATTTCTTGAAAAGATGATGTCTAGGCACTTTTTTTGATCATGGCTTTCAGATAGTCCAATAATTTTTAAATTCTCTCTCCTGGATCTATTTTCCAAGTCAGTTGTTTTTCCAATGAGATATTTCACATTGTTTTCTAATTTTTCATTCTTTTGGATTTGTTTTACAGTGTCTTGATTTCTCACAAAGTCACTGTCTTCCAATTGCTCTATTCTAATTTTTAAGGAAGTATTTTCTTCAGTAATCTTTTGGACTTCCTTTTCCATTTGGCCAATTTTTCTTTTTAGGGCATTTTTCTCCTCATTGGCTTTTTGGACCTCTTTTGCCATTTGGGTTAGGCTATTTTTTAAGGTGTTATTTTCTTCAGTATTTTTTTGGGTCTCCTTTAGCAAGCTGTTGACTTGTTTTTCATGATTTTCTTGCATCACTCTCATTTCTCTTCCCAGTTTTTCCTCTACTTCCCTTACTTGCTTCTCAAAATCCTTTTTTGAGCTCTTCCAAGGCCTGGGACTGATTCATATTTTTCTTGGAGGCTTTGGATGTAGGAGCTTTGACTTTGTTGTCTTCTTCTGGTTGTATATTTTGATCTTCTTTTGTCACCAAAGTAAGATAATATAGTCTGACTCTTTTTGCTGCTTGCTCATGATCCCAGCCAATTACTTGAGTTTTAAACTCTTTGTTAAGGTAAGAGTCTGCTTCCAATGTGGAGAGTGTACTGTCCCAAGCTTCAGGGGTTTGTATAGCTGTTTTCAGAGATACTTGTAGGGACCTGTAAATTTTCAGTTCTTCCAAGGTGGTGTGATAAGGGGCGAGGTGTTTACTCTTTTCCTGGCCTGTGACCACAATACTCCTTTCTGTCCTGTAACTGTGAGGAGGGGTTTCTCTCTACAGCCACTACAAGCTCCACCGCCAGCGTTCCTCCTCACCCCAGCACCGCTGCCCACAACTGTGACCCATATCCACACACGGGCAAAGCAAGAGATTCCTGCCTCAGCACTGGCAAAGAGATCCCTGTAATTCCTCTCTGATTAGCCACTGGATTCCCCCTCAGTCTGTGGGCCAGAAGCTCGGGAAGCAGCTGCCCCCCCCCGGCCACGCTCTTGGGGAATGGAGCTGAACCCCGCCGTCCTCTCTGAGCACCGGCAGAAACAGACTTTTCCCACTGACCTTCTAAGTTGTCTTTGGCATTGGTGGATTGAGGAGTCTGGAAACCTCCACAGCTGCCCGCGATTCAGTCCCCTGAGGCCTGCTCCAGGTACCCTGCGGCCTGAGCTCCCGCGCTGCGCTGTGCTCCCAGCCCGGCGCAATACACCTTTCTGATCAATCATCCGGGTTGTCTTGGGCTGGAAGTTTGTTTCACTCTGTCTTTTTGTGGGTTCTGCTGCTTCAGAATTTGTTTAGAGCCATTTTTTATGAGTATTTGGAGGGGTTTGGGGGAGAGCTCAAGCAAGTCACTGCTTTCACTCCGCCATCTTCAGAGAAGTAGATTCTTATAAGAAAGGGTCAGTCTTTCCATCTATACTGAATTATTAAACCAACTCCATGTAAAGGTATACACACGTCTTATATTTGAAAAATCAAAGAGATTGAGTAGAAACCAAATGAGTTATCTTTAAGTAGGTTATGTAAATCTGTTGGTCAAGCTTGCTGGAATCTTAATAATATTAAAGTAAAATTTTGTAGATGATGACCCTGGTGATCTGATTGACCCTTTCTACAAAATTGTTTCAGAGCATAGATGTTCATATAAAACCTTGATCCTCATAGGAGTCTGTCCTTTACAGTATTTTGGATTTCTTCCTCAGCTGTCCTTTAGCATGAAACCATTTATCTCCCTTCTTCTCAGAGCTTCAGGCACTGGCATAAGAAAAATATGAGTCTTTCAAGTTAATTCAGACCCCTGACAGTAGGTGTTACTACAATCAGGGAGGCTGAGCAGTTGATTTGTGGGAGCAAGAAGGCAGTAGCTGCTGCTAATAGCCCTACTAAGGGTATCTATGGGCAGCTAGGTGGCACAATAGATAGAATACTGAACCTAGACTCAGTAAGACTCATCTTCCTGAGTTCAAATCTGGTCTCAGATACTTACTAGCTGTGTGACGCTGGGCAAGTCACTTAACTTTGAATGACAGAATGGAGACTCCAGTGTGGTAAGTGAAAAGGGTTTTCCCTCTGAATTCAGTGGACCTAAGCTGAGTGGATCTTGCCTCCGGTACTGGTGTAGCCTTGAGAAAATCATTTAACTTCCCTGAGCCTCAGTTTCCTCATCTATAAAATGAAAGATATTATCTCTGAGGTCCCTTCTAGCTCTAATTCTATACTATAACTAGCTTGAGCTGTTTTCTTGCATGGAAGGAACTCAAGAGAACTGACTATAGGCTAAGCTAACTGGCTATTTATTTGGAGTGTGATTCCAAGGTTCTTCTGGATTTGGGAGCCAGAGGACCTGGATTCAAATCCTATCTCTGACACTGTGTGCACCAAAGAAAGTTATTTAAGCTGTCTGGGCCCTTATCCATAAAATGAGAGGTTTGGACTTAGCTCTAAATTCATGATCCTACCACTAACATTAAAAACACTTTGGAAAGAACAAGCATGTACCCTTTCACAGGAATTCAGGTACTGAAGAACGGTAGGTGGGAACTATCATTGTAGGGATTCCAATAATAATAATAATAATAATAATAATAATAATAATAATAATAATAATAATAATAATAATAATAATAAAACTAGTACTTTAAAGTTTGCAAAGAGTCTTACATGTGTTATCTCATTTTCATAACAACTCTGGGATATAGGTCCTATTATTATCCTCATTTCTCAGATGGCAAAATTGGGGCTGAGGGAGCTTCAATGATTTGCCCAGAACCACACAGCTAGTATATGAGGACACATTCAGACTTGAATTTTCCTAAGCCCAAGTCTAATGCTGTGTCTTCTGGGTCACCCAGCTGCTTCTTTCTTCCTTGGGAAACAATGAAATCACCCAATGTGGCATGGTTCACACTGCTCTCAGTTTGTGATGTCCCCCTTTCCCCTGTTCCTGCCATCCCTTTGTACCTGTCTAAATCATGTTGATTTTTCAAGACCTAACAAATGCCAACTCCTCACTGAAACTGTCTATGATTTCCCAATCAGATGCAATCTCACTCTCCTCTGAATTTCTGTTCTGTTGTGTAACCCTGCTTGGCTGGGACACAGAGTGTGTGTAAGGGGGAGTAATGGGAAATGAGTCTGGAAAGTTAAACTGAAGCCAGACTGTGGAAAACCTTAAGTTCTACTAGTATAAAATAACAAACTCAGCCTGGTAATTAAGGCCCTCACCATTTGGCTCCAGCCTAACCTTCTAGCCTTATTTCCCATTTCTCCTCTTTATTCCAGCCAAAAAGTTCTATTAGCAATTCCCCAAACTCAACATGTTGTCTCTGGCCTGCGGGCATCTATCTATTCAGGAAATCCTCCAGGCCTAAAATATACTCCCTTCTTACTCCTTCCACCTGTCAAATTTCTTCTCTTCATTCAATGTTCAGCTTAGATGCAACTTTCTCTGGGAAACCTTCTTTGATGTCTCCAGTTAAAAATGTTAAAAGCCCTCTCCATCTTCAAAATTTCCAAGAGTACTTCATCTCCATCTCTTCTGTTTCCTGTTCAAAGGTAGGTGGCTTGGTTGATAGATCACTTGGATCTTGAGTCAGGAAGGCCTGAATTCAAATCCAGCCTCAGAGACTTGCTATCAGTATGACCATGGGCAAGTCAACTTGATCTATGCTTGCTTGTTTCCTTATCTTTAAAATGGGGGTAATAATAGCATCTACCTCACAAAGTTGCTGGGAGGGTAAAATGAGATATTTGCCTGCCTTATAAACCTTAAAGTGCTATATAAAAGCTTCTTTCCTCCTCCTCCTCCTCTTCCTCCTCCTTCTTCTTCCCTCCACCTCCATCGTATATTATAATTAATTCTGCACATGTTTTGTGCCCCCTACCACTATTTCCAGCAGATTGTGATATATCGTATAAAGGGTATAAATGCTATCTTAGTTCATAGGAGAAATATTATATTGTCAAAGGTATTGGGGAAGCTTTAAGGAGGAGGTGGCATTTAAACTGATCCTTGAGTGATCAATGAGATTTAGATAGGTGCAGATATGGGATGTAGGGAGGACACTACAGGTAGAGAAATCAACATGAAAAAAGTTGTGGGAGAAGCAAAGGGTGAAGTTTGCCTTGGGTGGCTATTAGTTCAGATTGTTTGGAACTTTGGGTGTGCATTAATGAATGGGAGAGGATAAAATAGGTTAGGGACATATTGTGATATCTCCTGAACATCAGGCTGAGGTATTTGAACTTTATAGATAATAAGGAACCACTGAAGATTTTAGACCAGGGAATTGACATGGCTACAGGTGATTGGGGCATGTAGGAGAATTGGAGCAGGGAGAGACTTCAGATTGGGAGACCTTTTAAAGGCTATTGCAATAATATTGGCAATGGTAATCAGAACCAGGCTTGCAGCAGTGAGAATCAGAAGGGATGGGTGGGAGATGGAAAGGAAAATGCATTGATGAGATAGATTCTATAGCACTTTACAATTCAACAAGCATTTATTAATTAGCACCTGCTACATGGCAGGCATTATGATAGGTGCCAGAGTTCCAAAGACAAAAATTAAAATAATCAGTATCCAAAAGACGCTTGCATTCTAGGCAGCTGAAGCAACCCTAGCAGCATCCTCCATACCTTACACTCACTGTACATGTCCAATCAGTTGCCAAATAAGTTTTTTTCTTCTACAACTTCTCTTAGTTTTGTTCTCTCTTCTTCATTCACGTATGTGGCACTCTAGTTCAAAGTCTTATTGACTCTCACCTGGACTATTGCAATGGGCTCCTCTTAGTCTTCTTACTACAGATCTCTTCCCACTCTAATCTAATCTCTCTAATCTCTTAGCTGCCAAAGTGGTTTTCCCAAATTTGATCTCATTCCCAAATTTTCCCTACTCAAATTTTGGTGGCTCCCCATTACTTCTAGGTTAAGGTTTAAATATCTCTGGCATTTGAAGCTTGTCACAATTAGTACCTTCCTATTTTTCTTATAAATTATTTCCCTCCAGAGACTCTCCTTCCAACTACATTAGCCTACTTTCTGTACCTCACAGAGGACTTTTTAGTGGCTACGTCTCATTCCTGGATTGCTCTTCTTCTTTACCTGTGCATCCTAGAAACCATGGTTTCCCTTAAGGCAGCATAAACATCACCTTTTGTAGGAGGTCTTTTGTGCTTCCTTCCCCACTGAGGTTACCTTCCTTCTGTAAGAAACTAGGTACATATAATCTTCTCCCTTAGAATGAAAGTTCCTTGAGGGCAGGCATTGTTTTTTACTTTTTCCTTGTGTCCCTAACACTTAGCACAAGAACTGGCACATTTTAAGTGCATAATAAATATTTGTTGATTGAGCCAAATCTCTGTGGAACTAAGGTTAGATGGAGGAGCTCAGTTACAGAAGAAATGGATTCCGGGGGTCAGTTAATCCTAGTTACTGAGTTGACAATAAGCAACTGCCTCGTGGCTTTTTTTTAAAACCACCACCCCTTGTTAGACTCCCCAGAAGCAGAATTAGCCCTGTTGATGGTGGGGCTGAGCCTGCCTACAGGTGACTTAGCTGCTCTAGTACCAGTAGCCAGGCAGACCATTATATTATGAAGATCAAAACAGCAGGAAATAGTTGGTGCACAAGAATGAAATTGTTTTCTGCAGAACTAACTCCTGGTAGTATTTGATCTCCCTAGCCAAAAATCAGTTATGTTAGAATATTGACAGGTGTCTCAGTAGAAACACTCTCTTTCAATCACTGCATGAGAAGAAAGGATAAAGTTACAAAGAAAAGTGACTTTACTATTCTGATGCATGCACCAAAGGAAGCAAAATGAGACAGCATGAGAAGATGAATTATGGATTTCTGCTAATAAAATCAGCCAGAAAAATGAGGCACAAAATATGCCCAAAGGGAACAATTCAATATGGACATATCTCCAAGGAAATATAATTTTGCTGGGAGTGGACACTAATTCTGAATAGAGCAAAAATCAAGATTCAGTTCAGAAAAAAAAGTGATTCATACCAAGTCAAATATATAAAACTTACGAATGTTAATTATTTGAATTTTGAGAGCAGGTAGGATATTTTTTACTCTTTTTTGTTTCCCCTGTTACTAACACTACCTGAAACATAGTAGGTGCTATATAAATGCTTGTTTACTAACTGACTGAGCACATCAGAATGAGAGAATTACTTCCATCCCTTATCCTACTGCCAATGCTAATGTTCTTATCTTTGGAGTGATAGGGTTCCTTCATTCTTATTCCTTCCTACTTTTCCCTCCTAGATATATAAAATTTAGGGGCATATTTTGAGCCAGGAGACTTTTGCTAAGAGTATTTGTAGGGCTATGCTAAATGCTGGGGATACAGATACAACTAGGACAAGGGTAAGTCCTTGCCCTCAAGAAGCTTACCTTGTAATTGTGGTAGACAACCCATGAAGGGGAACTGAAAGGAGGGAGGGCTTGAGATAGTGAGAAATGAAGAGGCCCAGGTCTAGTCAGAGAGGATGAAAGCTCACTGTCAGAGTCCAAGGGGGTTCCAGGGGTGGAGATGACTATTCCTGTGTGGAGCAGGTAGGGATGATGGCTGGAATGGAGGCAGTCTAGTTTAGAATGGTTGGGAAGTGAGGAGAGGCAAGACACTGGAGTCTGTGTCCATTAGTCCTGTTCTCTAAAGTAGCTGTGCAGTTGGTGCAATACTAGGGTCTGGGGATGAAGCCCTGCATCTCGCCTAGCATCTAGATAGAGACACACACATTTGTGAGGTTGAAAGTACTGAGACCCAGAAAGAGCTATAGTGACATAGCATCAGTTTACTGTTTATTTCACACACTATGCCTCACTGGTTGTAACTTCTTCACTCCAACTTTCAAAGTCTTTATAATGAGAGAGAAATTTCACTTTGAGGATTAAAGAAAATTAGTTGCATTCTAAGTAAAATCAGGATGTTTTAATTTCATTTCTAAATTCAAAAGATCCCTGATCATATCTTGTAAACATAAGAGTTGAGATATGGATAGACCGTTGGACAAATCACTTAACTGTCCTGAACTTCAATTTCCTTATCTGTAAAATGCAAGGGTAGACTAGATGGAATCTAGATCTCTGAATCTATAAAAAGGAAAGCTACAAGTTTAAAGTGAAATTAGGTCTAAAAATGAACCATTATATCTCCTTCTAAAGTAATAGAATAACTATAAAATTTTTTAAATAAAATGTTAAAATATTCAGAAATCACCTTTAGAACTGCCATTGAAACTTTTCTTAAGTGTAAAAATTCAGTTAAGATTTTCCTCCTTACTGCAAGAGTTAATTTAAAATTTTTATTTTAAAAATGGATGCCTTTGGTTTTTACATCACATTGATTTTCAAAGATATCTTTCCCCTACTCAGCAGCCACCCCTTTAACAAAGACTTAAAAAAGAGAGAAGTAGCACAGCAAAACCAACCAACATTGGAGACAGTTGTTTATTATTATTATTAATTGCTCAAATTATTTAGTAAAAATAGAGAATTATTATTGATAATATTAGTATTTACATAGAACTTTAAGTTTTTCAAAGCATTTTACAAATAATATCTCATTTTACCTTCACAACAACTTGGGAAGTAAGTGATATTATTATCACCATTTTGCAAGTGAGGAAACTGAGACAGAGGTTAAGTGACTTGTCCAGAGTCACACATAGCTAGTAAATGTCTGAAATGAGGTTTGAACTCAGGTCTTCCCAACTTCAGGCTCTGTGCCCTATCTACTGTGCCACCTAGCTTCTTAAATAGTTGAAAAACAATTTTTCATTAAGCTCCATTGTTTCCTGCTTTTGCATTGTCAGGAAATTCTTGTGTATCTTTTTAAGTTATTTTGTTATGCTTAAATTTATTTATGTTAAAAAGAAAAAAGAGTAGCCTTACTGTATTATTTACTACTGTATTTTAGGGGAGAAAAAGGTAAATATACTGTCCTCCTTTCTCTACTAAAGCTTTCTTTTGATATTTCATCATGACCATGCCAGCAGAACACACTTAGCACCCAGCTGGCGATGAATTGCATACCTGTTATCTCAGACCAGACTAATAACATTCACAGAGGTGAATCAATGGGTGGCTTCAAGGTGATTATTTTATATTTTTTTTATTTGTTTGTTTTGTGTGTGTGTGTGTGTGTGTGTTTGTGTGTGTGTGTGTGTGTGTGTGTGTGTGTTTTGGCCATGACAGCTCTCAAAGACTATGTCCCAAGTTGTAGAGGGGTTGTAATTCAATTCAGTGAATCGCCCCCCAAAAAAATCAGAATCTAGAATATTGAAGTAAAAATAAGAACTTTGACTTGATTAAGGGTTAAAATGACTTTTGTGGAACTACTTGAGATCTGAGTTCAAATCATAGCTCTGTGGCTAATCAGCTATGGAACCCAGGGTAAGATATTTGAGCAGTGATAGGACTATGATTGTTTTGGATAGTAGATATTTCAAGTGTTTGTCCTTTTTTTTTGTCTTTTGACTTTGTTCTGATACTTTTGTTGTATGATTAGAGTTTTCAATTGTTTCCTCTATATATTTTTCAGGCTTCATAGTACTTTGGTAAGGTTTTCCAGCTTCTCTTCTAGGTTGTTTATTCTCCTTCCATGTTTTTCCTGAAGAATTCTGATTAGACTCCTCAACTCTCCTTTCCACTCTTTCTTCATCTATTTTGATAGGCCTTCCATCCACTTATGGAGTCCTTATGTTCAAGCCATTATGTGGCCAAATTAGTTTATTTTCAGACTGCAAGGGATTCTACTTATAATTGTTGCCAAATAATTTTCTTATTTAGAAGTTTTAGCCTGGGGTTATCTTAATTCATAGTACTTCTTTGTCATATTAAAGTTTTTCTTATATTTGCTCATTTAACCTTATGAACAAATGCAAGAAAGTCTCTAATATAATTAAGTATTGGATAAGATGGTAAGAAACAACCTAGTTTTCTCCTAAGGTTGTATGCCAGTCCCTTAACATATACCCAGGGTAGGAATGGAAGGTGATTAGCAGTCACTAAGATCCATCAGTCCTCATGCTTGAAAGCCCATCTGATATTGGCTTCCTGGTCTTTCCCTGGTGGTATAGTCCAGATAAGGTGGATGATGATCTGAGTGATTGTTGCTGAGAAAAGTTGCCTTGGATAGGATGGATGCTTAGTCAGATGACTGTGGTTACCAAGGAATGCAACTCTTAATCCTCTGCTCTCAGTGCTGGCTCAAAACAAGGTTAGCAGTAATCCCAATGGTAATTTGGTCTTTAATTGTTTTGTTCCCCTTACAGAAGCTACTTTACTACAGATTTATTTTCATTCTCAACTTAAATCCCATCTTCTACATACAGTCTTTCCTAATCCTTCTTAATTCTACTGCCTTCCCTCTGTTAAATTTTTCCTATAAATTCTGTATATAGCTTGTTTGTACATGTTTGTTTGCTTGTCACCTCCTCCATTAGATAGTAGGCTCCTTGAAGGCAAGGTCTGTCTTTTGTCTTTTTTTTTTTTGTATCTCCAGTGCTTAACACGGTGCCAATCACACAGTAGGTACTTAATAAATGCTTATTGACTGATTGATTTGCTTGATAATCCTTTATTTGTCTTAGTTAGTTTTTTATTGTTCTTGAGATTATGTTTCTGCAAACTATATTTGACCCAAAGTTTTCACATTGCTCTCTTTATTAGACTATACCTCTTACTCTCCAGTCTTTATTTCTTTCTTTCTTTCAGCTAGGCAATGGGGTTAAGCAACTTGCCCAGGGTCACACAGCTACTTAAGTGTTTATGTGTCTGAGGCCGGATTTGGACTGAGGTCCTCCTGAATCCAGGGCCAGTGCTCTATCCATTGTACTACCTAGCTTCCCCTCTCTAGTCTTTTAAAGATACTGATAATCACTCAGTTATCACATCTGCTAGCTTTGCAGTAGCCTAGAATGCAGTCCATCTGGACTAGAAGACTTGAACACATCAAAGGCACTTAGATGCTCTCTTACTTCTTCTGTGCATCAACACCTATCAACTATTTCTTTGTCCTTTCTAGTTTATAGATCATTGTCCTTGTCAGAGATAAGAGGAAGAAATTAAGATTGCCTTCATTGCTTTGCTGGTTGCCATTTTTTTTTCATCCTCCCTGAAGAGCAGGTTTCCATGATTCTCCTTTTCCAATTGATAGCTAAAAACAAAATAAAACAAATTTTAAAAATCGTATTTTTTTTGTTGTTGTTATTTATAGCTTTCCTTTCTAGCTTCAGATGGTTCTGAGTTTTAGCACTGTTGACACTAATTTTAACAGGTCTGTGCTACACTTTTTTTTCCTTCATATTCCGTTACCTAACCTTCATTCCATCTTCTTTACATGTATTTTTAAAATTTAAATTGTTTTGGTGAGGTCCCTTTGCAATCACATTATTTTCTTTGAAATTCTTCATTGAAATTGTTTATTATGTGAAACATTATAAATATTCTTTCTCAAAGTTTCCCATATTTCCTGAACTAACATTTCTTTTGGGATTTTATACCATGGGATCTTATCTACCTTTTCTATGAACCCTTTGAAATCTACTCTACCTGTATCTAAGGTTCATGCTCCATTCCCCTCTCCTCTGTCACAAATCCTAAGATGGAATGGTCATTTCTACTCCAGCACCCACTTCTTCCTTATTGGTGAGAAACATATTCAAAGAAGAATTTTCCTTCTTTATTCCTCCACCATTTGAAATTATCATTAAAGCAAGTCTGTTCTAGCAGATGTTGGAATTATTGAAACCTGGAAAAAGGAGCTGCTTGCAGGTAAAACCATACTAGGGGTATAGAGACACCATCCTGAGGGAGTGAGGGAGGGAGGTTTTTCATCATTATAATACTGATCATGACACCCTAAATCACTTTGAGACTGATTGGGAGCTCAACAACTTCAAGACCCAGATGCTACTATTTCTGTAAATTTGACTTCATTAACATCTTCTTTCCCAAACACCACAACTTGTAGACAGATGTGCTATTGAGAAAATTCATATGTGTACAACTGCTGGATCAATCATCCTGAAAGGTTCTTCTACATACAATAAACTTTACAACTACAGCATTTAAATTAGATCTCTTCCAGTTAATCAAGAGCAGGACTGAGGTGCCCAACCTTAGGATGGACTGACCTAGCTTTAGGATAGATTATTTACTAGCAGGTGGAGGAAGAGCCTTTCCAGTCTTCTGCCTTGCTATACAGAGGTTTCTCCCCTACCTTTTTTCCAGCTACAAATCACTGTCAGAGCCTTTGGACAGCCCCATCCTGAAACCAACTCAATCACTGGAGATCCCATTCCATTCCATCTTCTCCAATATATTGCTTTCTCTACCAATTCCATTCTCTCACTAATCTTCAATGTGTCCCTGTCTAATTATTGTTTCCCTACTGCTTACAAACACACTCATATCTCCCCTATTTTCCAAAAAGCCTCACTTGGTCTATCTATGCTCTTTAGCTATTATCCTTTATCTTTCCTCCATTTCACATTTAAGCTCCTTGATAAGGCTGTCTGCAATTGGTGTCTTTTGTTCATCTCGTCTCTTCTTAACTCTCTTAAATCTGGCTGCCGACCTTAGCATTCAACTGAAACTGATCTTGCTCATGTTACCAATGATCTTTTAATTGCTAAATCTAAAAGCCTTTTCTCAATCTTTATTTTTCTTGACCTCTCAGCTGTCTTTGACACGGTAGATTGCTGTCATTTTGAAACTCTCTTCTCTCTAGATTTCCATATCACTGTTTTCTTCTGGTTCTTCTCCTACCTATCCGACTATTCTATATCAGCCTTATTTGCTGAATCTTCTTTCAGATCGTTCCTAGTATCCATGACTCTATCCTAAGTCCCCTTCTCATCTTTATGCTATTTAATTTAGTGATTCATCAGATCCCATGGATTCAATTATCATCTCTGTACTGATGATTTTTGGAGCTATTTATCCAGCTGTAACCTCTCTCTTGACCTCCACTCTCACATCTGCAACTGCCTATTGGACATCTCGAGCTGATAGCATATCTTAAACCCAACATGTCTAAAACTGAACTCATTATCTTTTCCCCAAAACTTTTCTTCTTCTTAAACTTCCCCATTACTGCTGACAGTACCACCATCTTCCCAGTCACCTAGGATCACCTAGTTGTTATACTTGACTCCTCATTCTTTCTGGGACAGAGTAACTTAGTTACCAAGTCTGTTGAGTCTATCTTCACAACATCTCTAAGATGTGCTGCCTTCTCTCCTCTGGCACTGCCGCCATCTTGTTCTAGGCCCTTCTCAGGCCTATACTATTGCAATAGTCTCCTGGTTGGTCTCACAGTATCATGCTCTTTCCACTTCAGTCCATCCTCCATTAAGCTATCAATGTGATCTTCCTAACAGGAAGGTCTGACCATATTACTCTCTCCATCACCCCAAAAAATGCCAGTGGCTTCACATTACCTCTAGGATCAAAAATAAAATCTTCTGGCTTTTAAAGCCCTTTATAACCTGGGCTTCCCACCTTTCCAGTCTTCTTATATCTTACTCCCTTTGTGGTACTTTATAATCAATTCAAACTGGCCTCCTTCCTGTTTCTTACACATAACACCCCATCTTCCAAATACAGAAATTTTCATTGATTGTCCCTCATGCATGGAATGATCTTCCTCCTCATCTCCACCTCCTGGCTTTCCTGGCTTCCCTCAAGTCTCAGCTAAAATCTCTCTCTCTCTCTCTCTCTCTCTTTCTTTTTTAGGCAATTGGGGTTGAGTAACTGAGTAACTTGCCCAGGGTCACACAGCTAGTAAGTGTCAAGTGTTTGGTCTGAGGCCACATTTGAATTCAGGTCCTCCTGACTTCAGGGCTGGTGCTCTATGCACTGCATCACCTAGCTGCCCCTAAAACCTCACTTTCTACAAAGAGTTTTCCTGGTCCCCCTTAATCATAGTTCCTTCTCTTTGGGACTATCCCCAATTTATCCCGTATGGTTTTTTTGTATGTATTTGTTTGCATGTTATCTCCCCCCATTAGATTGTGAACATCTTGAGAATAGGGGCTGCTCCTTTTTGTATCCTCAGCACTTAGCACAGTGGTTGGCATATAGTAGATATAAATGTTCGTTGCCTTGACTGTCTCAATTTGCTCTCTTTGCACGAATCTGTCAGACACAAGAATGAGGTGCTTAGTTTTAGGTCTAGTATCTACTTTCCAGGAGGTCATGAACCCTATGTAACAGATGTTTGTGGTGGATTCCTCACCTGCAGGTGGAGGAAGTGGTTATACCCTTGCTGAGAATTCGGGGGTTTGTAATGTTTATATACTTTCTTAGCCTAGGAAAAGATGAAAGGAATGACATGTGATTCTGATTTGGACTACAACTCTAGGGAACTATGAATGAATTAAGAAAGAGAATGTAGCAGGAGAGAACAAGACAGAGCTTGGAACCAGGGGAAGGCAATGGAATAAACATTTATATAACACCTAAAATATGCCAGACATTATGCGAAGCCCTTCACAAATATCTCATTTGATCCTCACAACAACCCTGTGAGGTAGGTGCCCTTATCATCTCCATTTAACAGTTAAGAAAACTGAGGCAAACAGAAGTTAAGTGACTTGCCCAGGGTCACTCTGCTAGCAAATGTCTGGGGCTAGATTTAAACCTATGTTTTTCTGACTCCAGGCCACGTGCTCTCTCCACTGTGCCACCATGTACTACAACTATTGTGACTGTGAACCAAAGGTAAAAATGGTGGTCTCTCGTAGACTTTTACTTTGTAAGAAGAAATGCTGACAAGTGACTTTTTCTCCTTGAGAACTATGAGGAAACTCTGCCAAGGTATATCTCTACAACTTCTCAATCCCCACACATCTATTTGTTTAACAGGTATCTCATATGATTTGTTGTCTAGTTATGTTCTAATTTTTGTTTTTATTTGGATTCTTTTATGCTTTACCTAAAACACCTGTGATTTTACAGACAGCTTCATTTTCTTGGGTATACTTTGGCATTGTCAGAGAATGCCAAACAGGGAAAAGCCTGGTGGTTTTGATTCAAATTATATAACTCAATCTGAAATTTCTTTCCCCATTAATGGAAGAGATCAGAGTCTTTGGCAAATTGTTAGAAAATTTCTTTCTTTCTTTCTTCCTTTTTTTTTTTTTAAGGCAATTGGGGTTAAGTGACTTGCCCAGGGTCACACAGCTAGTAAGTGTCAAGTGTTTGGTTTGATGCCGGATTTGAACTCAGGTCCTCCTGACTTCAGGTCTGGTGCTCTATCCACCGCCGCCTAGCTGTCTCTGTTAGAGAATTTCTAACTGGGGTTTAATGAGTTATTACTATTTGTTGTTCAGTCATTCCAGTCGTGCTCAACTCTTTGTGATCCTGTTTTAGGGTTTTCTTGGCAAAGCTACAGGATTGGTTTGCCATTTCCTTCTCCAGCTCATTTTTACAGATGAGGAAACTAAGGCAAATAGGGTTGAGTGACTTGCCCAGGGTCACACAGCTAAGAAGTGTCTGAGACCAGATTTGAATGCTTGAAGCTGAGTCTTCCTGATTCCAAGTCCAGTGCTCTATCTACTACGCTACTAGCTGCCCTCTAGATAGCTGCCCTGCTCTTACTATAGTCATTGATAATGCTATAAACTCAGCAAAAGAGTAGAGAAAAGATCATTAATATAGGCTGCTGCCACTGGATATAAATGAAGCTAAAGGTCAAGGCCATTAAGCTTTAGTCTGCTCTTTGATACAAGAAAAAGAGTAGGTTAGGTATTTGGAGGTGGGACTGGTAGCCAAAGAAGAGGGTCTATTCAAAGCCAACCCTGCAAGGATAGAGATAGACACAGTCCAGGAGGATTTTGTTCCGTCCATTTCCCAGGGGGAGAAGGAATTGCTCCCTAGACACCTGCTTATTGCATGCACTTGTGTCCAAATCTTGGTTTTGCTCTTGTCGTTCTCTTGTCCCAGATAATGTTTAGCGCAGTGCCTCTTCCATAGGTGGCTATTAAATGCTTATTCCTTTGCCCCCTCTTTCCTATTCATTTCTAGTCCATATTATCCTGTATGATACATATAGTAAGAATTGATCCTTCTTGTATGTTGTGAATAGAAGTTCGGCTTCTGGAGATCATGTTCTTTGTCTCAGAAACTAGGTACCCCAATAAAGAAATAGATGAGAATTTTCCTAAGGAATTCTGAAAACAAACTTGGACCAAATTGGGTAACTTCTTCCCCCCTCTCCTTTTCAAACTGTGCTAATGTTTCAAAACAACAGCAGGGAAAGCAAACTAGAGGAAAGGCAGCATGCAATTCTTGGAAATTGATGCCCTCCACTGGCACATTGTTCCATTTGAAAGTAAATGTTGTAATTGAGTGAAAATCAATTAACACACAGCAAGGGGACATTTTCAGAATATCATACAGTTAGTTAAGCAATAGCTGTTTCTGGAGCATTCCTGGACAAGAATGGGAAGTGTCAAGAGGGAGTGAGATTGGAAAGGGAAAATATTTTGAATGAGATAGCAGCTTGTTAAATCAATTTGCTGCGAGTGCCCTATAATCTAGGCCATCTAGGTAGTGCAGTGGCTCGAGTGCCAGGCTTGGAGTCAGGAAGACTAATTTTCCTGAGTTCAAATCTGGCCTCTGACACTTACTAGTGGTATGACTCTTGGTAAGTCACTTCACCATGCTTATCTCAGTTTCCTCATCTGTAAAATGAGTTGGAGAAAGAATGGCAAACCATTCCAATATCTCTGCCAAGAAAACCCTGGATGGAATCATGAAGAGTCAGATATGAATGGAACAACTGAACAAAAACAAACAAACAAACAAACAAAAATCCATTATCTGGAAGAAACTGAGTTTTATTCTGGTTTATAGAAGGACTAGAATTAGCACTTGCCTTTGAAAATGTACATAATACACTTATAGGAAAGTTCCCCTTGTCTGGACCTTTACACCATCACTAAGAACTTGCCTCTTTAGGTCTCTGCTGTCTCTCCTTGATAAACAGTTGGCTAGGGACAGTTCAGGGCAGTTAGGTAGTACAGTGGATAGAGCGCTGGCCTTTGAGTCAGGAAAACTTGAGCTCAAATCCAGATTTGGACACTTACTAGCTCTGTGACCTTGGGGAAATCATTTAACCCTTTTTGCCTCAGTTTCCTCATATATAAAATTAGCTGGAGGAGGAAAAGGCAAACCACTCCAGTATCTCTGCCAAGAAAACTCCAAATGGGGTCACAAAGAGTCAGACATAACTGAAAAATGACTGAACAACAGGGACGGTTCTATTATACCATGTCCTTTCCTAGGAGGTTCTGTAGAATCAACACAGGTCCTAATTATCTTGTTAAATCAGTTGAGTTTCACTCAGCTTTTTCTAGGTTTGGAGATTGGCTCAGTGTTTTAAAGAGAACATATTTGTTGTTCGGTATATTTTTAATGGCTTGTATCCTCCATTCCTTCCTTCTTGCACATGGTACTGACTCAGCGTGTCATCTGGTGTGACTACACCTGCTCCGTTTTAGCACCGTTCTGTCATGCATAAAAGTCCAAGCAACGCTGTTTAACTGGAGCCATGCTGAGAGTTTCCTGTTCATTCAAGCAACATCTGTGAGATTTGCATGGATTAACATTCAGATGACAGAGATCTAACTTTGATTTAAATAAAAAGAGAAGGGCAAACTCAATCTAACCATGGGCATATATTAAGGAAGATTATGTGTGAGGCTTCTCCTTGAAATGAATCAATTATTAATTGTTATCAAAGGTTTCCTGGCTGCTCTGCCAATTCATTTAGGCTAAATTTCTAGTTCCTTTACAAAGAAAATATTGTTGGAGACTTGAATATTCTTTTGTTTCCTACTAGTATGAAAGAGTGTTTCTGTCAAATGAAAGCTTTTTAAAATGCCCATTGCATGCATTGCAATATGGTAAGCCTTGGGAACTGTTTTGCAGATTGGGCTCTAATCTATGGTTCTTACTTTTTCTAGGGAAATGGGTTGCTTTAATTAGTCCTCCTTCCCCCCATCTCCTCTTGAATAAAGTTAAAAAAAAAAGGAATGCAGTAAGTGGAAAAGATGAAAATGGCAATAATCAGGACTTTTTTTTTTGGTGATTTGAATACTTGAAAGTATTATTTTACAAATTAAAACAAAGGGTTGACCTAGAAAAGCCTACCAATCAACAGGTATTTGTTGAGTGCCTACTATGTGACAATCTGGAGATAAAAAGACAAAAATGAAACAGTCTTTGCCTTCAAGAAATTTGAGGGAGAGAATGCATATATATTATAATAAGTAAATATACAAAAAAGCCTAACAAATAGCTGTCCACCATGCCTGGCACCAGTAACAATTTATACATCCCTAATCATAAAGAATACTGACATTATCCAGCTTAACATCTTTGAGATATTATGTGATATGAGCAAATATGAGTTGATTGTGGGTTTTTTTTTGATTACTAGGAAATTCTGGCATTTATTGCAAGTATAGGTTACATTATCTTAAGGTTTATCCTAACCCTATTATTCTCAAATTAGATAAATACCCTTTAGTGAATGCAATACCCAGGTTCAACCTTAGACAAAATTGTAGAGTAGATATAGTTTGACTTTAATATTTCTTTTTATATTCCTCTTATATTTCATTCTGTCATAAAATAGATAAATGGCCTAAAACAATTCTTAAAAATAAAGGGCCATGGAAAGATAGATTAAAATTAATTAAATAATTAATTAAATAATCGAATCCTAAAGAATGAGTAGATCAAACAACAAATCCTAGAAACAATCAATAACTTCATCAAAGAGAATGACAACAATGCAAAAACATACCAAAACTTATGGGATGTAGCCAAAGAAGTTCATAGGGAAAATTTCATATCTCTAAATGATTATGTGAATAAAAATAGAGAAAGAGGAGATTGATGAATTGGGCATGCAAGTAAAAAAGCTAGAAAAAGAACAAATTAAGAACTCCCAATTAAATACCAAATTAGAAATTCTAAAAGTCAAAAGAGAGCAAGAGATAGAACGAGAAATTTCATTTAAAATAACTAGACAATATAAAATATTTGGGAGTCTACCTGCCAAGAGAAACCCAAGAACTATATGAACATAATTGCAAAACACTTTTCACACAAATAAAGTCATATCTAAAAAAATAGGAAAATATCAATTGTGCATGGGTAGGCTGAACTAATATGATAAAAATTACAATTCTGCCTAAATAAATTTCAGTGCCATACCAATCAAACTACCAAAAAATTATTCTATGGAGGTAGAAAAAATAATAATAAAATTCATCTGGAAGAACAACCGGTCAAAAATATCAAGGGAATTAATGGAAAAAAAATGCAAAGAAAGGTGGCCCAGCTGTGGTGGAACTAAAACTATCTTATAAAGTGGCAATCATTAAAACTATTTGGTACTAGGTAAGAAATAGAGTGGTGAGGGGCAGCCAGGTAGCGCAGTGGAAAAGCTCTGGCTTTGGGGTCAGGAGGACCTGAGTTCAAAGGTGGCCTCAGATACTTGATACTTACTAGCTGTGTGACCCTGGCCAAGTCACTTAACCCGATAGCCTCACCAAAAAAGAAATAGAGTGGTGGATCAGTGGAATAGAGTAGGTACACAAGACAGAGAAGTGAATGACTATAGTAATCTACTAGTATACACAGTGACTATAGTACCATAAACAAAAGTAACACTAAAAGGCAGTTCATCTCAGATTAATTTCAATGACCAATCCTGGTCCTGGAGAACCAATAGTGAAACACTTTCTTCTTCTGAGTAGAGAGGTGAAGGACTATGGGTATGAAATGTTACATACACTCAGACAAAAGTCAGTATTGCTTAATGGTTTGTTGTCTTTGTTATAAGGAAGAGTGTAAGGGGGCTGAGGCATAATGAGAAAAATACCTTGATGCAATAACAAAAAAAAATCACTAAAATAAAAAAATACCCCATACTACAAAGATTTACTTATTGTTGGTTCCTCATGTCTGCACCTCCTGACTGTTTGTCTAGTTTAGGATACACTGTAACAGAAATAGAAGATGTTCTGGGGTCAGATGCTGAAGGGTGAGGAGCCGTCTGTAAGGGTTTGAAGCTGCCACTTGCCAGAGTCTTTTTAAGTTCCTCAGAGCTGATATTGGTTGTTTGGAAGTTGAAAACTTGTCTGGGTGTGGGGAAGGGAGGGTGGATGAACAGTTAGAGAGTATTTGTATTTGCTTTGTACTGGGAACTTATGAGTTGATACACTTTGAAAGAGGAAGCACAGAGAGGAGTTTGATCGTGGAAATTTAGAAATAGTGAGGCTGTGATTAAACTTTTCAGTGATTGAGAGAGAAAGAGAGACTAGAAGAAAGAATAAGTGGGGCAATGAGTGCTAAGGGTAAGAGAGGAAGCCCCTACCATGCATTAAATTCTGGTTAGAGAGGGACTGTTGCTGGAGAAAGAAAGTAAAGACATGTATGCTAAGGAACTCTAAGAACCCCTCCAGCTCTGAAGATATGCTGTTATGATCCTACTATAATTCATACATAGCATCATGACCATTTCTGAGTTCTACATGGAAACAGAGGCCTCAAGAAGGTACAAGGGGGCTTAAGGCTTAGAATATGAGTGACAGCAACCTGACTACTAGTCATAGGCCCCTACAAGTTGCTTTGCCTTAACCTCTTGTGACTAAACTCATGTTTTGATTCTGGCTTCTGAACATTCTTTGATTCTTCCAATCCTGGATTTCTGCCATGTTTCACCACCAAGGGTTCTGGTATATCATTCTGCTTATATGACATGCTTTGCATTATGTCTGTGAATATACTATGGACTTTTGAATGCTGTTCTCTATGCTTTTCTCATTTTTGTCAGGCAGCTCAGATCTTGTCTTCTGTATTAAATTAGATTCAACTAGCATTTATTAAGTGCTTATTATTGCCAGCTGATGATGAAAACCAATAAACAAAAAACAAAAATTAAACAGTTTTTGCCCTCAAGGAGTTTAACATTCTACTGGGTGGGGGTAGGGGAGAGAAATACACCACGTACACAGAAAAGTAAATTGTCTGGACTTGTAATTTCCTTTGATGCAGAGAACTAATTGTAAGGAAACTCTACCAATGGAAATTGTTAACTTTTCTGCAATTTATAGTCTTAGAGAGTTGACTGGGTCATTGAGATATTAAGTGACTTGTTTAAGGTCACACATAGCCATGTGTTATGAGTGGAGCTCAAATCTACATATTCTTGAGTCAGAGGTTAGCTTTCCATCTACTCTGCTATGTTCAGAAGCTTCTATCTCAATCTCTCACTGGTAGGCTGGGTTTGTTTTTTGCGTTAACTATTGCACAATGACCTCTCACCCTTACACTTGTCATATGCAAACGATAAAGTAGAATTTGATAAAAATGGAGGAGGTTTCTATAGATTATAGTGAGAAGGAAAGGCAGAGGAAGACACAAAAGTAGAGAGGCTAATGCTAAGCTTGGAAGTATTAGAACTAGGGATGAGGATATGGGGAGAGATAGTAGGCTAAAAGTGTTCTTTGACTAGACGGGAGAGAGTTGTTAATAACAGGAATGAGAGGAACAGGAAGAGTGTGTTGCGGTCTAAAGCTGCCTTGCAATTTAGGAACTAACCAATTAATAATACTGTTCAATAGCCAGTACTGGGAAATTCACTCTAAGTTCTTACCGGTGATAGTTGTTGACACAGTAATTACTATACTCTCACTTTTCTTTTTTAAGATAGTAATTGTTGTTAGTCTCTAAAATTTTATAGCATTTCTTCAGTGTTGGACATATGAGTGAGTCTTTATGTGGGCAATTAGGTACCTCCTCTCTTTATGAAAAGATCTCAGATCCTGCAATTTTACCAGTTGTAATTCTTCATCAAAAGTGGGACACAGGACAAACTGTCACACCTTGGAAGATATTTTTTATTTTCCAAGTTTTGAGCTTTGGTAGGAGAAGGTGTATTTAGAAGACAGTTGCAGTCCATTTCTCTAGAATTACTTCTCTTTTAGTTAAAGGGTAAGCAATCCACATTCCACAGGAGTGCTGCAAGAAGAGTTGTGAGTTCATATTCACTCCAACTAGATGTAGGGAGGGTTTGGGGATACAGAGTGAGTAAAAGAGACTTGGAATATGATAATGGCGCTGGCATACTAGAATCAAGACCTGACTAGTTTGGGAGTCATCCAGACTTAGGAAAGTACCTGGGAGTCATGATCAAAGCAGAACTGAATGTCATGGTCTGAACATGGACCATGGTCCGAACATGGATCCTATAGTCAGAGTAAGACAGCAAGTTAAAACCAACCTGGTAATCTGGAAGTTGGAGAACCACAGGTACAAAAGGGAAAGACAAAGTGGTAGGAGAATGTTACAGGTATTAACAGCAAGGAGACCTTAATCGTGAAGAAAATTCATAAATTCAGAAGCCTCTTATAGACTTTTTTTTTCTAGAATACCAGACCTGCAATCAGCAAACTACTGCCCGAGGAATAAATCCTTACAGCCTGTATTCATAATGCTAAGAAACATAGTTTGCTGGTTTAATCTAGAGCCATGAGGTAAAAGCAAAGAAGCAATGATTCCCATCTGTAGCATTTGGACAGAAAATGAGAGCAAATCCTGACCCAGTTCTAGTTCTTCATAGGTCTGCATCTCTTCAACTTTGGCATACTGTCACCTCCATTTCTTAGTTTAAGATGTGGATATATCAGGGCAGGTAGGTGGTGCAGTGGATAGAGCACCGGCCCTGAAGTTAGGAGGACCTGAGTTCAAATCCAGCCTCAGACTAAGCACTTGACACTTACTAGCTGTGTGACCCTGGGCAAGTCACTTAACCCCAATTGCCTAAAAAAAAAGATGTGGAATCAAAAACATGGCTTATCACTGAAAAAACAATGTCTTCTTCCTTGGATGTCATCTTTTAAGAGCTGTGATGAAGGGTGGCCACTGAGGCATTTGTTTACAGTAGAAATAGTGCTAGTTTTGGAGGTAGGAGCAACTGAATTAAAATCCTGCTTCGGTCATTTGATAAATGTGTGACCCTAGGCAAATCATCAAACATTCCTGGGCCTCGGTGTCCATCCCTGTAAAATGAGGCTGTTGGACTAAATGGATTTTGAGGTCCCTTCCAGATTCTGTGTTGTTTCCTTCCACAGGAAAACTCTTCCTGTTATGTTATCATCCTATGAGAGTTACAGCCTCAAAGAAGACCCTACTTAACTTAGTTTGGGACTAGTTCTCATCAGCAGTTGACATGCCAGGAACAGTGTGCCCATCTTAGGCCAATTCCTTTTGTTTTCTTTTATTGCCCTCTAGACAGTATATGTATTCATATGCATATGTATGATATATACATTGTGGTGGGTGAAAGATGAAATGACTGAGGAAACAAAGTTTTGAGCTTCTGAGTGTATAGATTTATTAAGGAATGCATGCTAATTGCCTAATAAATTGGGACCAGGTCCCTTCCTCAGCTTAGGCCTGAACTCTGAAGGAGACAGACTTTTATACATTAAAAACAATTAATCAAATGAGAGTAATTTATTAAAAGAAAATGATTAACAAGTATAGAAAATTAGGTAATCTGATTTATAATTTGAGGGAAGATTAGGGACTTTCCAAATTGGGTTGGGGAGAGTAAATAGACACAGTTTCCTAAAATCAGAGAAAGAGATGTCTCACTTCCCCTAAGTGTCTGTATATAATCAAAAGAACATGGAAACAACTGACTGATTAGCATGGGGTCAGTTTTCAGATAAGACATATGCTTGAGATGTATAATTGTGAGAAAACTCCTTGCATCCATCTTTAAATCTATGTCCTTAGTTAAGGTTCTCTAACAGCAGGTAGAGGTGGTCCGGCTTCCCAGCCCTGCGGGACTAGTTCAAATACTACAATATAGTTTCTTTCAGGTTCTCACAACTGATAAAGTTTTCTTACAAAACAGAAGTTGGAGGTGAGAAGGAAGTATATTCCAAATCCCAGGGTCCACTTGTGCAAAGACACAGGGAGGAGATGGAATGTTATATATATGTAGGCCAGTTTGTATAGAACAAAGAGAGTGAGAAGTAGTTAAAATGAAATAAGACTGAAATGAGAGATATTGTGAAGAGCTTCAAACACTGAGTAGCTTGTTATTTATCCTAAAGGCAATAGGGAGCCATGGAAGATTTTTTTTGGGGGGAGGTGGGGTGGGAAGTCATGGTCAAATTTGTATTTGAAGTGTCAATTTGGTAGTAATTTAGAGGGTAAAGTGATGAGGAAAGAGATGGGAGATAAGGGTTCCAATTAGGAGGCCCATTGGAATAGTCTAGCTGAGAGAAGATGAGAGCCTGAATGAGGATAGTTGTGTGGTAGAAAGAAGGAGACAGTCTTGAGATGTTTTGCAGGTGTGATCATCAAGACTTGGCCACTGATTGGATGTGGGAATTGAAGAAAAAGAAAGTATCAAAGATGACTCCAAGGTTGCAAATCTGAGCAAGAGGAACAATGATGGTGGTATCACTAGAAGGGATAAAGTTTATTAAAAAATGAGTTTAGGGAAAATATGGAATCCATTTTGGATGTATTGAATTTGATGTTCAGCAGGTAGTGATTCATACAGGACTGGAGCTCTGGTTGTTAGGATTGGTTATATAGATTTGAAATTCAGTCAGACAACTAGCATTTATTAAACTCCTACCATGTGCCAGCCATTGTGCTAAAATAGCCCCTGCCTTCAAGGAGCTCATAGTGTAATGAGTGATAAATGCAAATGATTAGGTACAAGCAAGATATATACAGGATGAATTGGACATAATTAATGGAAGGAAGATACTAGCAATTAAGAAAGATTGACAAAGACTTCTTAGGGTAGGATTTTACCTGGGACTGCAAGAAAGCCAAGGAAGCCAAGAAGTAGAGATGAGGAGAAAAAAGATTTCAGGCATGGGGAAAAATCAGTATAAATACCTTTGCCTTAGGAGATGGAGTGTCTTGTCTGAAGAGCGGCAAACTGCATGGGAGCTTATGGGATCACCAAAGGAAAGAGTCTATATAGAGAAAAAGATCAGAGAACGTTGGGGTGTGCTGGTACTTGGTGGAAGAGAGGAAGACGATTCAGCAATGGGCAACCAAAAAAGTCAGTCAGATATGAGAACAGTGTCTAGGAGGAAGGCAGTCAAAAACTGCTGAAAAAGTAAAAAAAAAATTAATGCTGAGGTCTAGAAAAGGTTGTTGGATTTAACAACACACAATTAAACTAAAACATAGCAAGATATCAGAAGGTTTACCTATAACAACACTCTTGTGGCCCAGATCCTTAAAGGGCAGTATCTCCAGCCTTGGGTACTTTGTGACTAATATGATGATTTTCTTTTTGACTATACTATTAAAGGGAAATGTTTTGTTTTTAATCTTTCTGTGCAGCATATTCCATTTTCCACTTAAATGTATGGTTTTGTGAAACTCCCCCCCACCAAAAAAAATAAAGCAAACCTCTGTGCAAACTCACCAGGAAAAATATGCTAGCAGTAATCAAAAGTCTTATTTAAAAAAAATTTTTAAAAACCGCTATAACTAGTTAATTTTCTAAATATTTTTGGAGAGTCTGCTTTCATAGCTTAACCAGCCTGCTGAATTTAAATTTTAACAGCACCAGAAGTTCTGATAAAATAAATATTTTACATAATGTGCAAAAGGAAACCTTTGTACATGTAACATAATTTGGCTTCTTAGGAAACTTCAACAAGAATCCTGTTGCACACCTACAACAATATGGCCTTTGTGGCTGGCCTTCACAAATGCCCCTAAGCTCTGAGCATCTGCTCTGTTTGTCGTATAAGCAGTCTTTTTACTTTTTTTTCTTGGCGTGGCCTATATGAACAGGTGTCCTTGAGTAGAGAAGCATATGGCTTCAATGTGACAACATGATCTAGGAGGAAGGACTTCCTGCAGATGAAAGGCACTTAAAACAACAAGCAGGCTGCCAGCTTTGCTGCAGACCATGGGTAGCTATTAAGCACACGTAAGGACAGCACCAGACATTCTCTACTAGTTCTGAGACATGGGAAAAGAAACACTTCTGTACATTCCAAGATCTTCATGTTCTTTGTGAGAGGAGCTGGCTGGCTGGGTGAAACAGATCCCTACTTGAAAGAATAAGGACATTCTGCTGCTTTCTGTCAGTCAAGAGGGCCAAGAGAAATCAATTCATATATGTTAACAATGTTTAACATAACTCCTTCTGCAAACATAGTTTTGTTGCTACACATAGTTCAAGTTCACCCCAATCTGGGCCCATTTTTGGTCTGGTTCAAAACAGACCATTTTACAGCTGCAGGTGAATGTCTCTCAATTGTCATCTGGCAGCAAGCAAGTCTGAGTGATGGGGAGTTGAGATTAGCTTTTGTCTCCAAAGAATAGACTTTAGCCAGGAGTAGTGGCACATGACCATAATCCCTGCTAGAAGAGGAGACTAAAGCTAGTGGATCACTTGAGTTCAGGAGTTCTGAGTTGTAGTAGGTCAAAGCTAATCGGGTGTCCATATGAAGTCCACAATCACTATGGCCACCAAACTCAGGTTGTAAACAAACTTCCATGCTGATCTGCACTGGGGCCTGGATTGTGAGTGGCCATTGCACTTCCAGTCTGGGTGACTGGAAAAAAACCCACTAGAAACCCCCCAAATCCAAACAAACAAGAACAAAATCAGAGAATGGGAAAACTTGAGAAACTTAATTTCTCAGTGGTCAAGAAGCTCATGGGCTAAGACCAGGAATGTTAGTTTACCTTATTTAATTCTCTTCCCATCATCTTAAGCCCTTCTGGGCAAAATAATAGAAGACATTAAATGGAAATAATTATTGGTTAAGAGAAGAATCTTAATGAATCTGGAACTCCTGGAGGTTCTCATGTCCCTAATCCTCCTTTTCAGTTTCCTGTTGTGTGTTGTCTTTCTCCACTAGATTGTAAGCTCCTTGAGGGAAGGTGCTGCTTTCTTTTTTCATATGTGTATCCTTAGACCTTAGCATAGTGACTGGCACATAGTAGGTGCTTAGTCAATATTTATTGACTGAGAATCCTCTGTATACTAGTAACTTTCAAGAGAAAGAATCATGGTGCAGTATAAAGAATACTAATTGTGCAATCAGAAGCTCTAGGTTCAAATACTGGACTGTGATTCACTTGTTGATCTTGACCTCAGTTCTCAGCTCGCTTCCCTCCACCCAACAAAGCCCAGAGTGAAGCCCCAGTCATCTCTTGGGAAAGTTATCTCTGTGCCCCACCAACCCCAGGGGTATGTATGCCCTTAAGCTGAAGTATCACCATAGCCAACCCTCTCCTAAACCACTAACCCTGTGCTCTGTTTACATATGTATAATCTTCGTGGTGTTGCTCATATAGCACACAACCTAATTATGTTAAAGGGACTCTGCCAATGTGACTACAGGTGAAGAAACTAATGGGCATTCCATATTGGAACCACAGTAATAATAGCTTACATTTATATGTCAGAGGATGCTAAATACTCAGGAGTAATATTTAGGCACCTCTACCACTACAGTACTCTTCAGATAGTCTCTGTCTCATCAGATCAAAGGATAGTAGATTCAGAGTTGCCATAAAAGTGATCTAATTCAAATCCCCCCTTTTTACAGATGAGGAAACTGACTTGTCCAAGGTTACACATGGAATAATTGGCAGGGCTGAGATTCAAATCTAGACTGTCTGAGTATAACCCCAGAATTCTTTCTACTGTGTGATGCTGTTGGGTCATGCTGGTTGACATGATAAGGGGAACCTGTTGGCCTTATCTGATAATGGGAAAAGGATCCTAGGAAAAGAGAAACAATTAGGTACCTGAGACTTTAGGGGTCTGGTAGATGCCCTTAGTTTTTCAGCCTATATAACATGATCAGCTAGGAGCCTTAGGCCTGGTGTTCGTTATGGAGTGTTTGGAAAGCGTTTTGGGTATGGTCAGGGAAGAAGGGTATGTGGATGAGTAAACCTGAAGTGACTAGCTGAGGGCATTTGGATTGCGCGTATAGGAGTTTTGTTCCAGGATACAGGGAGAAAACAGCAACAATAGCTTGAGTAGTTATGAATGCTAGAGTTTAGATCTTATTTGTTGTTGTTCAGTTGTTTTCAGTCATGTTGGACTCTTCATGACCTCATTTGGGGTGTTTTTTGGGCAAAGATACTTGAGTGATTTGTCATTTCCTTCTCCAGCTCATTTTATGGGTGAGGAAACTGAGGCAGAGTTAAAGCACTTGCCTGGGGTCACGTAGCTAGTATGTGTCTGAGGGCAGATGTGAACTCGGGAAGATGAGTCTTCCTATTCTAGACTTAGCACTCTATCCACTGTACCACCTAGAGGTAATAGGCAGCCACTGAAGATTCTTGAGTAGAGATGGTTATTTATTGCTTTTTCATCTGAGACTGTGTTTAAAAGTCACCTTCACACAAGCACCAATAGACCTGTAGCTGAAAAGTCTCACTCCAGCCCAGGAATCCACACACTGGAAGTTCTCCCTGTTCCTGCATCTGCTCCCTCTGATTGGATGACTCCTTTGGGAATCTGTATGTAAGGAGGCTGTCCAGGCCAGCCACATTTCATTTCTCTCCAAGCTGCCTTCAGGATTTCATCTACCATACTGGAGAAAAGTCCTTCACCATCTTCTTTACAGCTTTCAATAAACTCAGAAAATGATCCAATTGCCCCTCAGCCTTCTCTCTTCCAATGCGAATAACCTTAAAAAGTTAAAAAATGAGCTAACACAGGAAAGAAAAAAAAAAGGGGTAAAGTGACTTGCCAAGGGTCACAGAGCTAGTGAGTCTTTGAGACAGTGTTTGAACTCAGAACTTTCTGATTATAAGTCCAGTACTCTATCCACTATAATGTTGCCTCTCTCTTCATCACTTCTTTCCTGGACTATTTTAATAGCCTGCACTTGCACCCAGTCTCTACCTCTAGCCCATCCAGTCTGTATCCTCTGCACAGCTGTCAAATGAATATTCCTAAAGCACAGGTATGATCATTTTTTCTTTGCTTAATGAACTCCAGTGGCTCCCTATTTCTCCTAGGAGACATATCAGCTTGTCTTTTAAAGCATTGAGAGCCCTTTGCAATCTGGATCTATTTTCATATACTCCATGTTGTAAGTTATCATGATTGCTATTTGTTTCCCACTCATGACATTCTATCTCCATCTCTGTACCTTTTGTACAAGCTGTTCCATAAATCTCACCTGTACCTTTTGGAATCCCTCCCTTCAATGCTTAGCTCAGGCGCTACCTCCCAGAAGAGGCATTTCCTGATTCCCCCAGTGGTTAGTGACTTGCTCAGAATCATGCAGCCAGTGTAGTGTTAAGATCAGTGTCAGAAGCCAGGTGGTGTTGGTTCTGAGGCCGGCTCTCTAGCCATATCGTTAGGTTGTCTTGCAAGCTATAAGTGACCACATGGAACCAAGCTACACATCACCAATAGTAAGAGAAACATCCAGTACAACAAGTTTGAACCTTATTCCACACTCTTTGGCAAAGGTGAAAGATTAGGCAACGTTGGAGAAACTGTAAGAAGGTGGCACACTGATGCATTGCTGGTGGGTCAGGGAAGTGATCCTACCATTCTGAGTCTCTATTTGGAATTATGCAAGAAAAGTGACTAGATTGTCCTTTCACCCAGCAATTCCACTTCTGGGCATGAATCCTGAGAAGTCAGAAGCAAAGATTCAGTATAGACCAAATTAATCATAGCATCATTTTTTTTTTGCTTTTAGGCAATTGGGGTTAAGTGACTTGCCCAGGGTCACACAGCTAGTAAGTGTTAAGTGTTTGGTCCGAGGCTGGATTTGAACTCAGGTCCTTCTGACTTCAGGGCTGGTGCTCTATCCGCTGCGCCACCTAGCTGCCCCTCATAGCATCATTGTTGTGGTGGCAATAATTGGATAAGGCTGGTGGGGACTGGGAAATGACTAAAAATGTGATATAGCAATATAAGCAATATTTTTGTTCTATAAGAAATGAAAAGTATGAAGAATTTGTAGAGACCTGGGGAACTGTATGAACTGTTGTGGTGTAAAACAAACAGGACCAAGAGAACAATATACATGAAAAGATCATAAATAAAAAGATCACTGAAAAGAAGATGAACCCTGAATAATGAAAACAAACAAACAAAAACCAATAAACAGTGATGGTCTAGAGAAGAAATAATGAAACATGCCTCCTGCTTCCTGAGAGAGTGGTAGAGGATTGCTAGGACCGAATATTATATATGTTTCCAGACAGTCTCTATATTGGATATTTTTGCTTAATGGCTTTTATTCTATTGTGTTGTGCGGTTCAGTTTAGAGGAGGTGATGAAAAAATGACTGCAATTTATTATCCCCATTTTGCAGATAAGGGAGCTGAGGCAAAAAGAGGTTAAGACAAAAGGCATCAATAACACTTACTTAAAACATTTGAATTGAATCAATAAAAAACAAAATAATAACAAGGAGACACTAATTCCATGCCCATGTAATGCTGATCTTATATGTAGATTAATACAGAAAGGACTACTGGTTACAGATCAATCTCTTTAACTGCATCTATATATAACAGCATTATTTTTAATTACAAAGGGCACTAACACATCTACTTTAAAAGAAACCAAAAAATATATTAGTATAAGAAACTTCATTATAATAATTTTAAAATGGCTTTTAAAGTTTATTAGAATTGATTATTCCTGCCCAGATATACTTTTACTGCTATTTTGTCAACATTAGGTTAATCATACAAAAGCATGGTTTTTGTTATTATTGTTGTTTTTTACAGCTTTCCAACATAGTAAACTTTGTTCAATATAGTATTAGAGTCCCCATCATCTTTCCTCCCTGTTTGTATATGAACTTCCTAAGAACAGCTTTCTGGTCCAACTTGCCAGTGGGCATATATTAGACTTGTGTGTTTGAGTACATATTCATAGGTCACATCAGAGCACTCTTAGGTTTTGGCTAATCTTTTGGTGCTATGCCCATTTTAGAGACACCCCCACCTCACCTGCATGCTCTAGAACAGATTATAACTATACAGAAATAAATAGATGCACTTGATGTTAGCGCTTGATGGATTTTCATCCCTATCAGAATACTTAAGAATTGCAGTCTTTCTGTATTTATTTTCTGAGATTAAACTGCCCATTATATCTAGTTGGTACCAGATTATACTTCATATTCCAGCCAGATTTGGCACACCCTGAGGTGAGCTATCCTGATCTGCTATTTCATCCAGCCTCAGACCATGGTTCCCAGCCTTCGGTTGTCAGAAAACCAGGGTTTTTCCATGCCATGGACATCTTGTCCTCTGTTCAGATAATCCCCATCACTCTCACCCCCTTTTATACTCTTGCTCTGACAACAGTAATCTGTTCAATACCACCTTTGCTACTGGAAGGGTTATGCCAATGGTTACACTCACAATTTATGTGACTCCTTAGAACAAAACTCTCCTGGCCTCTACTCCCTTGTGTTCCTTCAGAACATGAATTGACTTACTTTGGGGTTTGTGTCTCCAATGCCTAGCACAGTTCCTGGCATATGATAAGTGCTCATTAAATGTTTGTTCATTTATACTTTTCCTCCTAGATTAATACATTGAATTGCAAGTAGCACAGTATCAGTATTTGCTTAAGCGTCTCATGGTATCTTTAGTCTTCATCTTCATCAAAACAAATGTCCTGTGAAGACTGGTAATAAAAATATTAATTATTATTTTTATCAATAATACTAATCAGAGATAACTTTTTATATAGCACTCACTACGTGTCAGACACTGTACTAAGAGCTTTTCACATACTTCATGTGATTCTCACGACAAGTCTGGGAGATGGGTGTTGTTATTATCCTCATTTTGCAGATAAAGGAGATAAGGCAAACAGAGGTTAAGTGACTTACCCAGGGTCACACAGCTAGGACATTCACTAGAACACTATACCACCTAGCTGCCATTAGGTAGGGGACAGAATTCTATGGAACTGATTCTTAGTAGCATACAGAAGAGATAACACTCCTTCTTAAAGGAGTCTACAATATAAACCTTTGGTTACCAAAGTAAGGTAGGATTTATTTACAATTCTCTCAATATCAGCAAGACAGAAAAGGAAAAAAAAGTCAGAAACCAATCTTATTTTAAGAGGACTTCTAATTGTCCACAACTGCCTCAAGGTTAAATCCTAAATCTTAACCTATAAATAGACAAAACAATTTTTTTTTCACATAGGGAAAAAAGCAATAATAATAATACCAAACCTAGATACATTTTATTGAAATATAATATTTATGGATTCCCCATCCCCATCCTTTTAAAGCTTGTAACATTTGTTTTAGTTTGGATTGAAAATCTGGAAAGATTTTTTTAAATTTTGTGCAAAATTATGTTCATTATATTTAAAAGTGGACAGAAGTTAAAAATATAGTATGTTCTAAAGAAGGAATGATAGTTTTCCTTTTCAAATATGTCCTTGATTATGTTCTACAAACTTAAATGAATATGGCAAACATAAATTGACTTCATGTTTCAAACCTCAAAAGATTTTTTTTTTAAAATGTGGTTCAGAAAATAGATTAAGAGAACATGTTTTCTTCATAAATAGAGGTGATGTTTTGTAAATTAAGAGAAAATTAGCTGGTGTTAGGAAAATGTCTCTAAATGTGGCCATGCATAATACATATGAAGCCACAGTAATTTAATGCTGAATTGATACTCTGAATATCTAGAGACACTTTAAAGAATAATTACAACATTTTCTATAGAATCCTGGATGCTTTGTGCAAATATTTGAGATAAAAGAATGCTCCTGAAAAACCTTACAACTCAGGTGTTCTTTAAAGAACATCGTATTTCATTTATGTTGTTGAAAGCCTTGTCTCTAAGCTGTCATATGGCATAAGTGCCAACGGAGACTCAGCCTGCTCTGTGAAAAATCATGAAATAAGTAAATAAGTGTAGTCACTCTTCTCATTTTAGAGACTTTTATCTTTTTGTGGGAGAGTATCCAGGGTATCTGGTTTCTCCCTTCCCTTAGGTACTCGTGCCTATTATCTCTCTCTTTTTTTTTCACTCCCCCTTCCCATTTTATTTTTTTTATTAATTTATTTTGATTTATCAATAATCACTTCCATATGCTTTTGAGTTGAAAATTTTTCTCCCCCTTCTTCCCCCCACCCCAGATGGTACACAATCTGATACAGGTTTTACATTTAAATACCCATTAAACATATTTTCACATTAGTGAAGTTGTAAATAAAGTTTTTAATGTTTTTTTTCCATATGCTTTTGAGTTGAAAATTTTTCTCCCTTTTCCTCCCCCCCACCCTCCCCAAGACGGCGCACAATCTGACATAGGCTTTACATACCCATTAAACATATTTTCACATTAGTGAAGTTGTAAGTAAAAATTAAAACCAATAGGAGGAACCGTCAGAAAGATGAAACAAAACTCAACAGAAGTATTATCTCTTTTTAAAATGAATTCTGGAAAGTATATGAAAACAATTCATACTAAGAAGTAAACAACAATAGCTTAATTTTTAAAATTGTAGTAGGCATATAGAGGGCAGCTAGGTGGCGCCATAGTCTATAGAGTGCTAAGCCTGGAGTTAGGAAGGCTCATCTTTCTGAATTCAAATCTGACCTAAGACACTTATTAACTGTGTGACCCTGGGCAAGTCATTTAATCCTGTCTGCCTCAGTTTCCTCATATGTAAAATGAAATGGAAAAGGAAATGGCAAACCACTCCAATATCTTTGCCATGAAAACTCTTTGTCCAAAGGTTGGATGTGACTGAAAATGAATGAACGACAATAAGGCATATAGAACTAAAGGAATAAAACCCCTAACTGTGACTTTCCAGTTTTACTAAACAAGTGAGAAAGTTCATTTTATTTTTATTGTTTTAGCAGTAAGTCAGCCTGGAATTATAAAACCACACCATACAAATTCTCTTTCCTTATAACCTTAGCTTTGAGCAGATTATGACTTGCCAGCTAAGTATGGACAGGTCAGCTTAGCTACAGTGATTTTATGTGCTATTCTCTGCTAAGATAGTCCCTTTACAAAATTTTTCTTTCTTTCTTTTAAAGGCAATTGGGGTTAAGTGACTTGCCCAGGATCACACAGCTAGTAAGTATTAAGTGTCTGAGGCTGGATTTGAACTCAAGACCTACTGACTCCAGGGCTGGTGCTCTATCTACTGTGCCATCTAGCTGTCCCCCTTTATAAACTTTTTGCAAAATGGGTAAGGACAGCTCCTATTTTTCTATTTGTAGATGCAAAATTGATATTTGTTTATATTTGTTTAAAATGAAGGTATTTGAAGGAAAACTCTTTCCTAATTTTAATCTGTAGTGAGCAGGGCTATGAAAACGTCCCTACAAGGGCTTACCTATTGGGATCAATCTTAAAACTGCTGAGATAATCATGCTATAAATCACAGAGCTAGAAAGAACTCTAGTTACTTTAGTCAAAAGGTCCTTAACCTGGGGTCCATGAACTTGTTATTTTTTTAATAGAATAATTGCATTTCATTGTTACTATTTTTCTTTGTAATCCTATGCATTTTTAAAAATTTGCATTTAAAAATATTATTTTAAGAATGGACTTTAGGTTTCAATAGAATTCCAAAGGGGTGTCTTATGACAAGGTTAAGAAAATTTGTTCTCATCCAAGTGCCTCTTTATAAAGTTATAGCCCAGAGAGGCAAAATTAACCTAAAATCACACAGCTGATTTGCGGCAGAGCCAGGATTAGATCTAGAGTATTATGACTGTCTGTCTAGTGTTCATCCACATTTTGTGTCCTTTGAGTGGTTGGTCTATTTGGACCCTTCCTACTTGTTTAGGTAGATTTCAACCTAAGTACTGTGAATTTTGCTTTCCCTGTAAAATGGAGGATTTATCTTCCCCTCCTAACCTGTTTATGAATTGGTTCATTAATCAAATCACCTATCATTTCACCTCTCTGTGAGTCTTTGACACATTCTTATATTTGGCTGAGTGTTTTGGTCAGGATCTGAAATGCTGATAGCTCTTCTAAAGGAAGATCCCCTGCTCTCAAGCCTTTAGGCAAGATGCTATTTAGTGTCTTGTGCTAACAAAAATGAAACCTACACAAAGGGTCACATATGTATCAGTCTTCTCTCACACCTTGGACTGCTCCTGCAGCTGCAGTTTTAAGATAACCATGAATTGTCCTAACCCTACATCAGTAATAAAGCCAATTAATTACAAGACTGGGGTGAGTGGAAGAGCTAAATATGCATTCCTTCTACTGTTTTGGTTGGTGGACTTGTTATATTTGTGACAATAAATGAGCTGCTTGTTTTAGGGCTTCTTCAAGAAACATGATATAGCACTCTATTTTTCTTCAGATTTTGTGAATTGCAGTTGACACAGTTACTAAATTATATTAATCTTGACGAGTCATCTGAGGATGATCACTGCCATGGATTGCTCTACTGAGACAACAAAGGAACTTTTCAAAAAAGGAAACACTGCCCTCTTGTGATCCAAAGTAAAATGGGTGTAATCTAAATAAGGCAATTCTTATGAAATGCTTTCTTTGATCTCTTTAAGAGCAGGGAGCCTTGCAAAAGATCAGAACTGAATACAATTATTTTATCCCTTCTTTCCTCTCCTGTGCCACTCCCTCAAAGCAAAACAAAAGGAAAGGACGTCTAAATTGCCCAATAGATTGATTCCATTTACTGATAAGTATAATGAGCATATTTCTGTGTGTTCGTACTTCAAAAGATTGGTGATTTTGTTGGTAGGTTTCTCCTGGCACTGTTATGTAGTGAAACCACTTAACAGATGGTTATTCATTAGATGCTTTGAAAAAAATCATTATCTCCTAAGCAGCCTTCTGGTGGTTAGTTAGCCTCTGTGAATACTGCTAGGTTGAGCTGTCCTCAGAGGACAGCCTCCAAAGGCACTGCCACATCTAGACCTGAAGCTTCTTTGGTTTGAGGGCAATCCTGTGCTCTACTGGTACAACCTTCAGGAACTGTAGAGTCAACTCCCTACCACAATGAGGCATCACAGTTGGATTTTGGTACAAAAAGAGGTTAAAGAAATTCAATGCCTGTCTTCTTTCTGATTGGTTAAAGAGCTGATTTTTCACACCACACACTCTCTGAAAAATATACTACTCTGTACCCCAAATCAGTAGGTCTGTTGTTTTCAAGCGTGTTGTGTTTGACTTTTTTGTTCCACACTTTGAAAAAATTATCTATTTCTATCTACATCTATCTATCCATATATATATATATATATATATATGTATATATATATATATATATATGTATATATATATATATATATATATATATATATATACATACATACATACAAATAATCATCTACCTGACAGGCATAGTGCTAAGCATTAGCGATACAAATATAAAATTGAGACAGTTATTGACCTCCAGTACCTTACATTATAGTTGGAGAATATACATATATACAAATAAATATGTATAAAATTTGCACACAATAAATATAAATGATTTTCATACAACATTTAGCAAACTACTCATGTTTGCAAATAATCAAATTGAACTGTGAAGTGAGCACTTCCTACAGTGGTATAGATCATGACCCATTCATCCCATACCTGCCTTCCTATGCCCCTGATATTTTCATGTCCTCCCATCATTTCACCACAAAAGGCTCTCTACTTGTCATGTATTGGGGGCCTTCTCCTCCCAATTTTGTGAATATACCATTGAAATATACCAGTTGTTTTCCTTGATCTTACTCTACGACAAGCCCATTTTTTCTCTTGTACATCCTTTATGCTGCTTCTCCTTTGTAGTTCTCTGTTTACAGCGTATTTCAGAGGTAGCTGGGTGGTACAGTGGATAGAGGACCTGGAGTTAGGAAGACCTGAGTTCAAGTCCAGCCTCAGACACTTACTATCTGTGTGACCCTGGGCAAGTCACTTAACCTTGTTTGCCTCAGATTCATCATCTGTCAAATGAGCTGGAGAAGGAAATGGCAAACCACTGCAGTATCTTTGCCAAAAAAAAAAAAAGACAACAAAAACCCAAATGGGGTCATAGAGAGTCAGACACAATTGAAACAACTGAATAACAGTGTGATACAAAGTATTCTTCATCACCAGGCATTACTCTATTTTCTTTGAATGATTTAAATTTAAATTCTTTGGAGACTTGTGTTCTATGACTTTAAGCCATACAATAACATTAGACAAACATTGGTACTTAAATACTGGCTTTTAATTCAGAGAGAAGTTTGAGGTCATTAAAATAATTTTACAATTTCTGAAAGGGAAAACATGTATCCTCCTTCTGTTCAATTCTTGACCCAACTCATTACTCATTTGTGGTGTTTGTTACACATACATATATGTGAATATCTCTATCTATGTCTGTATATCTATCTGTTCATTTATCTATCTACACAGTCATCATCTTTTACATGAAAGGCATGGTGCTAAGCTTTAGGGATATAAATATAAAAATGAAACAGTCTTTGCCCACAAGGACCATCCATTTTATTTGGAGACAACCTATACACAAATGAGTATATATAAAATATGCACACTGAGGTAATTTCTTTTGGTGACAGGGCACCAGAACCTGGAGTATCAGGAAAGGATTCATATAGAAAGTGTTGCTTGCGTAGGGGTGTGAAACAAACAAGGATTATAAGAGGTAGATGTGAAGTGAGACAGCATACCACTGACAGGGGACAACCAATGCAGAAGAGTAGAGATGAGAGATTGACCCTCATGTGTGAGAAACAGAAAGAAGGGTAGTTTACCTGGATTGTAGAGTGTACCAAAGGGAATCATATCTAATAAGTTTGAAAAACTAGATTGGGGCTAGATTGTGAAGCTAAGTGAAGGTGCTAATAGTTGATCTTAGAGGTATCAGAGAGGTGCTGTAGCATACTGAGGAGGAAAGATCTGCCAATGATCAGACTTTAGACTTTTGAGCACTTTTGGAAAGTCATCTTGGCAATTAGGAGAATGGATTGGTTGGGAAACGGGGAGAAACTTAAGGTAAGGAGGCCAATTAGATAGCTATTGTAATATTTCTGGTAAGAGATGATTAAAAAAAACCTGGAATAGATGATTGGCTGTCTGAATAGAGAACAGGGGACAGACATGAGCAATATGGAGGTACAAACTATAAGAATTAGCAACTGATAGTGTATGTAAGGTGAGTGTCAAGGATTATACGAAATTATTTTTGACTGGATGACCAGAAATATAATTGTATTCTTAAAAAGATTAGGGAAGTTCAGAATAGGGTTTGGAAGGAAAGATAATGAGTTCAGTTTTGGACATGTTGGGTTTGACGCTTATGGGATAACCAGCTTGAAATATCTAAAAAGCAAGCATAAAATCAAAACCAGAATCATCTGCACAGAGATAATAATTAAACATAAGGGAGCATTTACTGCAAAGGGAGTACATGGATATATGCTCTAAATAGGATTACAGAGAAAGGTCCATAATATAGCTTTAGGGTACAGCCACAGTTAGGGAGCATGATATAGATGATGAAACAACAAAGGAAACTGAGAAGGAACAGTCAGACTTGTAGGACATGGGAAAGGAAAAAATGTTATGAAAACAGAGTGGAACCCAGAGTGGAAGAGAATTTCCCCTTATTTGTCACTCCTTTCCTTAGTTTTAGAGTTTTATTTATTCTTTTTTCTTTCCTCCTTTTATCTAGTTATTTAACTCTCCCTTTTTCTTTCAAATAGGACATTAAATTTTCTCTTTTTTGTGTGGGGGGGAAGGGATTAATTAAAAACCTATTTGCTTTTGTCCCTTTTAAATTCGTTTGTTAGTTTTTTCCTCATATTTTGTGCCTTTTTCTGAAAAAGATTTTTTTTTGCCTTGTTCTAGTCAATTCTCTTCACTTCTGTCTATTTTAAACTTTTATTCTTTGATTTATGGTCCTATATTTGTTCCTTATTTATACTCTGTGTTCCTCATTACTGGGTCCATGGCCTCCCACCCTTCTGGATGCTGGTTGCTACTAGGAGTACTAATTCTTCTTTTCTTGAGGTAAGATATTGTCCATGGAGGGACAATACATTCTCAGATTGTTGTATCTCTGAATACCAAATCCTTGCAGGTCATTCCCATTTTCAGGTCCCATTACAGGACGTATTTTTTCCCCCATGGAAGTGTTCTTTACTTTCACAACTATACTGAGATTTCTCCTTTTTTCTCTGTTCCAATCTCTCCCTTTGCCACCTTGCCATTCTCCTACGCCTTTTCTTCTTTATGGGAAAAGATATACTTATACACAAATCCTGAGTCTGTCAGCTCTTTCTATCTCTCTGTATGTCTGTCTGTCTCTCTGTCACTGTCTGTCCTGTCTCTCAACACGGACCACATAATAATTTGTTTTGCTAGTTCATGCATAGTTGTCATAGGGGATTTAATTGTCTTTTTAATTTTTCTTTGGAGAAAAGTTGAAGGGAGAGGAAATAGATTTTTGTTAGTTGAAAAAAAAAGACATCTTTTAATGATCCCACTACTAATTCCTTTTTTTTAAAGCCCATAGCTGCCTTTCTTTTTCAAGGTGTTTTCCTTTTAATACTTTCTGGAGATAGGGCGATTTATTGTTATTTGTACTTTGCTTGGTAGCTGTGTCAGGCCCAGAAAGAGACATTTCCCTTTTAGTGTGATTCAAAGTGAGATCCAAAATTGGTAAACAGAAAAGTGGCCCGAAATCAATTCTAGTATTTCTTAGAGGCTGAGAGGAGAGAAGAAGTTAAAAACTCAATTCTGGAACAATGTTCCAAAGCCTGGGAGAAGGTAGGCAATGACCAAGGTCAGGAAACTGGAGTTTGAGAAGAGCACAAAACCTTCATTGGTGACTGACAGCTTGCCTCACCTCTTGTAAAGAATCATTCTGAGATAGTCTTCCATGGCTATGGAGTGCTGGCCATGTGGTTTTCTTGCTCAGCTGCCTCTTTACAGCTATGAACCCAGACAGACTCATGAAGGTCATGCCACATCTACTTAAGTCAATGAAGTGTTCAAACACCACCGCCCCTCCTTGTGATTCTTTCCAGGCTTTAGTATATGCATTTATTTTTGGCCTTCCTGCGCTCAGTTCTATCTCTTGTGACTTTTCCATAGCAAACAGCCATTTGAATTCTAGCCAGCATTTCATCGTTTGGTTACCGAGCACAGAATAGAGCTGCAGCATGGACATACTACACTTTTTGTTTTTCATTCCTTTCTAGGAGTGCATCATGCTACAGTGAAATACTTTGCAGGTAAGTATAACAACTATGTTTTGTGTAATGTTAGCAGTTATTCTCCAGGTATATGATTTTCTCTCAACAATACTGATTAAATGCATTATGCCTAAGCTCATGTGTATTGACATGAATATACCTAGATTCTATAATCAAATAAAATGTTGCAGTTTCCAGAAGCAATTATTTCATCACCTTGGTTTTTAGAAGTGATTTCTTTAAGCTGATTTGGATCTGGCAAAGGATACAAGGTTTTGGTTGAAAAGCACACTAATGAGTAGAGTCTGCATTTGGTAACATGATGTAATCTGAGAAGTAGCTTCCAGATCACCTCCAGTGAGCCCAGAGTGCAGGCATGCAAATCTTGAACCATGCTGCTTCTGCCAAGAGAAAATTTAATAAGGGAATAAATCTTTCTTTTCACAGTTAAAAGTCCTTAATTCCTTCAACTTTCCAAACTTCTCTTTTCTAAGGATTCTAGGTATCAAAATGGTGTCCCTTGAAAATTATGCTTTGAGATTTAGATTATGCCTTCCCCCTGCCAAAAAAAAAAGTATTTATGGGTTTGTTTTTAAATGTCAGAACAAAATGTTCACCTTAGGCAAAATTGTGAACTTCATTGTGAGTATCCTCCTCTCTCTTTAATACCCCCCTCCAACATATAAATAGACATCCACCTTTATACTGTGTCTTTTAATTCCTATTTTTAGGGGCTCTCCTCCAAGAGCCCCATTGTGGAATATTTACCCTGGCAATCTTAAGCTGCCTGTTTGGCCACCTAAATCTTGTTGATATTAAGAGAATTTGCTCTTTCTTCTTTCATCACCCAAATTGAGACTGGATTGTTTTGTATTTCTGTGCCTTCTAAAGATGACAACTTGCTAGCATGAGCAAGCTCTAGAAGGAACTTTCAAGCCTTTCTATTTTCATTGCACATAGTGCTTTTGAATGAGTGTGTTCATTTTTACAATTTATTTCTGGAAACAGTGTTCTTGGCTTTGTTATCTAATTCAAAAGAATGACTAATGGTTGAAATTTCAAGCTGGATAGGCATGGAGAGCAGCAGGATGGCAGAAGAGATATTTTTTGGCAAAGGTTGGTGACTTCATTCAATGACTTGGTTAACCTGTCCTGGAGATGGCTGGCCCTGGGGAGTGTTGGGTCATACAAATAAAAAAGACACTTGTGAACCAGTCTTCTCTGAGATATGATGACCTCCAAACTAAGAAGAAGATTGATGAGGGCTAATGTAACATGGAATAAGGCATTCCTTGGGAACTATTACTGCTCCCCTCCCCCACCACGCTGGTATCATTTTGTACATATCCTTATTTATTTTCCAGTGAATGTGTTCTATGTAGCCTTGGTAGAATACAAGTTGTTTTACAGAGGGGACTATCTCACTTTTGCATTTCTATTCACAATGCCTAGCACAGTTCCAGTTACAACTAGGTCCTGATTAGTGTGAATAATGAATCCCTTTGAAATAGCCACATTATCAAATCTGTAATACTTCTATCTATCAGGATGGAACCAATGACCATATTTTGCATTATTATAACTTCAAATAATGCAAATTCAAAACATGACACCACTTCATAGGAATTTATTATTTGCACTAATTGGGGCCTAGCTGTATCTAAGAGGTGCTTAATAAATACTATTTTTTTTTGTCATTCAAAAACAAGTAAAATGCTTTAATTACTTGGCCCCCTGAGCTTGCTGGTGCTTTGCTTTGGCTATGAGCTAGATCTTTTCATTCCTTACAACTGAATAGTCTCTATCTTTTTCACCTTTAATAATTTTTATTGATTTTCTCCTTCCCCTTTAAAAAATATGCCATGGCATGGAGATAATCCTTGATTATTAAAGACTTTACTAGTGGAGTACGAACTCTGCCAGGCTTTACCACCCCAGAAACATCTTGACTATGGTCCTGGAAATGACTATGTCTGCTTTTCAAAGAGCAGCTTAGCTAAGTGTGGGGAAGCTCACCATGAGGAGAATAGCCACTAAATCAGACATGCACAACTTGGCAGTAGATAGGGGCCAAAATTAAAATAGGCTAAACTTCTTTGGACCTCAGATAGATTTTTAGCTGCTCACTTTCCAAGTAAAGGTATAATTCATTATTAAACTATTTCTCAAAAACACTTTTTTTGCTGGGACATAATCTAAAACTGCCATCAGCATACACCTCTTTATGAAGTGACCTTCAGTAAAAGACTTCCCAGCAGCATCAATATCTTTAGAAATCTGAAAACTAAACTTAGTAGCTGCTTCATTTTCTGAGTTTACTTTCTTGAAAAACTGTTGTTTCCCACTGAGATTTTTCAACAATTTAGATGTTTTAATTTGCTTTTCATTGTTGTCCAATTTGCTTAAGTCAGGATGTTTTGTTGTGAAATGGCAAAGAAGACTGTATTCCTTCAGAATGACTATTACTTTTTGGCAAACAAGGCATACTCATGTAAGTAAACAAATATCTACTTGTCTACTCCGGATTAAATACTCTATGTTCTGAATCGATCTTCTGTTTGTTTTTATCTGTTTTACAAAGTCACACCAAAAACTTCAGTGTTAGAACCAAAAAATTTCTATAGCAACTGCTCACATACAAAGAAATACTGAACTGAATGTCTTACCTTGGAGAGAGCACCAGACACTTGTGAAAGATGGAGGTTGGCTGTGCAGTGAGAAAGGGGAAGAAGCCCTCACATTGTTGCTGCTCATTGCATAGAGGGTGTCAGCTACATTGGCACATGGCTGCACTCACTTGTCCCTGTTCAATGCTAGTAATGACTGAAAACACAGCAGAAAGATATGACTCTCTCCTCTCAGACTAGAGACAGAATGACATTGATTGCTGTGGGTCATGTGACAAACAGGAGAGAGAAAGAGAGTGCACAGTGGCAACCTACCCACCAAATTACATGATGGGCACAATAGTGACTAGTGGAAGGGTGGTTAATTGGAGCATTGACAAAGCATTTGCTACATCTTTACTTTCTTTTACATCCTTTTCCTTTTTTGCAGGCTGCCCAAAATCCTTTGGTGGGCTGTGAATAGCCTGCAGGTTGTATGCTGTGCAGGCCTGCACTAACTGCTTAATTCTTTGTTCATGGCAACCCATAAACCAAAGGAAAGTACAAAATTTCTATTAGATTTGTGAAGTCCCTGCTTTGCTTCTGGAGTAATGTTGGAAGAGTGGTAGAAAAAGGGGCTGAGATCACTAAAAAGTATGCAGTTTTATACAATCTATAAACATCAATTTAGCTGTTAGTTCTCAAATGTGAGATCGTTATTTAATTCCCAAGAAGTGGACATACTACAGCACAGACCATAACTAGTCAAAATACTCTAGAAGTTAGACTGTACAAATTGAGGCAGAGAACTGATCAAAGTAGATTATTATTTTGGGTAACAAGTTAAGACACTTCTTTTCACTTGAATTTTTCTTTTCTTTCTCTTTAGGGTAAAATTTTGAAAAATTGCTTTGGTAATCTTTTTCTTTATGTCTACATTGGCAGTATCAGAAATAAGAAATTAGAAATTTTGAAATGATTTTGTACAACTTGATATGCTACATCTGTCGGTACATGCATGTCTCAATCGCAGAGTAATAGTGGTCTCTTTTCTAACAAGTACCAACACCTCTAGGAAGCTTTGTGCAACTAATCCCATCCCCACTGATGAATGAGAGGTACCATGATAGAAAGAACATTGAATTTAGTGCCAGAGGATTTGGATTCAAAGTCTGACTCTGATACATGCTACCTGTTTGACCTTGGGCAGACACCTAACACAGTTCCTCATCTGTAAAATGAGGGCATTGGACCTAATGACAAATAAGATTTTTTTTTTTTACCAATTATAGATCTATGATATTATGAATTTGAATGAGAATAGAGGGCACTCCAGCCATGGCAGAAAGACAACCAGTGAAAGGACACAGAGTCCAGAAGTGAAGTGCCATGTGCTAGCAGCAACAAGATGGCCAGTGTCACTGGATCTTAGAGTACAGAGAGGGGTGTAGAGTGTAAAAAAACAAAACAAAACATTAGAAAGGTAGGAAGGGACCAGGTTGTGAATGGTTTTAAATTCTAGGCAAACAATTTTTATTTGATCCTGGAGGTAATAGGAAGCCACTGGGTAGAGACAGCGACATGGTTAAGCCTTGACTTTAAGATAATCATTTTGGCTGCAGACTGAGGAATGGATTAGAGCAAAGAGAGACTAGAAGCAAGGAGACAAATTGAAAGGTTATGATAGTAGTTGATGTATGAAGTGATAAGGGCCTACACCAGGGTGATAGCTTTGTGAGTAGAGTGAAGGGGACATACTTGAGAGGTATTTTGAAGGTAGAGATAATAAGACTGGGTGATATATTGGATATGCAGAGTAAGCATGGGTGAAGAACTGATGATGACACCAAAGTTGCAAGCCTGGGTGATTAGGAGGGTGCAGGCCCCTTGACCGTAATAGGTAAGTTCAGAAGAGGGGAAGATTTTAGGGGAATGATAATGACTTGTTTTAGACATGTTGAGTTTGAGATGTCTACAACACATCCTATCTCTCTTATCCAAAATACAGTTGGTAATGTGAGACTGAAGCTCAGGAGAGGTTAAAGCTAGATAAATAGATCTGAGAATCATAGAAATGATAATACAACCCAAGAGAGGAAGAGATAGTATAGCTGGAGAAAAGAGGAGAACCTAAGGTAGAGCTTTGTGGGACACCTACAGTTGTGAGAGTTATGTGGGTGAGGACACAGAATGAAGAGTGAAGAAAGGTTAGACAAGTAGGAGGAGAACCAGGAGAGAGCAGTGTCACAAAATTCTTCAGAAAAGAGAATATTAAGGAGAATAGGGTGATTGGCAGTGTCATGGATTTCAGAGAGATCAAGAGAAATGAGAAAAAGCCACTATTTGGGGATTAAGATATCATTGACAACTTTTGAGAGACCTATTTCTGTTTAATGATGAAGTCAGAAGACAGACTATAGAGGATTTAGAGGAGAGTGGAATCACTGAATAAAGATGGTTTTCTTAAGAGCTTAGCCATGAAAAGTTAGCCAAGGGTGATAGCTAGCAGGTATAGTCAAACCAATTGAAGTTTTCTTAAAGTGTAGAAAAGAAATGAGTTTGTAGGCATCAGGGAAACAGCTTATAGATAAGGAAAGCTTGAAGATTACTGAGAAAATGAGGATGAAAGTGAAAACAATCTTCTGGAGAAGATAAGAAGGGATGGAACCAAGAGCACACATAGAGTGGTTTGCTTTGAAGGGCTACCTCCTCAGTGAGACAGGAGATACTTGATAATATTTGAGACATCTGAGTGAAATAAGTTGAGGAGGAAAGGAGAGGAGAGAGATTTTGGAGAATGGTGTCATATTTTTCAGTGAAGTATGAAGCAAGCTTCTTTGGTGAGAGGGTTGGAGAGGAGATGCTGTGGGAGGTTTGAAGAATGGTAAATATACTTAGAATGGCCCCTGTGGTGAGTGGCACAATGAATTGATATTGGAGGTGTAAACTGATTGCCTTGCTGCACTGAGAGCCCGCTTGACATTATGTAACATGAAAGTGTAGTGGGAAATAGCATGATTCCATGATTTTCAACTGTTTCACTCAGAAGCATGTGAATAAGAGAGAAAAACACTACATAATGAGAGTGATTTAAAGACGAGGCTGAGCAAGATGTGATCATTGATTGGATGAAGGGGCTAAGATTATAACATAGAAGATAGTGTAGAGTTGAATTGATTCACTAAGGGGTTATTTTTGTGCATATGGTACCTTTTGCTCTTTGTTGTCTTTGAGGTACAAACCTTGCTAGTATAAGTGGGTCAAAGGGCACAAACCTAAACTAACTTTTTGTGCATAATTACAAATTGCCTTCCAAAATGTTTGGTTCTATTCATGACTTCGCCAACATGCATCAGTGTGCTTGTTTTCCTGAAGCCTTTCTGATTTTATAATTTTTTTCTCTTTTTCATCTTTAGCAATCTAATGGGAATGAGGTAGAACTTCAAGTTGGTTCAATTTACATTTCTCTACTTATTAGGTTTTTTTTGGAATATTCTTCATATGGCTATAAGTAGCTTGAGTTTCTTCCCTTGAGAACTCCTCTTACCCATCATATTAGGTCCTTATTCTTATAAATTGTCTTGGATCATTGTACTGCTGAGAAAAGCTAAGTCAATCATAGTTGATCATTGCACCGTGTTGTTTTTTACTGTGTACAATGTTCTTCTGATTCTTCTCACTTCATTTCACATCAGTTCATGTAAGTCTTTCTAGGTTTTTCTTGTCTTCCTGCTCATCATTTCTTATAGCACAGTAGTATTTCATTGCATTCATATACTACAACTTGTTCAGCTATTTCCCAATTGATGGACATGCCTACAATTTCCAATTCTTTGTCACAACAAAAAGAGTTGCTATAAATATTTTTGTACATACAGGTCCTTTCCCCTTTTTAATGTTCTTTTTGGGATACAAATCTAATAGTCGTATTGCTGGATTAAAGGATATACATAGTTTTATAGCCCTTTGGGCATACTTCCAAATTGCTCTCCAGAATGGTTGGATCAGTTCACAACTTCACCAACAATGCATCAATGTCCCAATTTTCCCATATCTTCTCCAATATTTGTTATTTTCCTTTTCTTGTCATATTAGCCAATCTGATAGTTGTACAGTGGTACCTTGGGGTTGTTTTAATTTACATTTCTCTAATAATAGTGATTTAGAGCATTTTTATAAGACTAGAGATAGCTTTGATTTCTTCATCTGAAAACTTCCTGTTCATATCCTTTGACCATTTATCAATTGAGGAATGACTTGTATTCTTATAAATTTGAATCAGTTCCCTATATATTTGAGAAATGAGGTCTTTATCAGAGACACTGGCAGTAAAAATTGTTTCCCAGATTTCTACTTTGCTTCTAATCTTGGTTGCGTTAATTTTTGTTTGTGCAAAAACTTCTAAGTTTAATAAATCAAAATTGTTCATTTACCATTAAATTATTACCTTTTTCCAGAGATCTGAAAGGCAAACTATTACTTGCTTTCCTAATTTGCTTATGGTATCACCCTTTATGTCTAAATCATGTATCCATTTCACCTTATCTTGATATATTATATAACATGTTGGTCAATACCTAGTTTCTGCCATACTGTTTTCTATTTTTCCCAGTAGTTTTTGTCGAATAGTGAGTTCTTGTTGCAGAAATTGGGGTCTTTGGGTTTATCAAACACCATATTACTACAGTCATTTACTACTTTGTCTTGTGTACCAAATCTATTGCACTGATCTACCACTCATTTCTTAGAAAAGTACCAGATGATTTTGATGATTGATGCTTTATAACATAGTTTGAGATCTGGTACAGCTAGGCCATCTTTCTTTGTATTTCTTTCATTAATTCTCTTGATAGTCTTGACCTTCTGTTCTTCCAGATGAATTTTGTTATTATTTTTTCTAGGTCTATAATATAAATTTTTGTAGTTTGTTGTGGCACTATGTAAATTAATTTAGTTATAATTGTTATTTTTATTTTGTTTGCTTAGCCCACCCATGAACAATTGAAATTATTTCCAGTTGCTTAGATCTGGATTTATTTGTGTGAAAAGAATTGTATAATTGTGTTCATATAGTTTCTGGGTTTGTCTTGGCAGGTAGACTCCTAAGTATCTAATAGTGTCTAGAGTTATTTAAAATAGAATTTCTCTTTCTATTTCTTGCTGCTAGGCCTTGTTGGTAATATATAGAAATGCTGGTAATTTATGTAGGTTTATTTTATATTCTGTAACTTTACTAAAATTATTAATTATTTCAACTAGTTTTTTCAATTCATTCTCTAAGTACACTATTATATCATCTGCAAAGAGTGATAGTTTTGTTTCCTCATTGCCTATTCTAATTCCTTCATTTTTTTCTTGTATTATTGGTAAAGCTAACATTTCTAGGATAATATTAAATAATAGTGGCGATAATGGGCATCCTTGTTTCACTCCTGATCTTACAGTGAAGGCTTCTAGCTTATCCTCATTACAGATAATGCTTGCTGATGGTTTTAGATAACTACTACTTATCATTTTAAAGAAAAGTCCATTTATTCCTATGCTGTCTGGTATTTTTAATAGGAATGGCTCTTATATTTTGTCAAAAACTCTTACTACATCTGTTGAGATAATCATATGATTTCTGTTGGTTTTGTTATTGACATGGTCAATTATACTAATAATTTTTCAAATATTGAACCAATCTTGCATTCTTCGTACAAATCTCACCTGATCATAGTGTATAATGTAGTTGATATGTTGCTATAATCTCCTTGCTAGTATTTTATTTGAGTTTTTTCATCAATATTTATTAGGGAAATTGGTCTATAGTTTTCTTTTTGTTTTGGCTCTTCCTGGTTTAAGTATCACTGTCATATTTGTGTCATAAAAGGAATTTGGTAGGACTCTTTCTTTGCCTATTTTCCCAAGTAGTTTTTATATAGTATTTGAATTCTTTAAATGTTTGGTAGAATTCCTTTGTAAATCCATCTGGCCCTGGAGATTTTTTCTTAGGGAGTTCATTGATGGCTTGTTCAATTTCTTTTTCTAAAATAGGGTTCTTTAAATAATTCATTTTCTTTTCTGTTAATCTGGGTAATTTATATTTTTATAAATATTCATCCATTTCACTTAGATTGTCAGATTTGTTGCCATACATTTGGGCAAAATAGTTCCTAATTATTGCCTTATTTTTCTCTTCATTGGTGGTGAATTCACTCTTTACATTTTTTATATTGGTAATTTGGTTTTCTTTTTTTAAAATTTAAATCAAATTAACTAATGGTTTATTTATTCCATTTCCCCCCCATAAAACCAGCTCTTAGTTTTATTTATTAGCTCAATGGTTTTCTTACTTTCAATTTTATTTATCTTTCCTTTGATTTTCAGGATTTGTAATTTGATGTTTAATTGGGAACTTTTAATTTGGCCTTTTTCTAGCTTTTTCAGTTGTATGCCTGATTCATTGATCTCCTCTTTCTCCATTTTATTGATGTAAACATTTAGAAATATAATGTTGCTCTGGATGCATACTATATATTTTGGTCTGTTGTCTCATTGTTGTCATTCTCTTTGATGAAATTATCGATTGTTTCTATGATTTGTTCTTTGTCTCACTCTTTAATATTAGATTTTTTAGTTTCCAATTATTTTTAAACTATCTTTCCATGTACCTTCATTAAACGTAAGTTGTTGCATTATAATCTGAAAATGATGTATTTAATATTTCCGGCTCTCTGAATTTTATTGTGAATATTTTATGCCCTAACACATGGTTAATTTTTTGTGTAGGTGCCATGTACCATGGAGAAAAAGGTATATTCCTTTCTATTTCCATTCAATTTTTTTCCCCAGAGGTCTGTCAGTCTACCTTTTCTAAAATTTTGTTACTTCCTTAACTTCTTTCTTATTTATATTGTGGTTAGATTTATCTCATTCTGAGAAGGGAAAGTTGAGGTCCCCCACTAGTATAGTTTTACTGTCTATTTCCTCCTGTAACTCATTCAACTTCTCCCTTAGATATTTGGATGCTATGCCATTTAGTGCATATATATTTAGTGTTCATATTACTTCATTGTCTATGGTACCTTTTAGCAAGTTATAATTTTGTTCCTTGTTTCTTTTGATTAAAACTATTTTTGCTTTTTCTTTGTCTGAGATCATGATTGTTACCAGTTTTTTTGTTGTTGTTTTTGTTTTTCACTTCAGCAGAAGCATAATATATTCTGCTCCAGCCCTTTTCATGTATTCTGTGTTTGTCTCTCTGCTTCAAGCGTATTTCTTGTAAACAACATATTGTAGGATTCTGGTTTTTAGTCACCTTTCCTATCCACTTCTGTTTCATGGGAGAGTTCATCCTTTTCAAATTCACAGTTATGATTACTAACTATGTATTTCCCTTCATCCTATTTCCTACCTATTTATACTTCTCTGTCTCTTTCTCTCTGTCTCCATCTCTCTGTCTGTCTCTGTCTCTCTGTCTCTCTCCTGTCCCTCCTCACCAGTATTTTGCCGCTAACTCCTTCCTCCCTAAATCTGCCCTTTCTTCTATCAGCCCTTCCACATTTTTGTCCCCTCCCCTCTTACTGCCCTATAGAATAAGATAGATTTTTATACCCAACTGAGTGTGTATGCTATTCCTTCTTTGAGCCAAATCAGTTTAGGGTAAGGTTCAAACAATGCTCACCCCTCTCCTTTCCCCCCTGCCTCCACTCTAATAGGTCTTTCACACCTCTTTTTATGATATAATTTACACCATTTTGCCTCTCCCTTTCCTCTTCTCCCAGTGAAATCCTCTTTTTCAACCCTTAATTTTTTTTATGTCATCCCATAAAAGTCAACTTAAACCCACTGCCCTAATAGAGATATAGTTCTTTTTTGAAACTTTAGTAATTTATTTTGATTTATCAACAATCTTTTCTATAAGCTTTTGAGTTTTAAAATTTTCTCCCTCTCCCTCCCCACCTCCTTCCTCAAGACAGAGTAAAGTTGAATTTTCTGTTTAGCTCTGGTATTTTTATTGGGAATGTTTGAAAGTTCCCTATTTCATTGAATATCTGTTTTTCCCTCTGGAAGATTATGCTCAGTTTTGCTTTGTAGTTGATTCTTGGTTGTAATCCTAGCTTCTTTGCCCTCTAGAATATCATATTCCTCTGATTCTTTAATGTAGAAGCTGCTAAATCTTGTATTATCCTGAATGTGACTTCTCAATATTTGAATTGTTTCTTTCTGGCAGCTTGCAGTATTTTCTTCTTGACCTGAGAGTTCTGAAATTTGGCTATAATATTCCTGAGAGTTTTCATTTTGGGATCTCTTTCAGGAAATGATTGGTTATTTCTTTCAATTACTATTTGGCCTTCTGATTCTAGGATATTGGGGCAGTTTTCTTTGATAATTTCTTGAGAGATGATGTCAAGGCTCTTTTTTGATCGTGGCTTTCAGGTAGTCCAATAATTCTTAAATTTTCTCTTCTGCATCTATTTTCCAGGTCAGTTGTTTTTTACAGTGAGATACTTTACATTTTCTTCTATTTTTCCGTTCTGATATTGTTGGACTTTTTCTTAGTGTCATAGAGTCATTAGCTTCCATTTGCCCAATTCTAATTTTTAAGGAATTATTTTCTTCAGTGGATTTTTGTACCTCCATTTACATTTGGCCAATTCTACTTTTTAAGGAGCTGTTTTCTTCAGTGAATTTTTGTGCTTCCATAGTAAGTTGTTGAATCTTTTGTTTTTATGAATCTTTTGCATAGCTCTCATTTCATTTCCTAATTTTTCTTCTCCCTCACTTATTTGATTTTTAAAATCCTTTTTGAACTCTTCCAAGAGGACTTTTTGGGCCCAAGATCAATTCATATTTCTCTTTGAGGCTTTGCATCTGTGTTTTGACGTTGTTGTCCTCTTCTGAGTTTGTGCTTTAATCTTCCCTGTCACCATAGTTTTCTATGGTCAGAGCTTTTTGTTTGTTTTTTGCTCATTTCCAGCCTATTTCATGACTTTTGAAGTTGAGCTTTGCTCCTTGGGACACTGTCTCAATCCTCTTGTTCTTGGGGCTAAGGGCCTGGTCACTGGCTTGTGCTGGGGCCTCCCAGGCTGGCAGCTTGCTTGCTGCACTGGAGCTGGAGGCCCCACAGCTGGCTTGCTGGGCTGCTAGCCTGCTGATCTAAGATGGGGTCTCAACTACTGATCCGTTCTGGTGCTAGGGGCCTCTAGCTGGCTCGTCCAGACACTGCCTGTGCTGGGCTGAACTCTCCTTTTACCCAAGTGAGACAGACCTTTCCTGCAGTCCTTCTAAGTTATCTTGGGCTGAAAAAATGGTTCTGTTTTTGTGTGTTCTGTTGTTCCAGAGTTTGTTTTGAAGCTTGATTTAAAATTGTTTCAAGGGCAACTTCTTGCCTTTTCTCTGCCATCTTGGCTCTGCCTCAGTGCTCCTCTTGTGCATTTTGAATTATATGTTCTATAGACATCTCAAATTCAACATTTCTGAAATAGATCTGGTTATCTTTTCTCCAAAATCTACTCTACTTAAGAATTTCCTTATTATCGTCAAAGGGACCATCATCCTTCTACTGTGATCTTTATCTATTCTTTCTTTCTCATCCCACATACTTAATTGGTTGGCAAATCTTGATATTTCTACCTATATAATATTATTTACTCATTTCTCTACACTAAAAGCCACTACCCTAGTTCAGGCCCTAATAACCTCTCACCTAAAGTATTGTGATCTCTTCCTATTTGATGTCCTTGCCTCAAGTTTTCCAACTCTAATACTTCTTTTACTCACTGCCAAAGTGATTTCCCTAAAACACAGGTCTGATCATGTCACCCCCATGCCCTACATATATACACACTAAAGAAATTCTACTGGCTCTCTGTTACCTCTAGGATCAAATATAAACTCTTTAATTTAATTTAATTTAAAACTCTTTGTAGCTGGAGCCTTTCCTATCCTTACAGTCTTCATTCACAGTTCTCTCCTGCAATCATTCAACATTCTAGACCCACTGGCTTATTTGCTTTTCCTCACATATTCTGTCATCTCCATACCTTTTCACTGGCCATTCCCCATACATGGAATGTTCTCCTTCCTTGTCTTTGCCTTTTAGGATACCTAGCTTTCTTCAAGACTCAGCTCAAATGCCACCTCCTTCAGGAAGCTTTTCCTGGTTTCACCAGCTAGTAGTGCCTTCCCCTGTAGGGTTACTTTGTGTATGCTCTTTATGTATCTTGTTTATACCTATTCATGTACGTGTTTTCACCCCCTCCCATTCTGATGTAAACTCCTTGAGGAAGAGAGTATTTCTTTGTATTCTTAGCCCATATGGAGCACAGTACCTGGCACATAATATGTACTTAAAGTAATTGAATGCTATAACAAGATCAACAGATAATTACTCTACGGACCCTATACTCCACTAGTATTTATAGAATGTTGTGAGATTTAGAGTTGGGACTCCAGCAGGTCGATCATATCCCATATAGCCCAAAACTCTCTATATTAATTTTTCTCCCCTAATTTTCATTTAAATCAAAATTTTTTACAGATCTAAATTTGCCCTCCATAAAGAAAAAGAGGTCTAGCCCCAACATGAACCCTAGCCTTTATGTCATTAATTAGAATAGTCAGTCAACAAGTAATTTTTAAGCACTTACTATGTATCAAATACTATGCTAATTGCTAAGGATTCAAAGAAAGGCAAAAATATAGTACTTGCCCTCAAGGAGCTCATATTCTAACATGGGAGACAATACGCAAACACCTATGTACATAAAAGATAAATGCAATATAAATGAAAGATAAACTCAAAGGGAAGGTACCAGCATGGGGGTAAGAGGGAAGGGACAGGATAGGACTGGAAAGGTCTCCTACAGAAGGTAGGATTTAAGTTGAGTCTTAAAGGAACCCAGGAGGTGGAGGTGAGGATCTGAGTGATGGACATTTAATATTAAACCTAAATAACTTGACCATGACATTAAGACACTTGCTCCTTGAAAGGAAAGCTATGACAACTCTGGATAGCACACTAGAAAGCAGAGACATCACCTTGTTGACAAAGGTCCATATAGTCAAAGCAATATATGGCTGTGAGAATTGGAGTATAAGGAAAGTTGAGTGCTGTAGAATTGATGGTTTAAATTGTGCTGGAGAAGACTTTTGAGAGTCCCTTGGACAGCAAGGAGATCAACTCAGTTAATATTTAGAGAACTTAATTCAGACTATTCATTGGAAGGTCAAATACGGAAGCTGAAGTTTAAGTACATTGCCCACATAATGAGAAGACAGGATTCATTGGAAAAGAACCTGATGTTGGCAAAGATTGAAGGCAAAAGGAGAAGCTGATGGCAGAGCATGAGATGGATAGATAGTGTTATGGAAGCAATAAATATTAGCTTGGACAGACTTCAGGAGATAGTGGAGGATAAAAGAGCTTGGCATGCCATGGCCCATGGGGTCATGAAGAGTTGGACATGACTGAACAACTGAACAACAACAATAACACAAACTAGCTTCAAGACTCAGTGCAAGTTAACCTCTTTGGGACTCACCTTCTTGATTGAGTAAATGAGGAATTGAACTAGGTGACCTCTAAGCTCCCTTCTAGCTCTAAATCTGTGATCCATAAGTACCCAGCTTTTGAAGATATGAAATTTCAATGATTCCAAGCTCTATGATTTCAATAAACATGTTTCTTTATTTTTCCTCTTGTTTTTTTTTGAGGTAAGATTATAAGAGAAGAAAAAGGTTATTTCTTTTTTGTTTTGTTTAATTTTTAGGCAATTGGGGTTAAGTGACTTGCCCAGGGTCACACAGCTAGTACATGTCAACTGTTTGGTCTGAGGCTGGATTTGAACTCAGGTTCTCCTGACTTCGGGGCCGGTGCTCTATCCCCTGTGCCACCTAGCTGCCCCTATTTCTTATATATAAGTAGTCCTCTGGCTTCACTTTTTCCTTTTCCTTACTATAAACCATGAATAGACTGTACGGGAGCAAAGCTACCAAAGAAGAAATATAGAACAAAGCAAAGAGTTCTGAAGTTGGGGAAAATTAGTGAAACGGGATCTAGTGACAAGGGAAAATGCTCTTTGCTTATGAGACTCCTTTCTCATTTACAAATGGCTGCATCTCCAACTATTCTGAACATATTGAATCAAATTAAATGCAGCCTATGGCTCTGCTCTGTATGATTCTCTGTACACTTTTGTTTAAAGCATGTCATTCCTTTAAAATAAATCCTTCAAATGATCAGATTTTATTTTTTTATGTGAGTACCAAATGAGCTTTTGTGTTATTAAAAAAAAAGACAGAGTTACTGTTAAAATACATTTTCTCAAGCACTACTGACATTCTGTAGGCTGTAATTTTATTTGTAGGATTTTAGTTACATTTACAAAAATTTACTATGTTGTACCTGACACTTTGAACTAGATAATAAGGAATAAATTGTCTGTTTTGACATGCATAATACTCTTGAAACATCTCTCAATGTCAACAAATTATTTTACCTGCCTCAGTACTTACTAGGCTTAATTAGAGACTACCAAAAGCTCGATAAAAGCTATTCTATGATAACCAATCATCAACAAGCATTTATTAAACACCTACTATATGCCAGGCTCTGCATTGACACATATCTTATAAAAAAAACCACATTTCTAAAATATTTTTCTTTTTCCTGCCTTCCCCCAGCAAATTGAGTGATCCTAGGGCAAGTAACCTAACCTATATTCTTCAGTTTTTTTTTCCCTTTGTACAGTTAGAAAAATACCAACCCATCATCATATAACTATCAAGTATAAGCAAACATATGATAGCTATATTAATAATTTAATGTATATCAAATCATAAATTAGATGATATTTCAGTACTTCAAGAACATTTAATTTTGTAGGTGTGGGTACTTCTTCCAACTAGATCACCATCAATCTAAAACTTTGCCATTAGGTGTTAACTGTAGCCTAAAAAAATAGTTCTAAAGCTAAGATGGTAATGAGTCCCCCTGAACATAACAAGGCTTGTCCTTTGCAAGAGACATTATTGGACTACATTCAAAGCCTTTTTATACACATATATTTATGTCTGAAATATTTTAATACATAATCAACAAGCATTTATAAGTGCCTACCACTCTATGCACCAGGCATTGTGCTTGGTTCAGGGGCTTAGAAAGACAAAAATGAAACAATCTCTCTTTTTAAGGATCTTATTTTGGGGGGAGGGCAACATGTGTACATATAAGTATATACACATAATATGTATAGGACATCTCTGCCCCAGGTGGCTTTGAGCACTTCCCTAAAGGCCAGCCCTAAGATGCTATATGTAGCTTCCTAGTAGAGATACATGACTTTGAATTGCTAGAGAGAAGAGGGCAAAGAAGTGGAGAAAAAGAGAGAGAGATCTGGTTAGAGATGAAGTGAGTTCTTTGAATGATGGGGAGAGACCTTCCTGGAGCCACCTGTGCATAGGAAAGGTCTATAGCACAACAAATGGTAGAGCCATCTAACTCATGGTAGTCTTTGATCTAATCTAATCTGCATAGTTTCCTCATAACTGCTTTACAATTTGATTGATTTATTTGCTCACACTAGAAACTGGAAGAGGGATCAAGAAAGGCATCATATAGAAGTTGATGACTGAGTTGAGCTTGTTGGAGCTGGAGGGGAAAAGGGAGTGCATTCTAGGCACATGGGACAGCCAGTGTCAAGGGACAAAGTGAGAAGAAAGAGTGTCGTGTCTAAGGAAAAGCGAGGACAGATTGGACTGTATAGTGAATGAAAAGGAAAAATGTATCATATAACAAGCCTGGAAAGGATTTGGAACTTTCATTGCCAATCAGAGAAGTTGGTGTTTGATACTAGAGGTAATAGGGAGTCACTGGAATTTATTGAGTAGGGGAGTAACACAAACTAGGAATGAAGGTTGGGCTGAGTTCCCATAAAAAGTAAAAAAGACCTAGAAGAAGGTCTCCAGAATGTTGTGGGCATCCACTCTGGAATAACACAGACAGACATCAATCACACAGGAGGCAGGCACCAGTGGGTGTGTGCACTGGATCTGAAGTCAGGGAGAACTGAGTTTGAACTCTGCATCAGAAACTTACTACTTGTGTGATCGTGCCTGGGTAAATCAGTTAACCTCTCTTTGCCTCAGTTTTCTTATCTGTAAAATGGGGATAATAGCACTTACCTCCTAGGATTGTTGTGAGCTTCAATTAAGATATTTGTAAAGTGCTTGTGAATCTTAAATCACTATGTAAATACTAGCTGCAATTATTATTGTTATTATTATATCTAGCAGGGGAAGGAATGCCCATATTGATCCATGATAGCTGCAGATCCATTGAAGTATTTATCAGATGATATCATTTTTGTGAGTTTCTTTTAAATGAAATTTAAATGAACATTCTCTATAATATTTCCATCTTGTTATAAGGCTGTTATTAGCTGTAAGATATTTCCTCTAGGCCCTCTCCTATGAAGGCCAGCAGGAAAAGCATACACACACACACACACACACACACACATCTATTTATATCTGAGGGCTGGTTTTAGCCTGCTTTATTTGTTTTATTATTTATTAGACATTTTCTTTGAGACCAAGAACAACCTGGTAGGTGGTACAGCGCAAATAATAAGATAAGCATTATCTAATGGTTACCTATAGAGAAAACTGTCAGGAACCATTCAGTTTACACATTGTGTTGAAGCTGAAACTTGCCCTCTAACCAAAAAAAAATTTTTTTTAGAGAGCTATAGACTGGGAGGACTCTTGAGAAGTCACACAAAGATGTATTTCTTAGATAAGAACTTCCAAGTGAAGTATAGGGGTAGCCCAGTGTGCTATTGCTATAAGTGCATTTACTGAAAAGCTGCCAAGGAAGAATGCAGCATTCAGGAGACCAAAGCCCTGTCATTTCATTATGTCAGGAGATGGAGGACTTTGTGGGGTTGGGAGGTAGAGAACTATTGCACTTTATTTCAGAAGAGGGCTTAGTCTCTTCAAAGGAGCTGAAGAAAAGAGATTAATTGTTGTTCAATGGGGATTTTTAAAGATGGCAAGAGGCAAGCAGCTTCCTCATGGATGGAAAATGGTGGTGGAAGAAGTAAGGGCATGGCTTAACATGAGAAGATAGCATAAGAAGGAGCCTTTGGTAGAGAGAGACCAGAAAGCATTGGGTAGTGGACAGTGTTTTTTTAAATTTTTTTGTAGTGATATTTAGAAAGAGAAGAGGGAAAAGGTCCAAGGAGAGAATAGTGGAGAATTGAAGCACTAATTGGTTAATGAAGGAGGCAGCTTAAGAGTGGTTAGAAAAGCAGGAAAACCAGTAATACCTGGTATCCCAGAGGCCAAGAGATGAGGGAATATACAGCCAGAAGAGTGGCTCATTGTATACACTATGGAGAGAGGTCAGATAGAATGCAGACTAAAAATACTTTGGTCTTTGAGAGGTATGACTTCTTTGTAAAAATAAGGACATACCTATTGTCCTAAGTCAGGAAGGAAAGAAGAAAAGTTGAATAAAGATATTGATCAAGTTTGAACTGTGAAGATAGTAGTTCCCACTGTACGGTCTCAGTCTTTTCAGAGAAGTAGAAAGTTTTGAGGCATCTTATTGGAGCTTGAGAAAAGAAAAGAAGATTTAGAATAGCAACAGAGATTGGCCAATAAGCCAAATCTTTATAAGCATGTGCAGATTAATCCTGCAATTCCATTTGTAAAAGATATGGGTGAACATGCTTCTGGAAGATGGCGTGCAACGGAAAAGCCTTAGTCTTTGGAACATGTGGAGATATTTTGTAACTGGTTTTGGTCTCCTAACCAAGTAGTAAGAGCCCTTTTGATTGTCTTGGATGTATGGGAGGGCATAGGTATTCAAAATATCAAGGCTAGTCCCTTTCCCACCCTTCACTTCTTCCCTGCTCTCCCCGCTAGATCTTTCTCTCTTTCCCTCTCTTTCTCTCTTTCCTTCTCTCCCTCCCTCCTTTCTGTTTCTATCTTTGTCTCTGTGTCTATATCTTTCTGTGTCATTGTGTGTCTGTTTGTCTCTCTCTCTCTTCTTGATTTGACCTTTTTAATCTGATTTACTTCTTCCTGGTGTCAGTCAAAAGACAATGCTCTAAGGGTAGAGACCAAAGGGCTTTTCCTCATTTGAGGCTGATGTGGTTCTGTAAATATAGGATTTAGCTCTGTGCCCTGAAGTTTATTCTTTGTTTTGGGTGAGAGAAGTTGGAGGTTTCTCATAAATTTTGAAAAACCAAGAGAGAGAGCCATTTGTAAGAAAGAGTGCCAGGCACCATGCTAAGCACTAGAGCTAGGAAGAAACTCAAAAGACACTCCCTAATCTTAAAGAATTCACAATACAATGGAGAAGACAACATGTGGATAACTATGTACAGTTGTCCCTTGACATTTGTGAATGTGAAAAACTGGGAATAACTCTATGCCCCACCCAAACCTTTATTTTTAATAATCCTGTTCATATTTATTTAACACATAAAACAACACACTGCACCCATAAAAATTTCAGTTTCTATGCAAGCTATATCAATATCTCTGCACACTGCAGTGTTTGGCAGCCTCTGGTGTAGCTACAGCAACTACTTCATGGATTTCTTTCTCCTACAAAAAGCTCAAGATCATGCTGTGAGAAAATCACGGGACTGAGTCTGGCTGGTAGAATGCCAGAGGAGGCATTCCCAAAGAAAGTATTAGGCTTGCAGTTCTTAACTCACTGAAACTTTTAACAAAAAATTTACTTCTTATATTAAACTTATGTATGTATACTTATGGTAGTAAATGATAAAATAGATTAATAATATTCAGTATTTATGCATTTTTGACTTTATTTTTTTGAAAATTTCTTTATTTAAACACATCTGTGATTTTCCACAGTGAACCACAAATCTCCCAAAACTCCCACTTAATTATCAATGGCCAACCTGCGAATAACAAAAACTTTGAATGTGAAAGTTGAGGGATGACTGTACAAATAAGCTATGTATAGGATAAATTGGAAATAATCAATTGAAGAATGCCATTAAAATTAAGAAGATGAGTCTTCCTGATTCCCAGGTCAGTGCTTTACCCACTGTGCCACCTAGCTGCCTCCTTGTAAGGAGTAGGTACTTTATAAATATTCCTTGATTTTTTGCATTATTTTGCTAAATGAGAGTAAGGCTTTTCTGAGTCTATACCAAAAAGATACATATATTCCAAATTTCATCTTCATCATTAAAATTTCTGTTTTTATTATTTATTATCTTTATACATCATTTTGTTTATAATAGTGAATAATGGTATTTTAAATAATATAACATTATATATAACATATAATATATATTATATGTAATATATAATATAACATATATGTATTTATTATAAATATTTTCTGTCACTTTTTCTATTCTTTATTTAATATTTTTCCCCGACTACATGCAAAAACAATTTTTAACTTTTTTTTTAAATTTTGAGTTCCAAATTCTCTGCCTCCTTTTCTCATCTCCCCCATCATTGAGAGAGCAAACAATTTGATGTTATACGTACATGTGCAGTCATGCAAACATATTTCCATGTTAGTCATATTGTGAAAGAAAACACAGACCAAAAAAACCTCCCCAAGAAAAATAAAGTAAAAAAAAAAAAGATATGCTTCAATCTGCATTCAACCTCCATCAGTTCTTTCTCTGAATATGGATAGCATTTTTCATGATAAGTCTTTCGGAATTGTCTTGGTCTCTATCACTTTCTTAACCATAGCCAATCAAGAAAACAACAAATCAATTCTTAATTTTTTTAGCATTTGCCAATTTCAGAGATGTATATGCCCACACTGAAAACTGAATGATTTGCTTCCCAGAGAGCTTGCCATGGACTATTTCCAAAATTTGTCTTTCTATCTCCCAGCTCTCTGGAGTACACAAGCTGTCCCCAATGCCTAGAATATGCTCCTTCCTCATCTTTTCCTCAAGATGAGCTCAGGTGTCACCATTTCAGACAAACTTTTCATATCAATGTTGTTCCTCAAGGAGATTATCTGCTGTGGATACTGCTCTGACCCGCTGACCTGTAGCATGTTTGTAAGTTATATATTTCTTAGAATTTAATAAGTCTAAATTCTGGTCTGTAAATCAGTCTCTTCTGACATGAATTACTATGACTCAGTACCATAGGACTCCATCACTGTTTCCTGAGCTGACCAAATTAAGTTTATGAAACTACAAAGTTGAGGATTGGCCCCAGGTCTGTAGTGACCTCTCCAACTCAATTCAACAAAATTTATTAAGTCACTACTCAGTTCAAGGAGATACAAAGACAAAAAAGTGCCTACCTTTAGTGAGAATATATTATACTGGTAGGTTACATTGCCACTGTTTATGAGATATATCCAGATAAAGTAAATTCAAGGTAATTTGAGGAAGGAGAGAAATTTAACAACTGGGAGAGGGACACATACTAAAGGCCTTAAAGAGATGATACCTGAGTTTAACTGGAGGGAAATTAAGGACACTGAGGCAGAAATAAGGAGGGGTTGCTTTTCAGGCACGGGGAGACAGCTTGTGCACTACATGGAGATATGCAGTAGAAAGCCAACTTTGGGGAACAGCTACTTGTTCAGCCTGCTTGGGATGTAGAAGGACAGTAACACTAAATAAGGTTAAGAGGTTTGGAACCCCATTATTGTGGACTTCAAGATCCAGTGGGTTGGCATTTTTTCCCAGAGACAATAGGGCCACTTTTCAACAACCAGTCAGTTCCAAGAATTTATTAAGCACTTACAGTGTGCCAGACACTGTGTTAACCATTGGGAATGCAAAGAAAGGCTAAAACATGGTCCTTGTTCTTAAGAAGCTCATATTCTAATGGGGAAGACAATATGTAATAACTATGTATATATAAGATATACGTTAATCTGAGGGAAGGGATTTGTGGTTAAGGGAGGGAGTGCGGAGTAGAGGATGTGGGGAGGAGACTGGGAAAGGCTTACTGGAGAAGGTAGAATTGAGCTGAATCTTGAAAGAAGCCAGGGAAGCCAGGATCCAGAGGTGAGGTGAGGTGCAAGAGCATTTCAGGCATGGTGGGACAGCCAATGCAAAAGCATGTAGTTAAGAGACGGAATATGAGGAAGAATAAGTAGGCGAACATAGCTGGATCATAGAGTGTGTGAAAGTTAGCCAAAAATATCCAAAGATGTACAAGAAATTAAAGGGTGTGAGAAATGTAAAAAGGTCATAGGTTTTGGCAATTAAGAGATTACTATAAAGCTTGGAGAGAACAGAGTCAGGAGAGTGATGGGGTTATAAACCTGATTATAAGGATGAAAAATGGGTATTTAATGAAAATGAGGAAGTGTTGAATGTAGACAACTTTCTAGGAGGATGACATTTAAAAGAAGGATATAACTTGAGAGGAATTCCTGGGATAAATTTTTTTTTAAAGTATGAGGATCTGAAAAATGAGGGAGTTGAACTAGATTTGCTCCAAGGTTCCTTCCAGTTTTAAATTGATGGTCCTATAATATGGGAAGGAATCAATAGAAGGCTAGAAACTGAAGATGAGAGGAGAATGGGAAGCAAACTCCAGAGAAGAGAGGCAATGGTGTCAAGGGAACAGGTTGGGTGGAGTTTGTCTTGACAAAGACAGGCCACTTTTTTCTTCAGGTGACTAGATAACATGAACTTGTAGTAGATCCAGGTGGCACACTTGAGTAACTTTCTCTGGTGTTATTCAGAAGCACATAGTGAGGAGTGGAAAAAGGTAGATAATGAAGATGATTCCAGATTGAAAATGAGTAGGGTGTGAACTATGGTAAGCTTTTTATCAAGGCAAAGGAATCAGGATGCAAAACAGTACATAGTTATATGCTGGTCAAATGAAGTTTCAAGACCAGGGATGGGTAATGCCCTCAAGGCCACATGTGGCCCTCTGGGTCCTCAAATGAGGCACTTTGACTTGAATCCAAACTTCACAGAACAAAACCCCTTAATAAAAGGATTTATTTTGTAAAACTTGGACTTGGTTAAAAGGCCACACCCAAGTACTTAGAAGGCCACAAGTGGTCTGGAGGCCTCAGCTTCCCCACCTATGGTCCAACCTATAGAGATAAGAAACAGAAACTAGAAAGGGGGTGAAACTAGAAAGTGGGGAACAGAGAGGAATAGAGGGATTGGAAGTTGTTGTGAGGACAAAGAATAAGTGTGGACAAAGTAATTCATAAGAAGAGATGGAAGGGTTATGGGACTAGTATCAGAAAAAAGGAATTTCAAAGCTTAAGACTATAAAGGTAGACATAGACACAATTGGGGATTGTGGTGAGATCCAAGGTATGACTACACCTGTGAATGATAGAATAAAAACCTAAGTCACAGGAGTTGAGGTTGGTGAATTGGGTAAACGTTGTGTTGGGGGTAGACCTCAAAATGTATATTGAAATGACAAGAATGAGGGCAGGAATAGAGCTAGAGTGGAACAACGTGAGCCAGATACCATACCACTTGACAAAGGAGGAAGACCCAGGACCTAAGCTTCTAAAATAATATGGCCCCTTGAAAGATTGCACAAGGGAGTGGTGATAAAGAAGGGAGGACCTAGAAATGCTGAGAGGAACGAGGAAATCAGAAAGATATTAAGCTGATTTTCCTCTTGGCTTATAGCAGAAAATACAGGGATGCTGGGAAGGCAGGTATCAACTATAATAAGGCAGCTACAAGTTTTAGTGGGGTATTTGAATTGGTAAATACCCAGTGTGTTATTTTCTGTAATCTTCTTTGAACTCCTACTCAGTACCAGTTCCATAGTCTAATTCTCAGAGGGCAGGGAAAAAGCATACCTAGAAAATGTCCTGAAAATGGAATAAACATTTGGCTCCTAAATCTTCAAATTCCCTAAATTACAAGCCCCTTATTATCATTGGCACCTTGAAGTTCAAGGCAAAGGGGAAGATAATCCTTAAGTCTTCAACCAACAAGTTGGACCATCAATCTCCCTTCTTACTGATTTTTAACAGTAGCAAGAACAACATTAAATTTGCTCACAACTGTTCTAGGGATAGTCAAAATCATAGCTATAGGATAGCCCAAGCAACAAAGCTTCATGACCCCTTGCCTGGGCTTTTGCAATAGCCTTAAAATTGGCTTCCCTACCTCAAACCTTTCCCCATTCTAGTCCATCCTCCACTTAGCTGCCAAAGTATTTTGCCTAAAGTGTAGATCTGGCCTTTCTCCCTTCCCCTTCCAAACTAAGTACGTTCTACTTGTTTTCTACTACCTCTAGGATCAAACATAGAATCCTCTGTCATTTAAACCCCTTCACAACGTAATCCCCTCCCATCTTTCCAGTTTTACACTTTAGTACACTGGTCTACTTGCTATTCTTTATATAATACAGTCCATCTCCAGGCTCCATGTTTTTGTGATAGTCTCCCATGCTTGGTATGTTTTCCCTTCTCACTTTCAATTTTTCTTTCTCTGGCTACCTTCAACACTCAGGTCAAATCCTGCTCTCTGCAAGAGGTCTTTCTGGGTTCCCTTTTGCTGCCAGACCCTTCTCTTCTTCTAAATTACCTTCCATTTACACTGTATAAATTGTTTGTGTATGTAGTTGTGTATTGTCTCCCCCATTAGCTCCTTGAGATCAGGGGCTGAATTTTCTCCATTCTTTGTGTTATCAGTGTTTAGCACAGAGCCTGACATGTAGGTAAGCACGTAAAAATTTCTTGTTGTCTGAATAACTGGAATCTCTTCCCCCTAAATCTCCCATGAGCCTCCTCATCCCCTACTCCAAAGTCTGGAAAAGGCATTGCATTATTGTCAACAAATTGGTTAGCATTAGAGATGTGATTAAAATGTAAGCTATTTTAAAAATAATTTTTTGCTTTCTATCCCACTCCTATCATTAAAAAAGAAAAACAAAACCCCTGTAACAATGTATCATTAAACAAAACACATTTATTCATTCACTGTCTGTATAGAAATATGTGTGTGACACACACACATATGTATATACACATATAATTCTGTATCATTAATCCATCACCTCTATGTCAAGAAATGTGTACCATATTTTATCTTCAGTCTTCTGTGAATCATGGCTGGTCATTGTGTTAATCAGAGTTGTAAAGTCTATAAAAGTTGTTTGTAAATTTTTTTAATTTTTTTAAATGAAAAGAGACTTTATTAAAATAAGTATCTTTCTTTTTTAAAATTTATTTTATTAATTTATTTTGATTTATCAACAGTCACTTCCATATGCTTTTGAGTTTAAAATTTTTCTCCCCCTTCCTCTCCACTACCCCTCCCAAGACGGTGCACAATCTGATATAGACTATACATTTACATTCCTATTAAACATATTTTCACATTAGTGAAGATGTAAGTAAAAATTAAAACCAATAGGAGGAACCATTAGAAAGAGGAAACAAAACTCAACAGAAGAGAAAAAAAAGATAGACATTCAACTTTCACAGTTATGATTACTGTCTGTGTCTTTTTCTCCACCCTTTTCCCCCCGTTCATGCTTTTCTTTCTCCTTTCTCCTTCCCCCCCACTAGTGTTTTGCTTTTGACCACCACCTCCTTTAGTCTCTCTTCCCTTCTATTATTCCTTTCCCTTTTCTTCCTCTTTGCTCTTACTGCTTCTTCCCTCCCTTCTATCCCCCCTCCCTTTTCTTTCCCCTTTTCACTCCTACTGCCTACAGGGGAAGTTAGATTTCTATACCTAACTGATTGTGTTATTCCCCTCTTGAGCTAAATCTGATGAGAGTAAGGTTCAAACAATGCTCCACCCTCTCCCTTCTTTCCCTCTGCCGTAATAGTATTTTATGTCTTTTCCTGTAATGTAATTTACCCTTGTCTGCCTCCTCCTTTCTCAGTACATTTTCTAAGATCAGACTAATCCACTTACTTGGATCCATTTAACCCACTTGATTAGATTTTTTTTTATCATTACATCAAAGTCAACTAATATCCACCCCTTTATGATACTCCTTTAACATGGTAATAAACAATACAGTTCTCAAGAGTTGCAAGTGTCATCTTCCCTTGTAGGGATGTAAACAGTCCTTTATTAACAACATTTTGTATCTTTCTGTCCCATTTACCTTTTTATGTCTTTCTTGAATCTTGTACTTGATCAAATTTTTTGTTGAGCTCTGGTTTTTTATCAGGAAGGTTTGGAAGTCCCCTATTTCATTGAATATCCATCTCCTTCCTTGAAAAATCATGCTGATTTTTGCAGGATAGTTGATCCTTGGCTGCAATCCAAGCTCCTTTGCCTTACAAATATCATGTTCCATGCTGCAGTCTTTTAATGTAGAAGCTGCAAGGTCCTGTGTAATCCTGACTGTGGTTCCATGATATTTAAATTGTTTCTTTCTGGCCACATGCGGCACCTTCTCTTTCATCTGGTAATTTTGGAATTTCACTATTATATTCCTTGGCATTGTCAATTTGGGATCTCTTTCAGGTGGTGAGTGGTATATTCTTTCTATGTTTATTTTACCTTCTGGTTCTAGGACTTCAGGGCAGTTTTCCTTTATGATTTCCTGAAAGATACTGTCCAGGCTCATTTTTTCATCATGATTTTCAGGTAGTCCAGTGATTTTTAAATTGTCTCTCCTGGATCAATTTTCCATGTCAGTTGTTTTACCAATGAGGTATTTTATGTTTTCATCTATTTTTTCATTTTTTTGTTTCTGTTTGACTGATTCTTGCTCTCTCATAGAGTCATTAGTTTCCATTTGTCCAATTCTAGTTTTTAACAGATTGTTTTCTTCTGTTAGTTTTTGTACTTCCTTCTTCAATTGGACAATTTTATTTTTAAGGGATTTGTTTTCTTCAGTGTACTTTTTTTCCAGTTTTTCCAGTTTTTTTTAGGGACTTGTTTTCTTCAGTGCACTTTTTTTCCATTTGGCCAATTGTATTTTTTAAGGACTCTTCTACATCTCTCATTAGACTTTTAAAATCCTTTTTGAGCTCTTCTAAGAAGGCTTTTTGGGCTTGAGACCAGTTCATATTTCCTTTTGATGTTGCAGATGAGGGTTTGTTGACAATGTTGTCCTCTTCAGAATTTCTGTCTTGATCTTCACTCTTCTCATAATATGAATCTATGGTACGTTTCTTTTTATTCATGGTTTCTTTATTCCCTGGCCTTTAAAGAGATTGAGCTCTCCTGCTGGGGAACAGAGGGCACTGACCCAAGCTTCTTGTGTTGGGAGCCTAGGTCTTGGTCACTGGCTTTGTGTGCTGGGGTCACTTATGTTGGCAATTGGAGGCTGTAGGGTTTTGGCAGCTTACCTTGTGTTGGGCTGGAATCAGCAAGGCTGGAACTTTCAGGCAATTCTAGGTTGCCTGCTTTTCCTTTCCTATAGCTTTCTTCAGCTCCTTCTAGGTGGGTGCTGCAGGGTGTTTATCTGCCTGGTGCACCTTGCAATGCTGCCTCCCTTGTTTTTGCTAATGCACTGGGAGATTCCTTTGTGGTACAGTGCCTAGGCACCCGGTGGTTTTCTGAGCTGGTTTCCACTGGTTCCCCACACGCTCACTGAGGCACTTGGAGGTCCAGGTGTTGGTGTTTGCCTGCTCTACCACCTGGGCTTCAGGATCTTCTCCTGGTTGACAGTTGGAGCCTGTAGGGTTCTGACAGCTTATCTGGTGTTGGGTTGGAATCAGCAAGGCTGGGACTTTAGGAAGACTCTAGGTTGCTTTCTTCAGCTCCTTTCAGATGAATGCTGCAGAGTGCTTGTCTGCCGGGGCCCTTTGTAATGTTGCTTCCTTTATTTTTGCTGAGGCACTGGGATAGCTATTTGCTGGGCTGCTACACTGCTGTTCCCCTTCTTTCTTCTAGTTCAGCTGTGCCAGGTTTTTTTTTTCCTGGGGTGATATTTTCTGGGTTTTCAGAGGTTAATAGGGGATGGTGAGAGTGACTACTCCGCCATCTTGGCTTCTGGAAGCAGAACTTCAATATTGTTATTATGTAAATTGATCTCCTTATTAAAGTCTTCATTTCTTTCTTTCCTCATCTCTGCCCCCTGGCTTCCTTCAAGTCTTAACTAAAATCCTACCCTCTATAAGAAGACTTCCCTAATTCCCTTTAATGCTAATATTTTCCTTCTGAGATTATCTTCAACTGTTAACTTGTATATATTTTGTTTATACGTAGTTATTTGTATGTTGTTTTCCCCATTACACTGTGATCTCCTTGAGAGCAGGGAGTATTTTTGCCTTTTCTTTTTGAAACCCTTGTGGTCAGCACGGTGTAGGTACTTAATAAATATTTTTTGATTTTATCTAACTTGACTAACCAAGTTTCAATGAAACCTTCCCTTTCTTCATTTTTTTATGGCACAAAAGTATTCCATTGCATAAATATATCATAATTTGTTCAGCTATTCCCCAGCAGATGGACATCCCTTTAGTTCAGTTCTTTGATACAACAAAAACAGCCACTATACATATTTTTCTGCATTTGATTCCATTCTATTTTTCTACATTTGATTCCATTCTCTTTTTCTTTGATATTTTTGGGTTATAAGTCTAGTAGTAATATCATTAAGTTAGAGAATATACACCATTTAGTAACTTTTTGAGAATAAATTGCTTTTTAGAATGGCTATACCAATTCACAGCTCCACCAATAGTTCAGTAATATGCTTATCTTTCTAAGCCCCTCCAACATTTGTCATTTTCCTTTTTGATCAGCTTTTTGCCAATCTGATGGGCATGAGGTGGAACCTCAAATTTAATTTGCATGTCTCTATTAATGATTTGGAGCATTTTAAAATATAGCTATTGATAACTAGATTTTTCCTTAGAAAATTGAATGCTCATATAAATTGAGGAATGAAATGTAGGCTATTTTAAGATGCTATGTGCTAAAACAAATGGCTTTCTGAAGTGATTGTCATAAAGAAGAAAATGTATAACCTGCGTGTATCCTCATTTGAACAATGAAGTATGTACAATGAGTTTTTTTTTATCCATTCTCCCCAATGGGGAATGTCTTTTTCTTTCCTTTTCTTTTTTAGGCAATTCGGGTTAAGTGACTTGCCCACGGTTACTCAGCTAGTGTCAAGTGTTTAGTCTGAGGCCAGATTTGAGCTCAGGTCCTCCTGACTTCAGGGCTGGTGCTCTGTCCACTGCGCCACTTAGCTGCCCCTGGAATGTCCTTTTCAATACACTCTCCTTCGTGTATGTATTAATCATTTGCAAGGTTGTCACTATAGTTGAAAAAAAAGTATTTTAAAAAATAACTGTTAAAGGCACAATTGAGAACATATGTAAAAGAGTGAAGTACTTGCCTTTTGGCATTACAATTTGAATGAAAACAAATATCCAGATCTATATATTCTCATTTTATAAGAACTTTTATAACTTCTGTATTAGAACATGGAAGTGACAACTCAGGAGAAGTGTTTGGATAATCCTATATGATGATGATGATAAGTAACATTTATATAGTGCCTACTAGGTGCCAGTCACTGTGCTAAGTGCTTTATAAATACCTCATTTAATCCTCACAATAACACTGGGAGGTAGGTGCTATTAAGCTAATTTTACAGATTAGGAAACTGAGTCAAACAGAGGTTAAGTGATTTGCTTAGGGTCAAACTACTAAGTCATGTGTCTGAGGCCAGATTTGAATTCAGAATTTCCTGACTTCAGGCCCAGCATTTTAAGCCACTACAGAATTTGTTCCATAAAATTGCCGAATCCTCTAATGACTTCACTTGCACTCCCATGTAAAGTTACTTCAATTTATTCTCATTGCCAATACAGCTGCAAAATTAGACTCATCAGCCCATGTGTGTAATGATGGATTTTCATCCAAAATGCCAAATTAGAACGTACTCCCTAGGCAAAGAGATCAAAGAAGAGAGAGAAAAACCAGGTCCAGGGCAATCCCAGTCAATAAGTTTGGAAGACAAACAAACAAAAAGCCTTATTGGAAATAGGATATCAAATAGTTCCGGTTGGGCTAAAAAACAAACAAACAAACAAAAAAAACAGCCCTGAAAAAAAACGTCAAGGTTTGGACATAATGTAGGTGTTCCAGTCATTGATATAAATTCTTGATAGCCCAATAAGTGGTCTGGGTTCCTTTCACCTTTGACGAAAGTGTTACAAAATTGTAGAAGTTGCCCCAAAATAAATAAATTCCATGCCACTTAATGTACCCCCTTTCTTATTCAAGTTAAGTTAAGGTTTTGTAACTAGTAAGCTATGTAACATTGTCCAAATAATTTTATTTCTCTAGACTGTGGTTTTCTTAACTATAAAATGAGGGAGCTGGAGTATGACAGAAAATCTCTAGGAAATGAACATAGAGCAATAAAAATAATGGGATAAAGCAGTTGTCCTCCTAGGATAGCTTGAGAAGACCTCAGAGAAGACTCTAGGGGCTGAGGTTTGGCCAGAGTGAAGTGTAAACACCTCTAGGTCAGCTGCACTGAATCAACAAACAGTGGGCCCTGAGGGAAGCAGATTGGGCCTCAGGAAATTTCACCACAACCTTCACATCATTCATGGCCTCAAGAAATTTCACCTCAGGAACTTTTTTTCTCACAGTCTCAGGAACTTTCACCTCATGAACTTTTACTTCACAAACTTTCATCTAAAGAGTAGCAAATGGCTGAATGAGGGAAGATTGAAAGAGCCCTTGCTATTTCCAGAACTCAGACCTACCAGTGCTGACCAGACATGATCCCAGGCTATGGCTGTGGGTGAGGAAGAGTGAGCACAAGCCCAGTGAGCATGGTACCACATAGAGCATGGACATTTTGAAGACACTGTGTGTGTTCCCTAATTATGAGGCACTGATAAAGGTAAAACTGTTTACTTACAATATGTGAAAAGATTATCAGTATTCTTAAAACTGTTATCTTTACTAAGACAGTTTGAAAGAAAGGTTGCAGTTGAGTTGCATATGATGGGGTGATTCTAAAAAAAACTGGTTGGAAAAAGTAAAAAGGAGCAATTACCTCATAAAATGAGTGTAAAAGGAAGAACTAATAGAGAGGCAACAGGTGGGGGGGGAGGGCTGGTATATTGGAACCTTACTTTCTTCTGGGTTGGAGAGGAAAGAAAGTGTATATCTGAAGAGGTTTAGAAGTCTGTACTTCTAGAGAGGTGAAAAAACTGAGGGATAAGATGGGGGAGTGACTTTTAAAAGAATATATAGAATAAGGTTAAGAGGATTAAATTACATCCTTTGAACATGAATGGGATAAACTCACCCATAAAACAGAAACAGATAGCAGAATGGATTAAAAATCAGAATCCAACAATATATTGTTTACAAGAAACATATTTAAGTATGAAGGATACTCACAGAGTTAAAATAGAGGCTTGGAGTAGAATTCATTATGCTTCAGCTGATGCGAAAAAGGCAGGGGTGGCAATTGTGATCTCAGACAAAATTATGACTGAAATAGATTTAATTAAAAAGAGATAAACAGGGTAGCTACATTTTGATAAAAGGTATCATAGACAATGAAGCAATATCAATACTGAACCTATGTGCAACAAATACTATAGCATCTAAATTTTTAAAAGAAAAGTTAAGTGAATTACAAGTGGAATAGATAATAGTACTATAATAGTAGGAGACTTTACTCTCCCCCTCTCAGAAATAGAAAAAAATCTAACCTAAAATAAATGAGAAAGAAGTTAAGAAAGTGAATAGAATCTTAGATAAACCAGATATAATAGATATCTGGAGAGAATTTAATGGAAATAGAAAGGAATGCACCTTTTCCTCAGTGGTTCATTGTACCCTTGAAAAGATTGACCATATATTAGAACATATCATACCATATATTAGAAATATAAAAATTTTATAGTTAAAAGAAAAAAAGCAGAAATATTTAAAGCATTCTTTTCAGATCACTGTGCAATAAAAATATATTTGATAAGTGACCATGGAAACATAGATTAAAATTAATTGGAGATTAAACAATCTAATCATAAACAATGAGTGGGTTAGAGAACAAAGCATAGAAACAATCAATAATTTCATTAAAGAGAATTACAATAATGAAACAACATATCAAAACTTATGGGAGGCAGAGGAATCAGAGATTAGAGAAAAATTTATATCTTTAAATGCTTACATCAATAAAATAGAAAAAGATCAGACTCATGAATTGGGCATGCAACTAACCAAAAAAATTAGAAAAAGAACAAATTAAAAATCCCCAATTAAATGCTAAATTAGAAATCCTAAAAATTAAAGGTGAGATTAATACAATTGAGAGTAAAAAGCAAACACTGAATTAATAAACAAAAATAGGTGTTGGTTTTATGAAAAAAAGATAGATCAACAATTGGTTATTTTGGTTTAAAAAAAAGAGAAGAAAACTAAATTATTAGTATCAAAAATGAAAAGAGTGAATATACCGCTGATGAAGATGAAATTAAAGCAATTATAAGAAGTTCTTTTGCCCAATTATATGCCAATAAATTTAATGATTTAAGTGAAATGGGAACACTAATGCATTGTTGGTGTAGTTGTGAACTAATTTAACCATTTAGGAGAGCAATTTGGAACTATACCCAAAGGGCTATAAAATCCTGCATACCCTTTGATCCAGCAATGCTACTACTAGGTCTATGTCCCAAAGAGATCATCAAAAAGGGGAAAGGGTCCATATGTACAAAAATATTTATAGCAGCTCTTTTTGTGGTGGAAAAGAATTAGAAACTGAGGGGATGTGCATCAATTGGGGAATGGCTGAATAAGTTGTGGTATATGAATGTAATGGAATACTATTGTGTATAAGAAATGATGAGCAGACAGATTTCAGCTAAACCTGGAAAGACTTACATGAACTGATGCTGAGTGAAGTGAGCAGAACCAGGAGAACACAATAAGATGAACACTGTGGAAAGACCAACTTTGATAGATTTAGCTCTGCTCAGCAACACAACAATCTAAGACAATTCCAAAAGACTCATGATAAAAAATGCTATCCACATCCAGAGAAAGAACTATGAATCTGAATGCATATTAAAGCATACTATTTTTTCTTTTTTTCTTTTGCTTTTTTTCCCCCCTCTCTTATGGTTTTTCCCTTTTATTTTGATTCTTCTTTCACAACATGACTAATGTGGAAACATGTTTAATATAATTGTGCATGTTTAGCCTATATCAGATTGCTTGCCATCTTGGGGAGGGGGAGATAAAGGAGGGAAAGAGGAAGAAAACAAATAGAACTCAAAATATTGTAAAAGCGAACGTTGAAAACTATTTTACATATAAGTGGAAAAAATACTATTAAATGGGAAAAATGAAAAAAAACAATTGAAGTGAAATGCAAAAATGTTTATAAAAATATAAATTGTCTAGATTAGTAGAAGATGAAATAGAAGTGTCTAAAAGAGACCTAAATGATCATTCATCTCCTCCTCTGTGCCCATCTGGATCGGTAGAGGTTAGACGGGGAGAACACTCTGGGATGCATAGGGAGAGAGTGAAGAACAGCCTAAATAAAATGAGGACCTTGGGTACCTCCACCATGAAAGACCTTGATGGTCCTGACCCTGGCTCCACTCTAAAGTCCTCTGTAAATGCCATCCAATGGAAGGTGTTCCTTGTACCCATGACATTCAAAACCAAAATTGAATTAGTGGTGAAATTGTATGACAATCAAATTCACAAAAACAGGATGGTGTGTTTTGTCAATTAGGGAGACTAGTAATGTTTAAGGGATGGTAAAAGAGCAATTGTTATTCAACATGTTTATAATGACACAGACATTGAGGCTTTGTGGTATAGAGAAAGAGCACTGGATATAGAATCCAATGTCTTGGATTCAGATTTGGATCCTTCCATTTGCTACCTTGTGTAAATTATTTTGCTTTTCTGGACCTCAGTTTCCTCATCCAGAAAATTAGTTGTTTGGACTAGATAACTTCAAGGGAAGAAAGGGGAAATGGGGGAGAGCAGGGAGAGGTGGGAGGAATGGGGAAACTCATTCAACCCCTATTCTAAAAATTTGAGCTATCTCAAAACCATAAGAGACTGCCCTGGGATATAGTGGGTTTCTCTTCACTGGAAGTCTTCTCAAGTTGGATGATCATTGGTCAAACATATTGTAGGGGGAAGAATTGCTCCCTTGAAATGAACACAATCTCATTGACTTCTAATTCTTGCCTGGAATTCTTCATCTTCATCACTGAAATGTTTTTCTGATTCAGAGACCTGCATTGCATTGGAAAAAAAACAGAAGCTCATATCCTGATAATCTTGTATGGTTATGATAACTGAAACATTGAGATGTTGTGACTTTCCCCAGCTTAATACATTTGGCAGCTAGGATACAGAATAGCACTGAAGCACTCCGGAGTAATGTAAGTGAGTATCAACTGCATCAGCACGGATCTTCTCTGAGACAGATGGTGCTGATTATTGTATAATTGCAGCTATCTTTGTAGCACTTATTCATACCCAGGTATGTTGACTCTTTCAGTCTGTTAGGCATTCTCAGTACTTAGATTAAACTCAAGTAGTATAGAATTAACAAGATTCTGAAGATGTCTAAAATACATTAAGGTACAGAGTGATTCAACACTGCTCAATAATTTAGATGAAATGGTTTAAAATTATACAAGTCAGGTGTCTGAATAATTGCATGCTTGAATTTATTTTATATTTTAAATGATATGTATATAGTTTTTATTTCACCATGGTGTGCTGCCTTTTTTTTTGAAAAAATGGGAACTGGGCATAAGAGCTGAAACTTCACTATGATATCTTTGGTCACTTTTTTAGTACAGGACGTCAGTGCAGCTCCTCAAACAGAGATGGAAGAATTGTGGGTGGCATACCACTTTCTATTTATTGCTGGGTATCAAATTTAGGACTTTTCTGGTTTAGAAATCATAAATTATTTATATAGAACCAGGTTTTTTTTTAACCTAGTTTATGACAGGCTGGGATTTTGCCAATCTCTGTTGAAACTGTCTAAATAATTTATCCTATGTTCCTTCAAAGTACAATACTTTCTGAAGCCCAAGAAATGTTAAATAAGATTCCCCCTCCCTTTTTTTTTTGTTTGCTTCTCTGCTATGAAGAAGGTCAGTGAGGTTAAGCTCTTCTATTTCCTTTGAACTTTTCTTGGTTCCTTGTCTTCACCCAGGGAGCTGGATTCCATTTTCCCCTCCTATTGTTCCTTTTCTTTTATGTGACATTTCCAATGCATTGAGCCTTTTCTCTGAATCCTCTGTTGCCTGCTAACTTTTTTTTTCTATTAGATTTCCGTACAGTCTAATTTTAGCTATGAATAATGGGGGCTTCCTTAGAAGAAGAGAAGTCATTTACTTGGAGAACCCCCAAGCCTTTTGGGGATAGTGAGAAATGAATAGTTTTGACTTGAAATACCCAAGGCATCAATGATGAGTGAACATCAAAAGATTGGGCTGTTTGGTGGAATATATTGGGAATTTATGTGAACTTTATTCTCACTATAAAAAATGGAAGTTGTTATAATTGCAAGTGTAGTATTCCTGATACTTTCATTTTCTATTAAGAGATCTATATTTTAGTGAGACTGTGTGTGTGTGCATGTGTGTGTGTGTGTGTGTGTGCGTGTGAGATCATCAAGTTCATTTTATAGACAAGAAAGCTGAGTCCTAGATAGGTGACTTGCCCAAAGTCACTTTGTAAAGGTTTGTAGCTGAGCACAGGATTAAAAACCAGTTCCTCTGACTGCAAACCCGGTGGTCTTACTAATTCACATCATTTGGTGTCTACCTTTTATAATTTGTAAAATGTAGATAATACTTGTAATATGACATCATGTGAACAAAATGTTTTCTAAACTTTCAAGTGCTATGTGAATGTGAGGAACTGAATAATTAGAGCTGTCTGAAATTGGAATGGGTATTGACTTACATGTCACTGGAAGTCTTCATATAGAGATTGGATGGCCACTTGCCAGATATTTCATACATGATCAATATTTTGGATAGTTAGACTAGATGACCTTGAGGGTTCCCTCTATTTATGTACTTCTGTGAGCCTGACACTGGAATTAGAGAGGTAAGAGAAAATGCAAAGTTGTAGAATATCCTTTTAGTGTTGTCTAGTTATTACTATATAGACTTAACTGTGGGAATTATAAGAAAAAACCCAAATTGTGGAAAAAGTTACAGGAAGAACATTGAGTGTCTGAAAAATATGGACATTTGAGTTGTGTCATTGCCTGTAAAGTAGAATAAAATTAGAAAAACAGACTATAAATTAAAATAGATCTTGTAATATGCCTGTTTGGATTACAGAATGATTTTGAAGGAAAATATTATCCTCTGATGCTATGACTGAAAGTATGTAAAATCTGTATCTATAGCAATATAAAAGCAGTTAGTTGTGCAGACCAGCTCATTTAATGCAAGTCAAAAGAGTTAATAGCATGTTGATGATGTATAACATGAAATACTGAAATTAAAATATTTTCTTTTGTTGTTTTTAGAAAGCAAAGTAATTGGTGGCTCCCATAATCTCATAAGAAAATAAGGCTTTGTATATTTATATAATTTTCTTAAATCTTAAGGCAAATTATTTGCAGAAAAAGCATAAATGAAAAAATATTTGATTTTACTACCCACTTTGTTTCTCCTTTCATGCCAACTTCAGATATTAGGAAACAGTTTATAATGCCTATAAACCAAATATTTTAAAATGTATGTCCTGATTTCATTTTTACTATAAAATGATGAATTATGGAAATCTTCCTTTTGCTGTTAGTATAGCATGTTATACATATACTGTTATAGTCCTATTTTGCTGGCAAATTGTGGCATAGAGGTACTTCTGGGCTCTCAAAAGATGTGCCAGAATTGGCCATGCTTTGGGGGCACCGATGATATCCTTACAATGTCAAGAGAAAAAGGAAAGAATCCTGAGTCCATCTTTGTTGAGTGAACCCTGTGCAGCAAATTGATGGGAAGAAATGGCTAGGCAAGGATGGGTTGTAGTCTACATGATTAGAGGAAAAAAATCCACATTAATGAGATCATAGATGCATTTTTTTATTTTCCTTTGACTCTTCACATCTTTTTTTTTTCTTATTTCCTTCTTGGAACATTTCCATTTTTCATGAAACATCATCCACAAATGCCTGAAGAGTAGAGACATACTTCTCTAGCCTTTTCACCTTCTATTTTGGGATAGAAATCTACTTGAGTTGTCACAGTACTCTAGGAGTATTCTATTCTGGTTTGCACAGTACTCCATTAGATTGAAATCTCCTTCAATACATGGACTGTCTTTTTAATTTTTTTATTTAATTTTTTTTTTTTTGGGTATCCTCAGTGCTTAGCACAGAGGCTGGCACATAGTAGGCTCTTAATAAATGTTTATTGATTGACTGATTCATAGGCAACTCTCTATGAATATAAATTGCAGAAAAGATGCCAATATGTATTGGTAGAAGTTAACTTATCTGGGATTTTCCTCTACCAATGAAATAATGTACAATACTTCTTCTGATATATGATATATGATTTATAAGTAAAGATAAAAATCTGATTTTACTTCTTAAGATACAATCTTTTTTATGGGCTCCAAATTTAGTGAACAGAAAATTCTTTTCTTTTTTATAGATAATTATCTATTTTGTGTTCAGTTTTTTATATTTTATATTCCTGCGACCATTAATTTCTCATAAGCACCTCAGACATGGAACAAGAGACAAGATATTTTTGAGGTCTTTCCAATATAGGCAAGAGAGAATTTTGGAGATGCATCACAAGATTGAAGAAAAAGTAGACTATAGGTATCTTTTAGGAAATACAATGATTATATAGAAAACATGAATCATATAAATGTATGTATGTGATATATAGTCACAAAAGTTTTAGATTTTAATAGTTTAACACTGCAATAAGAATTTTGGGAAGCATTTTCTCTATATGATAGAATCACCTGTTCTTAGAGTTGAAAGGGACATTATGGATTATTTTCATATAACTATCATTCTCCAGGTGAAATACAGAAATATAAAGAGATTCAGTCTCTCAGATCTCCTGATTCCAAATCTAATGCTTTCTGTGTCACTATGTATCTTTCATTATATATACATATACCAGGTGGCAAAGCACACAAGTCCATGGGTCCAAGACTTTAAAAAAGATCTCTCTAAGTCAAAGTCAATATGTATATTAGGTGTACGCTAATTTGGTATCACGTTATGAATTGACTTTACAATATTCAGCCAGGCTTTCAAGGCCCTCTATAATCTGGCTATACCCTACTTATCTAAACTTGCTTTCTTAATAGAAACTCTGCTTCTCTAGGTCTGGCTTCCTTACTATACTCTGTATTTGTGAAGCTTTTTCTTGTCTAAAATGCACAAAAGCATTTTGCAAATCTATACAAATATCACTATATAAATATCAGTTGTTTATGTTTGCCTCTGACGCTTTGCTTTGTCAAATATGGTGCTAGGCACATGGCAAGTGTTGAATAAATATTTATTGTTTGAGGGATTGTTAATGACAGTTGCTAGATAAAGGAAATAACATCATTTATTTGGAGATAAAATATGTCCCATTTATTGAATGTGTTAGCACACATTAAGGTTTTTAAGTTGAAGAAACTGATAATGCATTATATTCAAGGGTTCTCTACCACTGTGTGGGTATTGGCTTAAATCTAATGAAGAAAACGTTCAAAATTCATTTATTGCAATACAAATTCAGAGGAAGAAGAAAAGATAAAAAATTCAGTTTGGGGCAAAAGGGAGCAGAGGGTAATGTACATGGGACTTGGAATTAGAATATTTGTGTTTGAAGCCAGGTTTTACCACTTCCTAGCTGTGTGACCTTGGGCAAGTCACTTCACTTTTTACAAACCTCAGTTCCTTCATTTGTAAAACAGAGATGGTAATAATAATTGAACTCCTACCTGGTAGGGTTCTTACAAAGGAAAAATGTTGTAAATGGTAAAGTGTTAGATATGAATATGCTATTATTATCATTCTAACACTGAGAATAATGCTTTGAACGTAGGTAGATGCTTATATAAAGTTTTGGTAATTGAAGTCACCAGAAAAGGAATTACTTACATTTAAATTCACTGTCTTATAGGCAGAATATGAGAGTAAACAGTAAACTTAATTTTAATACAGGGAGCAATGACTGGGAATATTTAAAATCTGCTCCATTTAACAAGGTGGACTTGGAGCCAGGACACCTAGGTTAAGCTTCTTCTCTGACTTCAGGTGGACATGTGACTATGGGCAACTCTCTAAGACTCTAAGTTGCAAAGAAATTAACAGTTTGCATCGATAGAGGGCATTTCCTCAGTCAGGAATTGCCTATATCAAGCAGTCACAGGTCCAGTCAAATTCCCAAGTGCTTAATATTTACTAAGTGCTGTGTTGAGCACTGGAGGGTAGAAACAAAGGTGGAAACAATGTATAAATCAAGATACATATAGAATGAATAGGAGATATCAAAGAAGGAACCCACTAGCATTAAAAGGGATTAGGTTTCTTGTGAAAGATGGGATTTTAGATGAGATTTGAAGAAAATTGGGAGAGAGTCAGAGATGAGAAAGGAGATCATTGCAGGCATAGGGAAACACCCAGCACAAATGGAAAGAAAAGGAAGACAGTGTTGTGTACTAAGAATAGGATTCTCTATCCTGATCTTGTACATTCATAATAGAAGGGCCAGGATCTCCTCTGAAACCTCCATTTAATGAAGTTTTCCCCAAACCTATGCTCATTTCCAGCCCTCCTTCACTCTTAGTTTCTCTAGACTTTTATAACATACCATTATGTAGTTATCTTTTTCTTAACCTCTATTTTTTCAGCTTCGTTTTATGTGTTTTATTTCTACCATTAGAATATAAGCTTCTTGAAGGTAGAGACTATTTTTGTTTTACTTTATTTGTATCCCCATGGCTTAGTACAGGACCTGATACATGATGAGTGCTTAATAAGTGCTTTATCCATCCATCCATCATCCATCCATCCATCCATCCATCCATCCATCCATCCATCCATTCATCCATTCATTTGTGCATCCATCCATCCATCCATTTATCTATCCATCCAAATTTTCTATGACATTCAAGTTCTTCCTTTAATCCAATGAATTGTGGGTCAAGTGATAATTATAATTATTGCATTCTAATGGGACTACTTCAATTCACTAAACATTTATTAAGCCCCCTTTATGTACAGTTCTCTTTAAGAATGACACCAAGTTTAGATAAGATAAGGCTCCTGTCCTTATGGAACTTGCAGTCCAGTAGGCTATAAGACAATACAACATAATATAAGTAACCATAATTTAGAATAACCAATGATAGGTATATTAGAAAGGTGAGGAAAAATACAACAGGTAAGGTGAAGTACAATAGGAAAACTTTTTACCAGCAGGGGTAATATGCTAGTTGAAGGCTTAAAGGCCTCTCATAAGCATTTCACAAATACACCTTTAAGATACAGAGCTACCCTAATTAATATATCTCAAGTGCCATCTCTTCTGGGCCACAAAAGTGCAGGTCTCACCCACTTTAGATTTAAAGCACATTTTTTTTTATTCAAAGGAAATGTGAAAATTCCACTAGATGGTGCTGTAGGAACATAAACCGATTTTACAGTTTTCTCTCCCCCTTTCCATTTTTTCCAGCTGTAGATTTTTTCCCCACATGACTGTCAGTTAGAATTCCTGTGAAATCCACCTACTTACAATTGCAGAGTCATCTTGGGCTCAGAACCAGGACTGCCCTCATAAATAAAATACGATTGGGACTACTTAGGTGGGAGACTGCACTTCAGACAGGGCTTTCCTACAATGCAGACTAAAGGTAAAGCTATAAAATAGTCAAAATTCTGTCTTGGTTACCTCCATCCAAACTCACTTTAGATTCTCCTGTTGTTTTTGGTGTTCTTTGGTGTCAAGACTGAGTTTTATTTGTCTACAAATCCCCCTCAGTGTTTTGTAAGTAATAGTGAGAATCATTGGACAGTGGGAAGAACCTTGGATTTAGGATCAGAAGACCTGAGTTCAAATACTATCTTTGCTATATTGTTTTCTTGGGTAAGTCACAATCTCTTTGGGCCTCATTTTTTTTTTTTGTCTGTAAAATGAGGAAACTGTTCTAGATGGGATCTGAGGCCTCATAAGCTGCACATCTGTGATCCTATAACCAAGTGATATCGGAGGTCCTTTCCATCTCTTAATCTGTGGTTCTAGTAGTCCACTTGATGAATGTTTATTGAGTTCCTCTGGTGCTGGGCCACAGAATCTGTTGAGCACCTTTAACATCCAGAGAGTTTACCTGTGGCATCTCACCTAGAGTCCAGATAGAAGCCTAATATCTGTATCTTCTCCATTTTCTTGGTCATTATAATTTACTTGCTTTATGACTCACTTTTCTGAGGGCTCACCTCGACTCTGGGTAAAAGTTGGTACTAGTAGTGAATAAGAATAGCTAGATAACAAAAAAACTAATGTAGCAAACTTGTAGGAGAAGTCACAGGAATATGAATACGGTAGAAGAGATAGATTTGACTTCTTAACTCTTTTCCCCATCATTTTGTGAATGCTAGGAGAAGGAGGTTAAAGAGTCTATGAGGTATCATAACAACAAGAAAACAGTAAGAAAAGATTTTCTTTCCTAGGATGTTTTTGGAGAAAGATGCTAAGAAGAAAGTACTGAGCAAGGCCACTGGGAATAAGGAAGAAATCAAGCCATGTTTCTGGAGACCAAAATGAGTCTTTGTTGTTGTTCAGCAATGTCTGACTCTTCATGATCCCATTTGGTGTTTTTCTTTGCAAAGATATTGGAGTGCTTTGCCAATCCTTCTCTAGCTCATTTTACGGATGAGAAACTGAGGCAAATATGGTTAAGTGACTTGTTCAGTGTTTTAGTAAATGTTTGAGGCTGTATTTGAACTCAAAAACATGAGTCTTCCTGACTCTAGGCCTAGTACTCTATCCACTGTGCCACCTAGCTACCCCAGTGAAAATATTATCTATGTTGAACAGAGGAGGACATTGAAGCTCATAGTAGTTATTTCTTGACCAAACACAGCTATTATGGTTACATATTTAAAAAACCAAACAAAACGAAACAAAAAACAAACAAAAAACACAAACCTCCAAAAAATATAATCCAGGCAAATAGCATAGGAGAAAGGGCACTACATTTGTGGCCCAGAAAATCTGAGTCTGATCTTCGACTCTGTGATAGCCCCTGTGACCTTGGATAAATTGCAAACTCTCTGAGTCTCAGTGTCTTCATATGCAAAAGGAAGAGATTACATTAGATAACTGTAAGGTCCCTTCAAGGGTCTGCTATCTATGAATCTATGGTAAAAATTTCTGGCACTCAGCCAGGCTAAAGGAGGAGCTATTGTGGTGTTAGGCCAGGGTAAGTGGGTACTCTGACATAGGTCTGCTTCTGCCCCTTAGGGCACTGCCTGAGCATACAATCAAAACTATTACCTCTTGCACCCTTTATTCCTGATGTTTTTTCCTCTTCTTGATGCAGCAATTCTAGTATCATTTAGTGCTTGGCACTGTGCCTGGCATATAGTAGGCACTTAATAAATGCTGGCTGATTAAGTAAGATACCCTAGATCTTTGTCAAATAAGCAAATAAATGATGTTTATAGGAGGATATAGCTAATATTTAGCTTTGAAAGGTGCTCCCTAGTTGCTCCTAGGAAAAAAATAATTCTAAATGTGGAGAGGAATTTGTGTTCTATCCTCTTCTTGGGGGAGTCAGTTTGGCACAATGGATGGAGAACTGCTCTTAGAATCAGGAAGAACTGGGCTCAAGTTTGGCTTCTGATACATATTGACTTTGTGACCCTAAGTAAATCACTTAATCTCTCATTGCTCTGGGAAATTCTCTAAAACAATGCATTACAGAGAAAGCATTGATTTGCATTGATAGGAAGAGTTCATTCATCTACATATTCCCTATACCAATGAAATCACAGATCTGGTCCCTACCCTTATCCTACCTGTGGTAAAGAGCTTATGGTACATTCTTCTTGGAGGTTAGTCTAAGGAAGACACTCAAGAGGAAAGCAAGATCCTATCCTAGTCCTGGAGCTGCTGTTCCAATACAGATTAATGCCATAGTATTTCTTTGCTAAATGTGTGGGCAGGGAAAGGGAGATCTAGTAGCAAGAGCAGTTGCTAGGCTAAGCTGCTTCTGTCTTAAGTAGCATGGATCAGATCTGGCAGGAAGTGAGGAGTTTAATTGGTAGATGAGACATCAGAGCAGTAGGATGCTCCTGGAATAGCACTGCTGACTGTTAGCCTTTGTTCTTCTACAGCTCCCCCTTCACTGGGTGAAAATGATGGGAGAGTTTAATGAAGAACCGCAAAGGTGATACCGATAATGAAGCACTCATTCCACCAGCTCTAACAGGTGTTAGAAACATTCTTTGTTGCCACCTTCTGATGAAAGACACTTGAGTTTCATTGTATTCTCAACCATTTTCAGACCTGTGCCTTTGAAAGTAATGTTGGCATGCATTTCAGTTTGTCTCCCTGAAATAGCTTTGATGTTCATCATTTAAAGACGTGTGTTAGAACAAGAATGCTTTCCATTTTTGGCCAAGCTCTTTTTCCATGAATGAGGATCTTGTTTTCACATCTTGAATATGGAAAGTCCAAATCAAATGGGAGCTGTGACTTCAAATTGAAATTTTCTAATTCAATACAAGTTGAAAAACACAGTTATTAATGGTATATTATTTGCAAGTCACTGTCTTAGGTCCTGGGAATACAAAAAGAAAAGAGCTAAGAATCTCTGCTTTCAAGAACCTTTCAAGACCCTGGAGGATATGGCAAGGACAGAGATAAATAAATACAAAATAATTTCAGGAAATAAAAGTCACTAACAATTGGAGGGAATCAAAAAAAGTGTCACATAGGAATTGGAACCTGAATGAAGTCTTAAGATGACTCCGTATTGCTTCTAGGGGAAAAAAAAATACAAACTCTTCTGCCTGAATTTTAAAATTACGTGCCTAAAGCCATTTTAACAAGCATTTGCTTTCTTTCCTTTTCCACTTGTGGTGGCATACAAAGCCCTTATAACAAATATACATCAACCAAAATGATTTCCTCTATTACCCATGTCCAAAAATGTGTGTCTCATTTGGTCTGTGTCATTTAGCTTTCTCAATCTGAGATTTAAATCTTTCTTTACAGATTGGTTTGTTGTTGATCCTCTTCACTTGTTCTGTGATCCGGCTAAATTGTCCTCCTAGTTATTCTTCAACCCCAGTGTACCATTTCTTATCTCTGTACCTTTGTGCAGGCTATCCTCAATTTCTGAAATGTATTGCAACCTCACTTCTGCTGCTAGAAATCCCTGCCTTTCTTTCAGCTGGTTTCCTTTTCTTATGGTAAACCTCTCCAAATCTTCCTAGTTGTTGGTACTTTCTTCCTCCTGCAATTGCTTTCCATTTGCTTATCTCAGCAGAAGGTGTGGCATCCACATCCAATAGAAGCTAAACTCTTTGAGTCAGAGAGAGAACTAGAAATTCTGATGCTGAGGCAAGTGGATGCAAGAAGAGGCAGTTTGATTGCTAATGGGTAGTCATGGGGCAAGAAGGAGCCATCCTTCTTCTACATCATCTTCTCTTGGGCCTTGCCCTCCCTTTCAATCAATATGCCTTTCCTTAGTTACAATTCCACCTTGAGGGAACGGACCTCGTCCTTTGTATCCTTGTATCCCCAGCACCTGTACTATGTCTTATATGTAGCAATAGTTTAATCAATGTTTGTTTACTTGAGAGGAAGAAGTGAGTGTATTGTAAGAGGCTGAGAAGTAAAGATGGAGCACATTTCAGGCAAAGCCTTAGGTCTGGATTTCCAGTATTCCAATCACTAAAACTCTTTTTAATTTTTCAATTGGGATCTTACTCTAGGATTGTATCATCATAGATTTAGAGATTTAAGGGACCTTCAAGATCATCTAGACCAGAGTCCTCACTTTACAGTTGACAAAACTGAGGCCCAGGAAGTTTAAGTAACTCATCCAGAAGGTGGGAAGTGGTCATTTGATCAAAATCATGGTTAAGGGCTCGAGTAAGTGATGTATTTTAAAGGCATAACGATTACAATGAGTCAATTATCAAACAATTATTAAGAGCTTCCTATGTGTCTTTTGTCTTTTAATTATTTCTATTTATCCTATATATTGTTCAATTTGTATATAATTGTTTGTGTGCTGTCTTCCCCATTAGATTGCAAGCTCCTTGAGGACAGGGACTATCTTTTGCCTCTTTTTGTTCCCTCAGCACTTAGCACAGTGCTTGGCACATAGTAGTTAATAAGTGTTGCTTGATTGATTGAAGACCCTATGTTAAGCTCTGGGTATGCAAACATACTAAAAATAAATACTTCTTGCCATGAGGAAGCTTAAATTCTATTGGTCACATAAGACTTTTAAGGTCCTTTAAGGCTGACAAAGCACTTTCTTTGAAACAACATAGAGAGGTGGATAGTGGAAATAATTATTTTTTCCATTACAAATGAAGAAACTGAGGCTCAAAGACTTTGAGTAATGGGCCCAGTGAGATTTCAGAACTCCTCCTGATTCCAACTAGCACTCTGCTGACTGCACCACACCCATTGTCAAACAGACTTGTGAGGATAGCCTTTCATTGACATCACATTAGCTCCTGCCAATTCTACAAAGCAAGGTATAAAATATTTTCTTCTGAGATTTTAAGGCTCAGTAGCTCTATAATAAACTTCAAAGAACTGAATAAACTCCACACGAATTGTAAATTACTCTAGCACACTAAGCCCTACAGGCCTGGTGGAAAGGTGAACTCTGGGAGAACTAAGTGTGAAAGATTTCCCCTTCCTCCTTCCTGATGAGTCATTTATCTACTTTGTTTTTATGACCTTGTTTGTATCTAGAGAAATATTCCTAATAAACAGAATTCAAGATTAGGTTTATGTCCCATATTTCATGAAGAATTGGGGAATTGGAAGTGTGAAGTGAAGAGGAAAGAAGAAGTTACGGTAGGCATTTGAAGTCATGCCAACATAAGTGCGATTTCAGGAGGTCTTATCCAAGGACCATTCTACCTTTATTATCCATTGAAAAACAAAAAATATATGCATATCTTCCCTACAAATGCATGAAATTCCACTATTAGTCACATATCCCTTTGTTAAAGTTATTCCTTTACTGGTGTTCCTTTTTTTTTTTAAAGTAAAATGTAAATAACTGGAAGAAATTGACATGTTAAAGTCCCCATATCTCAGAGAATAGATTTATACTAATTCATACATTTATTTGTTGAAACCCAACTATGTGAAAACCATATGATTTATCATCTCCGATAAATTCATTAAATACTTCCCAGTGAGTTTAAAAAAAAGAAAAAAACATACTGGAAGCCTAGGGGAGATGGGTTTGAGTGCCCATAGGAAAGAGGAGTAAGCTTTATATATTTCACATTTTTTTGTCTAGGGTTGTCCCTGAAGTTAAAATTGCCAGAAGTTTCCAGGTAGCCCACTTTTAGGATTAATGTCCCAGGTGATTCTTCTTTAAGGAATCCTACTGGATCCAGAAGGCCTAAAGAGTTATTTTTTGTGGCAAATAGCCAAGACCAGCGAGGTCTGTTTTGGATAAGTCAACCTGGGTTCTAGGCAGAGATTTTCTGTGATCTGGGATTTTCTTTATATCACACACAGCTGTAAAGAAGACATGCCATATTCATTCTTTGAAACTTTTTATGCATTTTATGCCATGAGTTAGGGGACAGTGAATTTTCAAAATGAAAGTTTGCGTACGAATTGGGAAGGATCTTACAGAATCTCAAATTTATGTCAGCACTTGTTTCCATGCATCTGTAAGAACCAGAGTGTTGGATCAGAGAGTGAGAGGTTCTGATAGTCCATTTCTCTACCATCAAGCACAGCAGACTTCAAACCTCCTAGACAAGATGGCAATCCCTTCTGGAAGTATGCTGCAAGGAGCCTTGTAAAGGAGAGAAGCAGTCTGACATGGCTCATGTTTTTTCCCCCATTTAACCGGTAAATCACTGTTTTTATATCACTACAAAAATTGTTGGCATACAACCCTTTCTCTGTCTCGAGGCACAAGCGTATTCAATTAGTGGGGAGCCAGAACATTTGTTGTAATAGCTACTTTTAATTTCTTTTGTTGATACTGCTAAAAGAGTTAAACACTTGTATTCATCTCCTCCTAGAAGAGGGTCTCCATCAGGGAACAGTGAGGTAACATGTGTGGTGACAGCTACCTTAGTTACCTTGCTGGGAAAGAGATATGAATAATGTTTTTTAATCTTTCATCTATCAACTTTCTCACTTAAAAAATTACATACACACACACACACACACACACACACACACACACACTGTCTCTCTCTCTCTCACACACAGCCTGTTCTTGACAGGAGATCCTACAGACTATATTTTGCTAACAGTTTTTTTCCCATATTCATTATTAAATCAAATGGTACATTTACTTACATGGTTCTGAATAATGTGGAATTGCAGCATGAAATTTCTTATTGTTTATAATTTCACTTCTGAAAGCTCCAATCATGCATTCTTGAAATTTTTGTAAATGCTTTTAGCATTCATGTCGGTAGTTTTCATTTTCTTTCTTGGCTATTTGGCTGCTAAATCCCCCATTTCTAGTATTATCCTGGCTGTGTCTTGTATGCTACCTGCTGTATGTCAAAACAATTTTTGAAATGACATTTTCTAGTTGCACATTTTGAGCACTGCACAAAGGAGAATGGGATATAAAAGATGTTTGTCAATGTTTTTATTAACCAAAGACATTTTTTTAAATGTTCAGAATTTTAGCTGAAAATTATTTGAGGCAATCAATGACTTCACTATCCTACTAGGGCCAGTGTTATTAGTTTCAAAAAGTTGCATAAACAGGAAACCTCTTTACAACAGTCACATAGAATCATTCAGTCACGGGGTTAGAAGGAACTCATAGTCAATTTAGTACATGGGTAGCAATTCCTTCTACATCTGTAAGAATGAAAAATGTAGAGATTAATTCAGCAGTTAGTAACCTTTAGCATTACAAAACTAATGTACAAAGTGGTTTTTCTAAATTAGTCATGTTATAATTTATATCTTCCTTAAATTGCATAAATTAATAAATAACAAATTAATTAAATCTTACTTAAATCACAAGTAATATTCCTATTTTATAGATGAGGATACTGAAGTTCAGAGAAGTTCAATTATTTACATGGTTAGTAAATGTCAGAGCTAAGATTTGAATTCAGAATCTAATTTCACTGAACCAGAATTACTGTGAGATGCAATTATGATGATTGGTTTCTATTATCATCACAATAATCAAATTCAAATGGATCTGTGATCCATCCTATTAATATAGATACTCCAAATCTGTGGTGCAGATGACGAAACCATCCATGCTTGTCCAGTTGGTGTGACCCCTGTCCACATCCTGGCATAAATTCTCCTGGGAGGGGTCCACTCAATTTATTAGGTGCCCTCCTTGACTTATTTTGACATTCATAACAAGATTACTAGCAGAGCACATGGGATGTCCATCTCTTGTTTTTACTATATGGAACAGCTGATTTTTTTTCAATTATACATTTTCTTTGATGACAATGTTTACTCTGGTTCTTCCTCAAGGTGTCTTATATCCTGTACCATATTTTCTTTGTGCGACATTGACACTCAAATAGCTGTGTAAGGCCACTCTAAAGAACTGGAGAAAGGAACCATGAGAACAATTCCAGAATGCAGAGCCACAATTCTGGCAGAAAGAGGTGAGTTATGAGAAACTGTGAGGGTGAAAGATTTCCTTTATACTCATTCTGATGTGTGATGGCCAAAGACTGCTTGTGGGCAAAAAGATCTTAATAATAAGTAGAATTCAGGCTTGAGTTTATGACATGTATTTCATGGGGAAGGAATTGGTGGGTGTGGAGTAAGGAGAAAGGAATTAGATATGGCTAACATTAGAAGTAGGACAAATAATACTGATAAAAACTGTGTGATTTTAAGGGGTTCTGTCAGGATCTTTCTTCCATCTCTCACATTCACTACAAAACATATGTATCTTTTGCACTGATGCATGAAATTCTACTATTAGTGATAAATTCCTTTGTGAAAATCAATCCCTTTGCAAGCATTCCCTTTTAAATGTTAATGATTATTATTTAAATCATGGTGACCAGCTGTTCCCTCTCTCCACTAAAGAAAGAATAGGAATAAATCGTGGGTTAATATGAAGTGGGATGGATTGGACAATCTCTAAGATCTTTTCTAAGCCCTTTGCTATGATTCTAAAAGGCAACATCAGGGGGCTTAACTAGAATCAATCTAATCTTTGAGGACCTTTTGGATTATTGAGGCTGACTCCCAACTGGATAATAGCTTTGGATAATGTGCTAGACTTACATAAGTACCCTAGAACCTTTGTATCCAGAGTCCTTCAGGATCCTTCATTGACCCAGAATCAGTACTCATTTCTCTTAATATCACTTCTTCAATGTGGAACTGGTTGATAAAGGCTGTCTCCTACCTGAGTGACTGCAATATGGCTGAGGTGCGGAATATCAGAATCCTATAACATTGCTGTCCTGGATATAGGTGTTGTGTCAAAGGTTACATACAAGTTGAGTTGAAAAGAGAGAATTGTAGGAAAGGAAGCACAGATGGTCATGGTTAGTACAGATTTACACTGAGAAAAAGGAAGAGGGGCTGCATGGCTGAATCTGCAGAAGTGTCCATAAACCCAGAGTCCTATCGTATGTTGATGACTCTACAGCCAGCATAATGAATAAGTCCAAGAATCATTTGCAAATCTCCCTGCTGGCTACCTTGTTCCATCTACAGGAGGGATAGTTTTCCTAACCCTCCATGAGTTTTCTGCACTCCTCTCTTGCCAGTTGCTACTTTCCTCTTAGCATTTTTGAGAGATTGTCCTCATTACCTATGACAATGGAGATGGGGAGAACTGAATTTTGTTGCTGACACTGTGGGTTAGTGGAAAGATTTTGACTTAGAGGACAGGGAAGTTGTTTCTCTGACTCTGCTACTTATTACTAGACTTAGAGAAGTCATTTAATCTCTCTCAGACTCAGTTTCCTCATGTGTAAAATGATGAAGTTGGGCTACATAACTTCTAACGTTCCTTCCAGCTCAAAAATTCTAAAGTACCTTGTTATTTAATTTTAATTGAAAAACTTTGCTTTTGATTTGTGGCTCCTGAATAATCTATAAATAGAATGAGCAATTGAATGAATAGATGAAGAAAAGTAATGGAGTACTTATTTTGTTCCAGGTACAGTATTGTTGTATTGAATAGAAGTAGGAGCCTGAGCCATATTTGCATTATAAAGATTAACCTAAACCCCTCACTGAATCTGGGGCAGCTAGGGGCCCATTTGTAGGGTCTCTTGTTAAGCTTCAAATCTGCAAAGACACACACTTTTATCCATGTTGGGTATTTTTGGCTGTATTCCTGTTACAATTAAGCCAATAGGTTTTTAGAGTTGCTATGACTAAAAATTCATCCTGTGGACAACATGATGATGAACCTCTGAATTTAGCTAGGCTATTTCTTGGATTATAGAACCATTATGTGTCCCACAAACATGTTATTTTTATTAATTTCAGCCAAATTTATATGTAAATATGCCATAGGTTTGTAAAAATTTTGTTTATAGATGTCTTCTATTACCTCAACTGACTATAAACCTCTTAAGGTCTGACAATGCATATTCTTTTTCTTTGGTGTCCTCCCACAATGCCCAATTTACCTGCATACACAGTGTATACTCAATAAATATTGGCTGCCTGTACACTGAGCCATAGTAAATTGAAGCCCTGAAGACTTAGCTGTGGCTGCTTCAACCCATGGGTTTGTCTGTGTGTCTTTTGTTAGGGTGCTAACTAAAATGTAATAGAACAAATTCTGCCTTTGCAAACTCTCCTCTTTTCCAACTATGTTTCCTGATGTTTGTTTTTAAAGGAACCCTTCCACTGAAGATATTATTTTATAAGAATTTTTAGAGAAGAAATAGGAAATGACTCCTGCCAAATCTAATCATAAATCTAAGTGAGCCATATAACCTGTTAAAGGTGTGAATAGTTAATGTATGGCATTTAACGTTTATAGGGCACCTTCCAATATGAAGGCTATAAAAATACCACCTCATCTTAAGCTAATTTTCACATTGTACATATTCCTGACCACTTGTTTTGTCCAACTCTTTATGACCCCATTTGGGATTTTCTTGGCAAAAATACTAGAATGGTTTGCCATTTCCTTCTCCAGATAATTTTACATATGAAGAAACTGAGGCAAACAGGATTAAGTGACTTGCCCAGGGTCACACAGCTAGTAAGTGTCTGAGGCTGGATTTGAACTCAGGTGTTCCTGACTCCAGGCCTGGTGTTCTATCTACTGTGCCACCTAGCTGCCCCTACTAACCTTTAGCCAGTATTATATCTGTGCTTTATATTACCATGATTGCTTTGATGTTTAGGGTATACTAAGGAAGGAAAAAACACCCATCAGTATGTTTCATAAGGAAAATAATAAAAATAGAGCTAAAAAGGAAAGTTAAACAGTCTGTGAATTTCTAGGTTTACAATGGGAATGTTTAGATAATTGTTTTCAAAATGATTAGAGTGAAATTGTGTGCTTAAATGATCCAAGAAGTTTTTTTTGTGATGTTATCCTTGGAAATTCTGCCTGGGACAAAGTAACCCAATCTTTTTTTTTTTTTTGCCACCTGGTGCCCATTTAATGGCGGCTGTCTGCCAAGCTGAGAGCATTAAACTAATACTCACAAGACAACTGACCTCATAAAAAAAAGCCAAGTACATTAATCCCATGGTGAGCATTAATGAAAACAATTGCTAAAAACTTCACTAGGGAGCAAGTGTTAACTATCTGTAGGTGTGGAAACTTTTGATAGGTATTCAGAAGAGTGTGTACTTTTCTGATTGGAGCTGAAACATCGTTTGAAGTCTTACACTGTTTAATCAGAAAACCAAGAACTTTTCTCCTCTTTAACCTATCACTCGTGTATGTATGTGTGTGTGTGTGTATTTGTGTAAATATGTACACACCTTTCCATGTTACTCAATCACAGCTAAATCATATAATTAAGGCAAGAAATTACCTAACTGAAAGAGGGTTCAAAAATATTGGCCCTCATAAGAATCCCTTTTGTGAGAGTGTATAATTGATATCTGCTAAAAATCTTCATAAATAGCAAGTAAACATTCCCAGAACAAGACTTATGTCAATCAATCTACAAGGACTTATGAAACACTCTTTGCATACCACCATGCTAGGTGCAGAAGAGGCAGAGACAAAATTGAGACTGCCTCTGATCCCCAAAAGAACTTATATCTATGTGCTGGGATGGATTACCCTGGAGATATGGAGAATCTCCTCTGAGGATCTTAAAAACCAGATTTGATTGTCATCTGAAGGGATGGTCCCTCAATGTAGGCATCAGAGGAGGATGCTTTTTCAAGGTCTTCTGGTCTAAAGGATATCTTCTATCTCCTAGGCATAAATTCACCTAGAAAAACTCCAGAAAAATTATCAGGTTTCAATCTAGCTTTTTAAATGCTGCCAATGACACTAGCTGTCGAGTCAAAAAATAAAACAAAACAAAAAACTTTCCAACCAAATCAATAGCACTAGATACCAGTTTCTTTTTTCCCTCCATTTTTACTTTGAAACTTAGATGGATCTGTGTCCCTCCTTGCTCTCCAAATCTGTGTATACTTATCCTCATTCTGCTGTAAAGCCACCGCAAAGCCTCTATCCAATATATTGAAAGCCTTTACATGGTTTCAAGATTTTATGAAGGCACCCTGATATCTTTCCTTCTCTTCCCTTCTCTTTCTTGCCCTTTACTTTGTCTTGCCTTGCCTTCTTTCCTTTTTCACTGAACAAAAGCATTTTGTGGAAAAAAGGATTGGGGGTTTGAATCCTGGCTCTGACACTTATTGGTGGCAGTACTCAAGCAAGCCATTTAACTCAATAGCCTCCTTTTTCTCATTTATAAAATGGGATAATGATGCTTATACTACCTACCTCCCATGTCTGTTTTAAAGATCAAATGAGATAATGTATAAAATCAGTTAGGAAACCTTAACTGATATATAACTTAACTTATTATATATAAATGTGGACTAAAATAATCATAGAAATAGTTTAACTGAAGGAAGTAGATGTAGAAGTGGAAGAATATTGTAACTGAAAGAGGAAGATGTTGTTTTGTTAAAGACCCTAACTGTGTATTAAGATAAGCTTACGTAATACAATTTATTACCCAATCCTACGGGACTCTTTTCTTTTCTTTTCTTTCAAGACATTGTACCTAAAGAAATATTTCATATTCCAAATTGAATTTAACAAGCTTTAAAGAATTTTAAGCAATGTAGAAGATGTCTTTGTGGAAGGTATGTCTAAGTTTTGCCCTGGGTTCAGGTTTGAAATTCCCTACACAAGGTGCTCACTGATGAGGGCTGGAATTGAGGATGTGTCCTTAAAAAGTATGATATACCTTTGATAAATTTAATTTGAGAGGTATGAATTTGAACTTGTCTCTCCCTTCATATAATCCCCAATTAACATCTTATAGCTGATAGGGTCATTGCCCTTGGCTTTGGCCATTTAAAAAGGGGGGATGTAGAGTAGAAAAAACAAGGTAATAAGAATATAGATGAAAGGAAGACCATAGACAAAGTGAATCTGTGCAGGCACCTCAGAAGCCTATAATAATGATGGCAACAGTGGCCTAGCAGTGGTAATGGAAATAGTGAAAGAGTTCCTGTACAATGTTAAGTTCTTGAATCAAGTTGGAGTTAGAGCCAAAGAGTATTGAGGATAAAGCCAAGATATGGAAGAACAAACCCAGACATTTTGACATTCCCTTGATTCAATGAATTATGTGGTAAAGTTATCACTTTTCTATAGGCCTGATTACTGTCTCCAACTTTTTTGTGAGGCTAGGGAAAAAGGACAAAACCATAGTAGCATTACTGGTCTTGAGGATTCTAACAGGTTTCTTGGAAGGTGGGGATCATCAGAAGAAAGAGTTTTATAATTCTCAAACGCAATGGAGTTCTTTTTTGTGTATGGGGATACACAACAGGATAATATTATATACATATATATACACATATATGCATACATATATATGTGTGTAAACATGTATGAATGTGTATATATGTGTATACGTATACACATATGTACATACATACATATACACACACATATGTCTCTTGGTAAAGTATAGGCCTACTGGTCAAGTAAAAAGAGTTGTATTATCTGTTTATGGACTTGGTCATGTGTCTGTTATGTTTTCTGTTGGCCAAGACTAAAACTTGTTCTTTATTCTGTGTCCTGCTAGCCTAGGTGCTTTCATGGGAGCTGAGGGCCCTTCTCCTTTTGTTGCAGAGAGGTAGAAATGAGCCAAATTCTGAAGATCCTGGCAAAAACCTCAGGTGGAGACACAATCCTAAAGAATAGGACTATTGAAAGATTGACAATATTGAACCTGTTGTATGAAAACTTAAAGTGCTAATCTGCAGTGCTGGGTCATAGGTTACATAAACAACTATCTACCTGTTGTAGAGAAAAATGAAAAAATCTATGATCAAACTTTTACTTAACTGTTTCACAGTAATTTTTAAAAATTCTAACCAGAATGACAGTCAACTATAGCAAAAAGTAAAGGAGGAAGATTTAGACATTCTGGTCTTGTCTATCAAATTTAGTGGCCTTTCTCTTCTTGACTGATTGGTTTCCTCACTTGACATATTGATTAATAATTCATTTGTTTGTTTTCAGCCTGACCCTCAATCTGATTACTCTACTATGGAATAATGCTAGTTTGGTGTCTCTATAGAACTTAGTTACCCTGTTTCCACTCATGTAGGTTAGAAGATTACCATGCTGCACTCAAAATTAACCAATTTCAATTAAAAAAAAAGATCTCTCCATGTTGCTCTCCAATTTTTTTCTTCCAATCAGGATTTAAAAAGGAAATGAAAATGAGATAATTTTATTCACTTTAGGAAGAATAGGTTGCAATGCATTACCAATAAAAAGCAGTGTAAGAGATGCTATTTAAAGGATGTCATCAGATGTCAAAAGATGTGTGACCCCCATCTCTAGGAGTGAGGCCTCCTTAGTCTTTGAGGTTCAGAATGCTGGATCTTTAGGGTCTTCCCTGGCATTGGTTCTGAGCACTGGCACCCATATGCTGGTCTCTGACACTAACTGGGATTCCAAGGTATTTGACACTAACTAGATCTGTACCCATTATATTCTGGTGCCCCTGGATGCTCTGACTTTGAGTAGTGAGAGTCCATGTTTCTATAATGTACAGGGTGCAGTGTAAACTTTACACAAAACTTGACTTAATCCCCTTATGTCTTGTCTAATAGATATGTATGCTCACTTTAGATTGGTTTATATTCCAGGACCAGATTGGGTCTCCATGGATCAATGGAAGTACTCCCTACAAAGGTCAAGATCACAGCTCCTTTGTACCTTCTTGTTCTGTGCAATTCTTGTCCATGACTTTCCATAAATGAATACATGAATGAATGAAGCAAATATTTATTAAATGCTTACTATGTGCCAAGAGCTGGGATGCAAATATAAAAGTGAAAACAGTTTTTGCCCTCAAAGAGCTTTTATATGTATAAGTATGTATGTATGTATGTATGTATGTATGCATGTATGTGTGTATGTATGTGTGTATGTATGTATGTATGTGTGTATATATGTATGTATGTGTATGTGTGTATGTATATATGTATGTATGTATGTATGCCTTTTCTGGTGGCAATGACAGGATTCATTTGATCATGCTTCTGGACAGAACTAGAAAGGGGGAGGCAGGAGGACATGTAGGGTATGTATGAAGTGCAATGTATCTGGCAGGCAGGTGGCTGGAGAATAAAGTCAAATATGGTTGGAAATTGCTAAGATGTAATGGGTTTGTCTCAGACACTGACAAGCTATGTGATCCTGGGCAAATCACCTGACCTCTGTTTGCCTCGTTTCCTTATCTGTAACATTGTTCAGTCATTTCAGTCATGTCTAACTCTTTGTGACACCATTTGGTGTTTTCTTGGGAAAGATACTGGAATGGTTTGCCATTTCTTTCTTCAGCTAATTTTTATCAATGAGGAGCTGAGGCAAACAGATTTAAGTGACTTTCCCAGGACCATATATCTAGTGTCTGAAGCAGAATCTGAATTCAGGTCTTCTTAACTCCAAGCCCACAAGTGTGCCGAATGGCTGCTTCCTCAGTCCATTCCTATGATGGAGGCATTAGTCCAGATATGTTAACATACTGTGGTACAATGCCTGAACCATTCATTTATTATCTCTCATTTTTGCTTTTGCTGCATGACTGACCTTTCTTCTCCAATGAAATATTTCTTGGAATATACAGTTTACCTGTAAGTCATTATTGGTGATATGTTTTTGCTCAGTTGTGCTCACCATATTTCTCCCCATTGTCCTTTGGGGGCATCTGTAAAATTGGTGTTTTGAATATTTTTTTCTCATATAATGCACAGTAATAAGCAACACTAGACTGACACATAAAATCGACAAAGCAGTTCTATATTATAGCATGATTTGGCATAATGGATAGAGCTGGCATTAGAATCAAGAAGACTGAGGATCATATCTTACTTACCTCTTGTCACATAGGACTGTCATTTAACCTTTTGGTGCCTCCAGACAACCTTTAACACCATTAATAGGATACAAAGTAGCCAACCTGCTTTAGTACAGGGAATGTTTTCAGGGAGTTGTCATATGCAACTGCTGTGAAAATTGAGCAGCTGGACCATTGAAGAAGGACCTGGTGGGCTGCCAGAATGGGCTGGAACTGCTTCATTCAAAGTTCAGGGGAAGAACTCTTGGACTTGGTATGGTGGTAGAAGTTAAGCAAGCACCATTTACAAATTCACAGATTCCCAAGGGGAAAGTGGAGAAAGCAAGAAGCTGGTAGGAACCATGTGTAGATTCTATACATGATTTCTTCCTCTTACCAAGGAAAACTCATGATGGAGTAAACAAAAGCTATGTAGAACTTGATTAGAGTCTACATTTGGGTTTTATAGGAGTTGGATATGGGACAAACTGAAAATTTGTATTCTGCCTAACATGGCATTCATTTGCATTAAAAACAAAACAAAACTTTATACTGAGTGCAAAAATAAATGAACTGAATTCTAGACTCAAACCACTTGAAATCAAATTCTACCAAGCATTGGACTGGGGGTTCTGTAACTATGCTTAAATATTTCCAATAATGGTGAGGGAGGGAGGGATGAGACCCTTGGGGTTGTCTTAAGCATGTTGGAGAAATTTAGCACAATGTTATTTCAACCTTTTGGAAGCATGTGCCAAATAAATCCTTTCCTGAGAAGCTTTATCATTATAGCACATGCATTTAGGATTCTCTCTGAGGATTCTTTGTAGAGTGGATTTAAAATGCTCAAATATATTTCTTAACATTTCTGATAAATGGTATTGGCAAACCCTATAAAGCACATGCAGCTTGGTTTTTATAAAAGCGTTCTAACCTTCTTTCTACATATTTTCATTGACTGAAGGCTATCTGTGTTGGCACCTTAACATGCATTGCTGCTGGGTTGATAGTTCATAAATAAGACCTTAAATTCAATAACGTAAAACATAGGGATTATACTGAGTAAAGTCTAGTAAGATGTAGCATGTAGGTTGGACTAATGGACTATGGAAGGAGAAGGTGATAAGTTGAACAAATTACTACTTGAAGGGGAGTGAGAAAGGCTAAATGAATTGTCAGAGTTTGGCTATGTGTGTTACCTGCAGAAAAGTGAGTCCCTGTTTGATATTCACATAATGCAATTATATATGGCATAAGGTGTTTTGTTAGCTGAGTTAGTATTTTATGGGTGCACAATTAAATTAACTCCCTTGCTGGTATTAATAAAGTCATTTATGAATTTCTCAGAGGAGAAAGCTGTGACAGGCACTGCTGTGCTGCTGGAAGATGTAAATCTCTCTCTGCCTTTGTCTTTCTCTCTGTCCCTCTGTCTGTCTCTCTTTCTCTGTCTATCTCTGTCTCTTACTTCTTTCATCTCTGTCTCTCTGTTTTCTATCTCTGCTGTCTCTCTCTTTGTCTCTGTCTCTTTTTTTAAAATCTCCCTGTCTCTGTCTCTCTCCACACACTCACATACACAAACACACATATGAAGTAATGTTTGAAATGGCTAACTTCTTGAAAGGTCAAGTCCAATAATTTATTCAGATCAGTTCATATTTTCCCTAGTTATAAACTCTGTCAAGAACAATAAAACAGCTAAAAAAAGGGCATGCATGCATATAGTTTTGTTTGTATGATATATGTGTTTGTGTACTGAAAATTAAACAACCACAATAATAACAAAAAACTACTAGCCATCACAGGACAGATGAACTTCCTGACTTTACTTGAATTCTACTCAGCAAATATGAGTGCCTACTATGTGCCAGAAACTATGCTAAAATCTAAGACAGCGTTTAGGAGTGGATTGAAACGAAGTTGAGTAAGACACGGTGTTTGTCTTCAAGGTACTTATAATGTAGTAGGGAAAATATAGTATTACAAGAAGTTTGGGTATACAAAGAATCATAGACAAAATAATATAAGTACAGGTTTAACTAGTAGGATACAGACTACTAATCAACCACTCACTTATATAAAAAGATTCCAGGCATGTCCATGCTCTACTTCTGTGGCACCCCAGGAGCCTCACCGTGGCTTGGTTATGCAACTGAAATTGTACTCATGCACAACTGAATCCAAGACTACTAGCTTGATAGATGCAACTGACTAATTTTAGTGGGCCTACAGATGCTAAGGTGCCGTGGGATTTTATGTGGAGGTAGACAAAGAGAGCTGAATGCTCCAATCCAGGGTGACTGACTGCAGCTGTCTTTGAATACTCCAGTCATGAGTAGTTCCAATAAACCTAAGCACAAGGCTTAATAAAATTCCTTTGGGGTTACAGCCTGCATCCATGAATATTCATCAGTCACTGTACCTGCCTCTGTCTTATATCCCTCTTTCTCTAGAGGAGGGGGCTTATCTAATTGGCCTGCATCAGACATTACACAAGTAACTACACACAGGATGGAAAATGAGGGGTATAAGAAGGATTCAAAGTACCACAGGCGTTTAGAAAAGGGAAAAGTCACATCTAATAACAAGAGATCAATGACAGTTTTGTGGAGGAACTAAGATTTGAACCTTGCCTGATAGGAAGAATTTCATAAAAATATCAAGAGAGAAGAGTGATTTTATATCTCCTGTGACAAAGTATTAATCTTGTATATGAACCATATGGTCAAAGTCGGAAGTATGAATTGGCAGAATAGATTCTTGTTTATCTGCAAGGGTTTGGGTGATGTTAGAAGATCCACTGGACGATAGCTATCTTCCCCACCAATATTAGCTGGCTAGTGGAGATGACAGAATAGTAATGAGAAATGTGATGGGAGACAAAGAAGCTCCCTATATCACTTTTTTGCCTAGAAGGGCTAAAGATGTTTTGTTTGATACTTTGTGAATATTCTTTCTACCAAACCAGATCAATCAACAAGCAGTCAGTTGCCAAGCCTTTAAGCTCTTCTCATGCCCCATGCGTTAAGCATTTGGTACAAAAAAGGCAAAAATAGACCCTGCCTTCGAGAGCTCACAGAGCAACAGAGGTGAGAAATATGACGCTAGCAAGGTACATATGAGATATATATAGAGTAGATAGAGGGTAAAATCAGAAGGGAAGGCCTTCTGCAGAAGGTAGGGTTTGAACTGATTCTTGGAGGAAGCCAGGGAAATGAAGAGTCAAAGGGGAAGGACAACATTTCAGGCATGTGAGACAGCAATATAAAGGCATAGAGATGGGAAATGAGTCTTGGGCTAGTGGTTACTACTGCTGCTGCTACTGCTGCTACTACTATTACTACTACTACTTCTGTTAATAGAAGTAACATCATGGAGGTTGGTGTGGCGAGATTGTAAAGTGTGCAGAGTATAGTAATGTGTAAGAATGCTAGAAAGGTGGGAAAGATCCAGGTTATGCATAGCTTTAGATATCAAACAGATGACTTTATATTTTATCTGAGTCCTTCTATGTTTTCTCATCCTATATTGCTTCCCATTACTTCCCATTAATCCACCGTAGAACATAATCCATGTTACCTTCCTTACTTTTACTCTTTTTGTATTTCAGGGTTTTCAGTGTATAATTCAAGCTGTCTATCATTTGTCTGTCATTCTTGTTACATGACTAACCTACGTACTTTTTCTGGTCATATGTTTTGGCGGAAGGGTAGGCTTATGTGTGAGAGGAGTGGAGTAAATTGTCCAGATTTGAAATTTCATCAGGCAACTTCTGGTATAGAAATTCCTTGTGCTGAACAGTTAAGTGACTTGTCTATGGTCATATAAGTAATATATATCACAGGCAGGAATTAAATGAAAATCTTCCTAACTCTGAGGCTGACCCTCTATCCATTACATCATAAGAATTGCCAATAATTTTTAAAAATTAAACTAATTTTATTTTTAATTTATGGAATAAAATAAGCATTTCTATAATATAGTATAATTAAAAAGATGATACCACTAATGGAGATGAAATTAAAGCAATTATAAAGAGTTACTTTGTCCAATAATTATTATTGAATAATTTTAATTAATTAATGTTATTTTAATGTATTGAATAATTTATTGAATAATTGTTGTAAAGGACAATATTGATGTTATGTGACTAGAGTCATCTCTTTAAATATTCCTGTGCTTGTACATATCCTCAAGCCAATCCTTTTAAATTTTAAACAAGTATTAATATCCTATTTCCAGATATTCTCTCCCACATATCATGAGAACCACTTCTTCAGTAAACAAAAATTATTAAACTAAACCATATGACATGGACACTGATTATGCATCCACAGTTTCCATCTTTTACCAAAAGAAGTGACATATGTTTAGTGTTCTTTTCTCCACGACCAAGATTGTTCAAAGTCCTTTACAACACATATTGCATAGAAGTCATTACTGGTAGCTTATGCGTTTCCATAGCCCTCTCATATTTGTAATCTAATTCTTCTAGGAACATGAAATTTCATGATCACAAAAAAACTATGGGATGCCAAAAAGATAGGCTATTGCATCAGTGGAGCAGTTCAGAATTGTTGAAAGCACTATGCAGTTTCACAAATGCTACCTAGCCTCATGCTAATTAAATCTTGGCTGAAATTATGATGTCACTAATATTTGGTTCAAGGTTCACATTCTGATGAAGAGTCAAACTTATACAGCCTGTCTCACTCTATCTTCAATCTGAGAAATTAGAGTTTTTAATTCACTTAGTTTTCCTCAATAAATGTTTAGATCAATCTCTTTTATATTATCTTGAATTTTACTAAAGTAGTGTAGTAATATATGGTCCAATTAACAAATTATGGTCCAAACTAACAGGTGATTATATGATTCCATCTGTGAAAGGAGAAGTTTGAGTGCTTTTCCATCAACAAAAAAATCCTTCCATTATTTGGATTTTATTAAAAACATATGTGGTGGTACTCACAGACATGTTTGGTGATCATAGATCTCCCTGTTTGCTTGATGTCAACACTTGTTTATAGAACAAAGTTATCTCTGTTGTCATATTTGTCATTGAGTTCTGTAGGGGTTTTTTATATGTTTCAGAGAGACTGAGGGAAGCTGAGAAGAGTACCTTTTGTTCTACTGAGTCAAAAATTTTCTAAAAACCAATAAACAAAAGGATTTATAAAACCTCCTGGTTAACCAGGTGACTATAAAGATATGTTCTGTTTTAGAAAATCACTTCAAAGCCTACTTGTTCTCTTTTCATGTTTTCACCAAGGATGCCCTTGACACGTCTGTAGATTATTGTAATAAAGACTCCATAGAAATGAGAAATCAGGCTTATAGACCAATAATTTCTACTCTCTTCCTGGTTGCCCTTTTTCTTTTAACAATACCAACAGGGATAGGACTGGATCAGTGATTTCTTTGGCATAGGGAACTCCCAGGAGAGTTAACTCCCTGTACTAAGAGTAGGTTGGCACCTTCTCTATCACTTACTGTTTTAGAGGGTCTTAACGTCACTTAGATCCCTGAGAGGTTGTGAATTGCCCAGGATCACAGAATAGTATGTGTCAGAGGCAGGAATGGAATCTGTCTCCTCCTGGTTTCAAGAATAGATGCTTCTGTGCCTCAATGCTAAGTTTTCAAAGCAAGGCAAGTCAAGTCAGTCATCATTTATTAAGTGCTTACTATATGTCAGTCACTGTGATGAATACAAATATAAATAAAAAGAAATGCAATCCCTGCCCTCAAGGAAGTTATGTTCTAATGGATAAAAGACTACACTTAAAAGGAAGCTGAAAAGAAGGGAATAGAGGGGGAGAAGTTACCCAGACAGGGACACAGTGGAGAAAGAAGTTCAGAGAATCAGGAGCTGAGCACAGAGAGGAATGAAGGGGAGTGAACATGGAGGGCTTCAGCACTTTACTTAAAATAAAGGTTCTGGAGGACCTGAACTATCAGAAAAATAGGCTACGGGAATAAAGTAATCTTTCAGGGTGAGAACACTTTTGGGTTATGGTGGACAAAGAAATCCAGAGAGTTAGGAAAAAGAGATTAAAGAGGAATGAAAGAGTGAACACATCAGTAAAACCACTGCTCATGGCCTTTCCCATTCTTCTGTGATCATTTCCATTTTTGAGATCTATCAAGAATTAATCTCTGAAGTACATCAAAACTGCATCTTCAGCATGAATTTTTAAAATGATCAACTGTCCTTTCAATTCTTTGCCACCACAAAAAGAGCTGCTATAAATATTTTTGTATAAATAGGTCCTCACCCCACCCCCACCCCTCTCTTTTTATCTCTTTGAGATTCAGACCTAGTAATGGTATTGCTGGATTAAAGGGTATGCAAAGTTTTATAACCCTCTGGCTATAGTTCCAAATTGCTCTCCAGAATAATTGGATCAGTCTCTCTCTCTCTCTCTCTCTCTCTCTCTCTCTCTCTCTCTCTCTCTCTCTCTCTTTCTCTCTGTCCTGTCCCTTCTCAAAAGTCTTCTATGTTTCTAACTACCGCCTTCCTTAATCCACCTTCCCTTGTATCACCCACCTCCCCTTTCTCTTATCCCCTTCTGTTTCTAATTCCCTTTTGGGCAAGATGGATTTCTAAACCTAAGAGAGAGAGAGAGAGAGAGCGAGAGAGAGAGAGAGAGAGAAGAGAGAGAGAGAGAGAGAGAGAGAGAGAGAGAGAGAGAGAGAGAGAGAGAGGCAGAGAGAGAGAGAGTATTCTTTCATTTTAACCAATACTTATGAGAGTGAGGGTTCCAACATTGTTTGCCACCCCCCCCATTCTATCTCTCTCTTTCCACTTCTCACAGCGTATCCCTCTTTCTCACCTCTTCACTTTTTTGGAGATTATCCCAACATAATTAACTCACACTCATGCCCTCTATCTTTATGTAGACTCCTTCCAACTGCCCTAATAATAATAAAATTCCTTGGAGTTACATGTATTATATTCCCTTATATGAATGTAAATGTAACTTTATTGAGTCTCTTGTGATTACTCTTTGATGTTTACCTTTTTATGCTTATCTTGAGTTTTCCATTTGAATGTCAAATTTTCTATTCAGCTCTGGTTTTTTCATCAGGAATTTTTGAAAATAATTTATTTTAAAAAATGTCACCCTTCCCAAAAGGATTATATTCAATTTTACTGGGTGGGTTATTCTTGGTTTTAATCCTAGCTCCTTTGTCTTCCAGAATATCATATTAGGAGAATACCATAAAGGAGACTTCTGCTCCTTTAATATGGAAACTGCTTATTCTTAGGTGATCTTGACTATGTCTCTACAATATTTGAATTGTTTCTTCCTGGCTGCTTGAAATATTTTCTTCTTGACTTGGAGCTCTAGAATTTGGCAATAATATTCCTGGGAGCCTTCATTTTGGGATCACTTTCAATATCAGTGGTTTCTTTCAATTTCTATTTAACTCTCTGGATTGAAGATATTTGGGCAGTTTTACTTATTTCTTGAAATATGATGTCTAGGATCTTTTTTGGTCATGGCTTTCAGGGAGTCCAAAAATTCTTAATTTATTTCTCCTGGTTGCATTTGTCAGGTCGGTTGTTTTTCCAATGAGATATTTCACCTTTTCTTCTATTTTTTTTATTCTTTTGATTTTGTTTTATTGTTTCTTGATGTCTCAGCTTTTAGTAGCCCAATTTATATATATATATATATATATATATATATATATATATATATATATATATATATATATATATATGTTTGGCAATTGGGGTTAAGTGACCTGCCTAGGGTCACACAGCTAGTGTCAAGTGTTTGGTCTGAGGCCGGATTTGAACTCAGGTCCTCCTGACTTCAGGGCCAGTGCTCTATCCACTGTGCCACCTAGCTGCCCCCCCATTCTAATTTTTAAGGAATTATTTTCTTTGGTGAGCTTTTGTACTTCCTTTTCCATTTGATTTATTATGCTTTTTAAGGAATTCTTTTTTTTTCCATGAATATTTGTGTATTTTTTACAATTAGACCAATTCTGTTTTTTTCTCATATTTAAATTTATTTTAAACTTAAATACAAAATAAGAAAAGGAAAACAAAACATTGCCTTGTACACAGCAGAACATAAGAGAAGATTCATTATAAAGCAACAAATTTCCATTTCAAGAAAAACTATATAATAAATACTACAAATTATTTTCAAAGCTGTCCATCTTCTCTTTGCTTCCTTGTATGCTTTCTTTTGTCCTTTGCTGTGCACGTGTTACTTTATTTTTTCCCTCTTCTATCCTCTCTCCCCAGAAGGCTACAATTGAGCATAGATATATACATACATACACGTATATATATATATATGTATATATATATATATGTATATATATATATATGTATATATATATATGCATATACATCGATATCCATAAAATAGACATATATGCACATATAAATTCAAACACATATATGTAAGACTGCATTATGCTTATTTCAACTTGTCATCTATTTCTACGTAGATGGATAATATCTACCTTCATAAGTCCAAGTCTTGCCATATTTTTTCTAAATCTATCAGCTCATCATTTCCTATATCACAACAAAATTCTGACCCAATCACATTCCATCTGGGAGATTGTCTATCAGAGTCCACCCACCAACTTTTCCGCATTCTTTCTATTCTTGGTTACATATATTTTATTTACAGGAAAATTTTAATTTAAATAATAAAAATTATCCATTTTACACTTCAACACTGCTCTCACCTTATAATATGATTTAAGGTTTGATACTACTGATTGTAGTTCCTTCAAATCTTTTCCGCCTGGTTTCCTTGAAGCTCCTGACCATCTGTTCTTCCAAATGAACCCTGTTATTATTATTTTTGACTCAATAAGATAATTTTTTAGTAACTTATTTGGGATGGAATTACATAAATGGATAAGTTGGGTGAAATTGTCAATTTTTAAAAATTATATTAGCTTTACCTACTCATGCACAATAAATATTATTTCAATTATTTAGATCTAACTTTGTATAAAATATATTTTGTGTTTATATTAGTATAGTTTTTGTGCCTGTTTTGGCAGGAATACTCTCATATTTTTTATGCTGTCTAATTATTTTATGTGGTCTGAAACTATTGATTAATATGACTGACACATAGTGTAGTTTCCCTATTTTTCTTTTTTGATCAAATTTGATCTTAGCTTTAACTTTGTTTGAAATCATGATTGCTACCCATTTTTTTTACATAATAAATTCTACTCCTGACCTTTATTTTATGTTTGTGTGTATCTTTCATTTTTATAGCATTTTCTAAAAGCAATGTATTGTTGAATTCAAATTTTTAATCTGCTATCAATTTCCATTTTATAGATAAATTCATCCAATTCACATTCTAACCTATAATTATTTGTGTATTTTCTTCCTTCCTACCTCACTATCCTCACCCCATTCCTATCTCCTTTCACTCCTCTACTCTACTTCTACCTGCTACCTTGCTCTCATATGTGTTTGTGTGTGTGTGTGTGTGTGTGTGTGTACTTGTTTAATTCTAATTGTGGCTCTGCCATATTTGAATTGTTTTTTTTCTTATTACTCATAATATTTTCTCCTTAAATGGGGGTTTTGGAATTTGGTTATGATATTCCTGTAGGTTTTCCTCTGAGGATCCCTTTGAGGTGATTGGTAGATTTTTTTCTATTTCTACTTTTCCCTCTTGTTCTAACACTTGGGGACAGTTTTCTTTATTTCCTGTATTATTGTATCAAGATTCTTTTTTTCATTGTAGTTTTCAGGTAGCCTACCTATTCTTATAGTTTCTCTTCTTGATCTATTCTGCAGATCAATTGTTTTTCTTATGAGATGGTTCACATTTTCTTCTATTTTTTCATTCTTTATATTTTGTTTTATTATTTCTTGGCCTCATGACTTTTCTGGCTTCCCCTTACCCAGTTCTAATTTTCAAGGAGTCATTTTCTTCCTTAAGATTCTAGGTCTCCTCTCCAGTTGGTTGCTTTTCTTTTCAGTCTTCGTGTTTTTCTTGGATTGCTCTTACTTAAAAAAAAAATTCCCCCCCAATCTCTTATTTGATTTTTGAAGTCTTTTTTAAGTTTTCCTATGAATTCTTTTTGGGCAAGTGACTATTTGATATTACTTTTTGGGGTAGAAGTTTTTCTTTTTTTTTTTTTTTGCTTCAGTATCCCCCTTTAAAGATGAATCCCATTCTTATCTATTCCTGTAGTAATTGTTGAACTAAACTGTTGAACTGCCATGCATTCATTTAAATTCTACTTCAGAAAGCACAAGTCCGATGGGCTGGCCACGTTGTTCAAATACAAAATGTACTCATGCCAAAAAGACTATTTTATGGAGAACTCACACAGGGCAAGTGTTCACGTGGTGGTCATAAGAAGTGGTACAAAGACACTTGGGATTGATTATGTGACATGGGAGACACTGGCATAGCTCACACAGAGTGGCATGCCCGCATCAGAGAAGGTGCTATGCTTTATGAGCAAAGCAGAATTGAAGTAGCTTGAAAGAAACATGAGATGCACAAATTTAGAGAGTTCACCCCAAATGTTCACATGTGCCTGACCTGTGAACATTCTGAGCTTATATTAGTCTGATCAGCCACAGGTGGACACACTGTAACTTGACATAGTGATATCATTTTGGTCCTCTTTGAGAATGAAGGACAACAACCACAAACAGTAACTGTCTATGGTTGTATTCTTTCTCCTTTATCTACTCATTTTCTTTTTAATTTTTAGTAGCTTGTTATTATAATCAACTCTAATCCTGGGCTGTGGGGGATGGTGCCTCTGTCCTCTTACTGTTATTTTTTTTAGCTTTGTGTTGGGCCCAGCCTCTGCACCCCTTTCTTCCTCCAAGCCATAGCCAGGGCCCCCTGGCACACTATGCTAGAAATGCTTTTGCTCCATGAGAATCCTCCAGTGGCTATGAGCTTCAGTTCTCCCCTCTGGCCTGGAAGTGAGACCAAGAACTCTGCTTTCCTATACATGCCCACAGCCAGCAGTGTCCCTGCCCCCTGCTTCTGTGCTCACCACTGTGCTGGTTTCATCTTGCCCAAGGCTGCATTTCATCAGCACAGATAGGCCTGGCATCCCTTCTTTAGGAGAGGATCCCTCAATCTTCCCCCACTCAGACACTCTATTCCCCACACTGTCTGGGAGTTGAAAATTCCTATGGCTAAGGTCAAGACTATGTCCCAACTCATTTGCACCCAGGGCTCATTGCTTGCTGTTTCAGGAGAGCTAGCCCGGAACTTTTTACACTTCATTTAGCTGAACCTCCATCCTGAGATTTTTCTTTGGATCTTCTCCAGGACCACTGTTCTGCCCCAACTTTTGTTTATTTTTGCTGCCCTATGTTGACCCTGAGACACTGTTTTGTTTGTTTGTAGAGGAAATCTGGAGAGCTTGGAATTTTCTGACCTACTCTGCTATCTTCCCAGAATTCTTGTTCCCAATTCTGTTTTTTTTTAAGGTATCTTTTTTTTAAAAATCATTTTTGTGCCTCTTTTACTAAGCTGTTAATTCTTTTCATAATTTTTTGCAGTACTCTCATTTCTTTTCCCAGTTTTTCCTTTACCTTTTTCTTTAACTCTTCTATTAATTCTTGTTGGTCTTGGGCCCAATTAGCATTTTTCTTTGAGGCTTTGCTAGTAGCTCTTTTCACATTATTGTATTTTGACTTTATATCTTGGTCTTTTTGCCAATGTAGTATCTTTCTATGGTCATGTTATTTATGTTGTTGTTGTTGTTTGCTCATTTTCCTAGCTTACATCTTGACTTCAAACTTTATGCTAGAGTTGGGCTCTTCTCACCTGGGGGTGACAAGGTACTGTCTCAACCTTCAGGTTTTTCCATGCTGCTGTTTTCAGAGCTAGTTTTGGGAAGATTTCCAAGTTTTCAGTGCTTACAAGGTGGCATCATGTGAGAAGAGGTATGTTCGCTGCTATTCTGATCTGTCCTCTGGCCTTTACCCAGGAAGGGTCCTTGCTCTCTTTTGACCAACCACATGCCCTTTTTTCCATACTGGAACTGCATTCCAGAACTGTGTATGGGCAACAGTTTTCAATCAATACCATCTGTACCTAATGCCAACAAAGGGTCCCCTGTAATCTCTTTTGGACCAGTTGCCCACTCCCCTTACTCTCTCTGGGCTGAGAGTTCCCAGAGCTGTTACTACTACTGCTACTGTGGCAGCCAACTTCTGTCTATCACAACTACTGCTTTACTCTGGCAGGTCCCCACCCAGGTATCACAGACCTTTTCTGCTGATCTAAGTTGTCTTAAGCTGGAATGTCCCACTGACCTTTTGTTGGCTCTGCTACTTCAGACTTTTATTTGAGGAGTTATTTTAAAGTTATTTTGGAGGGGAATATTGGGAGAGTTCAGCTAAGTTGCTGCTTATACACCACCATCTTGGCTCCACCCCTTGTATGATCATTTAATATCCAGGATTTTGTAAGGTCTTTCATTGAATTTCTTGGCTTAACCTTTGCAACAGCTATCTTCTGCAGCAACTAAGCTTCAATTATCTGCATAGTAGTCTGTCTGTTGTAGTGTAAAGGAAAGAGCATGGGGCTTGGAATCAGGAGAATAGGCTTCAAATCCTGGCTCTGAGCTTTATTAGTTGAATGACATTGATTTTGCTTTCCCTCTTTGAGACTGAGGTTTCTAATTTGTAAAATCAGAATAGTAATACATGCATGGCTTGCTTTTTGAAGGATGTAAGGAAACTGCTTTATAAACTTTAAACATTATGGAAATGGGAGTTGTAGTTATGTCCACTATGAGCAGTGAAAGATGAAATTGCCAAGAATCTCATGAAATGACATCTTATTTCACTTGGGTACATGAGAAAACCAACTCACCCAATTTCTTTATTCACTTTTCCAAGGAGAACTTCAGAGTTCTTATGGGTTGGTGCTGTTATAATCATATGCCTCTGTAGAAGAAAGCATGAGCCTTCTAGGTTTGATGTTTTTTTCCCCCTAATTTGGTGTTTTCACTCTCCCTTACTTTAACCACCTTATTATCAGACTTCACATAACCATCTGATTTAGAAATAACAATTTTCACCTTTTATGTGTATAGCATCAATTTGATTTAGCACCAATATCTTTTCTGTCTTTTGATTTCATTTGTTGGGAGAATGTCTGAATGGACATTGGTTTCTCTGGTAGCATGCTCCTTGCTTTGCTCATTGGATGGATAACACATTGAGAGTGCCTAGTATTAAATTATGCCACCCTGCCATGGTCATCTCTGCTCACAGACTTCCTGGTGATGTGCTTCTTTAAACTTACGTAGACAGCATCTCAGATGACAGCTACACCATTGGTCATCAGACCCTTACTCAAAGACTTTCCAACTATGTAGGGACATCTAAAGCTTGTTCCTTTTTGGCACGTCTCAAATCTACAATGGGATGAGATATTAGGAGTGTCTCAGTTTGGATTTGAACTTAGGTCTTATTGACTTCAGGTCCAGTGCTCTATCTATTGCACCACCTAGCTGCTCTAGATTGTTAAAAAATAGTTGAATGAGTTTTAAATGTCAAATTGAGAAGTTTGTATTATATTTGTTATATCATTTTTATGTAATAGATTTTTAAAAAAGGAAAAGAAAAAAGGGAAAATACTACAAATTCTACCACCAGACCAAAAAAAATCTGATGTTATCTGCAGTATCCCACACCAATGTACGTCCACTTCTGCAAAGTAGCAGGGAAAAATTTCTTCTCACACTTCTTACTTGCTTGTTCTTTACAATTTTACAATGAATTTTAAAAAATTGTTTGTGGTTGCTATTCTTTCCATTTATATTGCTATAGTCACTGTGTGTGTGGTTTTCCTGGCTCAGCTACTTTACTTTGCAGAAATTCATGTAAGTTTTCCCATACATCTCTGTATTCATCATATTCATCGTTTCATATAGTATACTACAATACAGTATAGTATAGTATAGTATAGTATAGTATAGTATAGTAAAGTAATATTTCATCACATTCATGTACCACAATTTGTTTAGCTGCTCCCCAAGTGATGGGCATCCACTCTGTTTCCAGTTCTTTGTTATCACAAAAGTGCTGCTATAAATATTTTGGTGCTATACAAAGATTTTCTTTTTGTTAATGACCTCCTTAGATGTATGTGCCTAGCAGAAGAATATGCATAAAAGGCTAGGGACTTTTTAGCCAGTTTATTTATTTATTTATTTTTTTAACATCACCAGACACTCCCTTAGTATCCCTCCCTTTTTCTCTCCAAGAGAGCCATCTCACGTAACAAATAATATTTCTGAGATTAAAAAGAGGGGAAAAATCACTATAACTGATGAATACATTGAAAAAGTCTAAAACTATGTATGTCATACAATGTTTTTGAATCTCCTACTTCTACAAAGGAGTAGGATGGGAGTGTCTTCTTATATCTTTTCTTTTGAGCTCTGCTTGATCTTTATAATTTTTCATTATTCACTTGATATTTTACGAATGTGTTATTCTTTCCATTTACATTGTTGTAGTTTCCATGTATGTTGTTTTCTTTAGTCAGTTTTTTAAATAATTCTAAATTACTTTAGATAGTTTATCTAACAATTTAGAGGCATTTTTAAAAATTGAGGATATCTATTGAACTAAGAAAATCAATCAATCAAGAAACCAACATGCATTTATTAAGCACCTACTATGTTCTAAGCACAGTACTTGATGCTGGACATACAGACAATAATAAAAGAGTCTCTGCTTTCATCTTTACAGAAGAGGAAACTGAGGCAGATAGATATTAACTGACTTGCTCAAGTTCACACAGCTAGTGTCAGGTTTTGTTCTTTTGGGAGAGTCAACATACGCACACATATAAATATATATAAAGTAAGTATATACACACTAAATTGAAAAAAACATTAATGCTATTTTTGGTGAGGGAGCACTAGTAAGTCAAAGAATCAGGAACAGCCTCATAGGAAGCATGTCTGTTTAGTTGAGAATCACTGCTAAATCAATAATTTAACAAGTATTAAGTGCCTACTATGTGCTAAGCACTATGCTATAAGTTTGTTATTTAAGAGAAAGAGAGGGAAAAGTTAGTCTAGAGGGGTGGGGGCTAAGCCAATTTTTAATTCTGTTATTTTATAATAGTCAATTGTTTCTGTAGTTTTAGTAATTTCAGCCAGTGTTCCAGAACCCATCTATTCGATTGCCTTTGAACCTAGTGATTTTTTGAACATTTTATAAAGACTCATGTGAGTAGAAAATTAAGGTGTGTGTGTGTGTGTGTGTGTGTGTGTGTGTGTGTGTGTGTGTGTGTGTATGCACTTGGGGAAGGGAGTTATTTAATCTTTTTGTGTCTGGATGTAATTTGAGAAATATTGTTAATATCATAGCATCACATTTCCACAACTCGCAAGTTTTTACTCACGTATTTGCTTCGTATGTATTTTGAAATTTGATAGTGGGAAATAAGGAAAGGTGCCATGAAGAAAGTGACTTTCAAAGGAAGCTAGGGATTCTAAGAGATAGAGGTGAGGAGGGAAAATATTTCAGGTTTGAGGGAGAAGCTCAGTAAAGGATGGGAGATTAAACATTATGTGTGAAGAACAGCAGGTTTGACTGGACTGTGTAGTGCGTGAATGCTGAGGAATAATGTATCATATGACGGGAGTTACATGCTGCAAACAGGTTGGAATGGGCTTTAAATGTCAAAAAAAAGTTTTTTGTTTTATCTAAGGGGGATATGGAGTCACTGGAATTTTTTTCCCCATTCATTATTTTATTCATCAGTTTTCTGAATCAAAACCCCCAGATAAAGGTTAGTTTACTTACTTTTCTTTTCAGTCTGAATCAAAAATCTTAGAAGATGATTCTACCAAGACTTCAAGTTGTTTGCTTACTGAACTAATGATACTTAGGATAAGTTCCAGATAGAGATCTGAACTTTTGAGTAGGAAAGTGGCATCATCAGAGATTAAGTCTGGGAGGACAATCACAGAATCAAGTAAATCCAGATAGTTCAAATTTACCCACTTATAACAATTCAGTCATTCTCCATTATTCACAAACAGATTATCTAGCTTTTTGTTCTTACTGACATAAGGTTTATTAATAGAACCAGAGATTTAGACCCAGAAAGGATCATAGAACTCATCAAGTTCAACCCCTTGACTGAACAGGTGAGGAAATGGGCTTAAAGAAATAATTTACTCTGTCATACATACAGATAGTAAGCAGTTGAGCCAGGATTTGGATTCTATCCCACCTCCCATTTATTCTATTCTCTCTTTTGACCCTGTCCCTTCTCAGAAGTGTTTGCTTCTGATTAACCCCTACCCCAATCTGCTCTCCCCTCTATCATCCCCCTGCTCTCTTTTCCCCTTCCCCCCTTATTTTCCTGTAGGGTAAGATAGATTTCCATACCCAATTGTGTATGTTATTCCCTCCTTAAGCCAAATCTTAAGAGAATAATATTCACTCATTCCCTCTCATGTTCCCCCATTTCCCTCCACTGTGAAAGCCTTTTCTTGTGTTTCATGTGAGATAATTTACCCCATTCTACCTCTCCCTTTCTCCTTCTCCCAGTATAATCCTCTCTCACCCCTTAATTTTATTTTCCAGATATCACCCCTTCATGTTCAACTCACCCTGTGCCCTCTATCTATCTATCTACCTATCTATCTATCTATCTATCTATCTATCTATCTATCTATCTATCTATCCATACATACATACATATATTTTTTCCCCTCACACTACCCTAATACTGACAAAGGACTCTTGAGTTACAAATATCATCTTTCCATGTAGGAATGTAAACAGTTCAACCTTAATAAGTCTCTTATGATTTCTCTTTCCTGTTTACCTCTTCATGTTTCACTTGAGTTTTGTATTTGAAAGTCAAATTTTCTATTCAGCTCTGGTCTTTTCATCAGGAATGCTTGAAAGTCCCCTATTTCACTGGATGGCCATTTTTTACCCTGAAGGATTATACTCAGTCTTGCTAGGTAGGTGATTCTTGGTTGTAATCTCATCTCCTTTGCCCTCTGGTCCTTTGATGTAGAAGCTGCTAAATCTTGTGTTATCCTGATTGTGTTTCCATAATACTTGAATTGTTTCTTTCTGGTTGCTTGCAATATTTTCTCCTTGACCTGGGAACTCTGGAATTTGGCTACAATATTCTAGGAGTTTTCCTTTAGGGATCTCTTTCAGGAGATGATTGGTTCTTTCCATTTCTATTTTGCCTTCTGGTTCTAAAACACCAGGGCAGTTTTCCTTGATAATTTCTTGAAAGATGATATCTAGGCTCTTTTTTTGATCATGGCTTTCAGATAGTCCAATAATTTTAAAATTCTCTCTCCTGCATCTGTTTTCCAGGTCAGTTGTTTTTTTTTCCAATGAAATATTTCACATTCTCTTATATTTTTTCATTCTTTTGGATTTAACAGTGTCTTGATTTCTCATAAAGTCACTAGCTTCCAATTGCACTATTCTAATTTTTGAGGAAGTATTTTCTTCAGTAAGCTTTTATACTTCTTCTTCCATTTTGCCAATTTTGCTTTTTAAGGCATTCTTCTCCTCATTGGCTTTTTGGACCTCTTTTGCCATTTGGGTTAGGCTATTTTTGAAGGTGTTATTTTCTTCAGTATTTTCTTGGGTCTACTTTAGCAAGCTGTTGACTTGTTTTTCATGATTTTCTTGCATCACTCTCAGTTTTTCCTCTACTTCTCTTACTTGCTTTTCAAAATCCTTTTTGAGGTCTTCCATGGCCTGGGACCAATTCATATTTTTCTTGGAGGCTTTGGATGTAGGAGCTTTGGCTTTGTTGTCTTCTTCTGGTTGTATGTTTTGACCTTCTTTGTCACCAAAGTATGATAATATAGTCTGACTCTTTTTGCCCTGCTTGCTCATGATCCCATCCAATTACTTGAGTTATAAACTCTTTGTTAAGGTAGGGGTCTGTTTCCAGTGTGAAGAATGTACTGTCCAAAGCTTTGGAGGTTTTTTGCAGCTGTTTTCAGAGACGCTTCTAGGGACCTGTAAATTTTCATTTCTTCCAAGGTGGTATGATAAGAGGTTAGGTGTTTACTCCTTTCCTGGCCTGTGCTCTACAAGCACTGTTTTCTGTCTTGGAACTGTGAGGAGGATTTCCTCCAAACTGCCACTATAAGCTCCACCATGCCAGCACTCCTTCTCACCCCAGGACCACCACCCAGAACTGTGACCCAGATCCACGCATGAGCAAAGCAAGAGAATCCTGCATTAACAAAGAGATCACCGTAATCCCCCTCTGATCACCCACTTGATTCCCCCTCAGTCTGTGGGCCAGAAGCTCCAGAGGCAGCTGCTGTCCAGGGGCCACACTCAAGGACTGGGGCTGGGACACCACCATGCTTCTCTCTCTCACTGAAGGCACAGACTTTTCCCAGTAACCTTCCAAGTTGTCTTTGGCATTTGTGGGTTGAGAAGTCTGGAAACCGCCACAGCTACCTGTGATTCAGTCCTCTCAGGGCTGCTTCAGGTTCACTGAGGCCTGCCTTGTCTGAGTGCCTACACTGAACTGTGCTTCTTTCCCAGCCCAGTGCAATATACCTTTCCAATCAACCATCCAGGTTGTCTTGGGCTGGAAATTTATTTCACTCTGTCTTTTTGTGTGTTCTGCTGTTTTAGAATTTGTTCAGAGCCATTTTTTTTAATAGGTATTTGTAGGGGTTTAAGGGAGAGCTCAAGCAAGTCACTGCTTTTACTCCACCCTCTTGGCTCCGCCCCTCCAAGGCACCCTCACTGGAATGTTTTGAACAGGACAGTGGCATGGTCCCATCTCAGCTTTAGGAATGTGACTTTGACATCTGTGTGGAAAATGGTAATTTCTTCCTGAAAATTCAGTATTGTTTTGTGTATAGTATTGATTGTCAGGACAGATTTTTTTCTCCTCTAAAATAAATTAACTGCCTTTAACATAAATGAAAATGTGCCACAAATGATGAAAATATACTTTAATCATAAAATATGATAGACTACAACAGGATTTGCCCTCTATGTGAAGTTCTTTCTGTAATACTGAAAGTTGTTCATCAAAGTATTTAGTTTTTTTTTTTTTCCTGCTGTTTGGTCAACTTCATCATTTTCTTTTCTGGGGAAAATCTTTTCTCTTCCTCACCTCACCCCAAACTCCTTTCTTTTTGCATGGTATGTATGACAGTGACAAACTAATTTTAGTGCTGTTAACTCTGTCAGGATATGGCAGAACAAAATCAGATTCTAATCATAAGACCTATTGATGGGATGTGACTCAAAGTATGGCTTGTCATTTATAAAGCACATCCTTCACGTTGCAGTCCCTGGACCTTTAATATCTTCTCACTTTGCTCTGTGCTATAGATAACATCCCTGAGAATGACTAAAGCTATATGTCATAGATCCTTGATGGCAGTAAACTGTAACTGTCATCATTTCACATAAATGAAAGAGACGCTGAGAGTAAGGAGATGTCTGCTTTACACAAGATGGTGGTGGCATTCGTGCTAACAATAGGTGCATGAAACATACTCTGTTGGTTACCATTCTGGGGCATACCTTTATCTTTTAGAGGCTAATGGTTATGAAAAACCCTCCTGAATTTTTGTACTGGTTCTATAACCTGAAGTTGCAAAACCATTGTCTTCTTTTTATCAGGCAAAATGGTTTATCTTTGTGTACATACACATACACACATATGTGTATGCATGTATGCACACACACATATACATACATATATCTAATAGAGAATAATTTTCTCAAAGAAACTAAAAGTATTTTACAGATTTTATTTAATTAGCCTCATGCTTATACCTCTGAGGGAGGAAGTAAAAACTACTATATATCTGATTTATCATGGAGAATTTAGATGATTCATTAGTATAACACCAAAGAAGGCAATGATGAATGCTTGGCAGAAAATGTAGATTTCTTGGATCCTGCTCCACAGGCCTTAACAATTAAGCTGCCTTGCTGCAAGAAAGTGATATTTCTAAATTTAGAATGGGTATCCAGTTTAGTTTGGTCTAATAATCCATTTTTCATTCATGATAATTCTACAGATATCAAGTAATTATACATTTGGGATGATGAACCCAAAGGCAAGTTCTGCTCTTTGGAAAAAAAAAATATTGTTTCTATGAAGCCAGAAGATAACCTATTGGCTCATAAGAGATAACAGCTGGGCATAAAAGATTTATTTCTATAGGAGTCAAGGAGCCATTTGTTTCTAAATGTACGTGTAAGTGCTATATGTTTATGTTTTAGATGAATATGGACTGGGATAGAAATGGGGTTGTGATTTCATTGGTATAGGACTTTCCAGTATAAATAAACCTCTTCTACTAATGTAAATTAACATCTCTGCAATTTACCCACAGCCTTAGAGAGTTACCTAGTGGCCCCTGACAGATTAAGTGACTTGCCTAGCATCACACAGCCAGCAGGGATTAGAGGCAGGATTTGAACCCAGCTCGGTCCTAGATCAGTTCTCTATCACTCTGTGACAGTGTCTCTTGTTTATATTTCAGAGGCAATAAACATCTAGATACAGTGGATATACATTTATTAATAAGAATTATAAGCCATAGCAATTTGAAACAGTGATACTGAACCCACAGGTATTTCACAAGTAATCACT